>NC_135235.1:23915208-24221993 GCF_051348905.1 Ranitomeya variabilis
TAAGAGGGAGGCCGATTAGTAGAGAGTTACAGTAGTCCAGACGAGAATGAATAAGTGAGACAGTAAGAGTTTTTGCAGAGTCAAAAGTAAGAAAAGGGCGAATTCTAGAAATGTTTTTGAGATGCAGATAAGAAGAACGAGCCAGTGATCGGATGTGGGGGGTGAATGAAAGCTCGGAATCAAGGATGACCCCAAGGCAGCGGGCATGTTGCTTTGGAGTAATGGTGGAACCGCACACGGAGATGGCAATGTCAGGCAAAGGTAGGTTAGTAGAGGGAGAGAACACGAGGAGTTCAGTTTTTGACAGGTTCAGTTTCAGATAGAGGGAGGACATGATGTTAGAGACAGCGGTAAGACAATCACTGGTGTTTTCTAAAAAGGTCGGCGTGATAACAGGAGAAGAGGTGTATAATTGGGTGTCAGCATAGAGATGATACTGGAAACCAAATCTACTGATTGTTTGTCCAATAGGGGCAGTATACAAAGAGAAGAGGAGGGGCCTAGGACTGATCCTTGAGGAACCCCAACAGTAAGGGGAAGGGGAGAGGAGGAGGAACCAGCAAAACATACAGTGAAGGATTGGTCAGAGAGATAGGAGGAGAACCAAGAGAGAACGGTGTCCTTGATGCCGATGGAGCGGAGCATAGTGAGGAGGAGCTGATGATCCACAGTGTCGAATGCTGCGGAGAGATCCAAGAGAATTAGCATGGAGTAGTGACCATTAGATTTAGCTGTTAATAGATCATTAGAGACTTTAGTGAGGGCAGTTTCAGTAGAGTGTAAAGAGCGGAAGCCAGATTGAAGAGGGTCGAGAAGAGAGTTATCTGAGAGATAGGGGGTAAGACGGGAGTGGACCAGGCGTTCGAGGAGTTTAGAGATGAAGGGAAGATTAGAGACAGGTCTATAATTAGCAGCACAATTTTGGTCGAGGGAGGGTTTTTTAAGTAATGGATGTATGATGGCATGCTTAAATGAGGAGGGAAAAATACTGGAAGTGAGGGAAAGGTTGAATATTTTTGTTAGGTGAGAGGTGACAGCCGGGGAAAGGGACTGGAGGAGATGTGACGGAATGGGGTCACTGGTGCAAGTGGTCGGGCGAGAAGATGCAAGGAGCCTGATCTCTTCTTCTTCTGTAACTGGTTCAAAGGCAGAGAGTGAACTAGATGCAGTGGGGGAGGGAGGACAGTGCATGGTATGAAGTGATTGGGAGATGATTTCCTGCCGAATGTGGTAAATTTTTTCTTTGAAGTAATTGGCCAGATCGTCAGCGCGGAGATCTGTGGTTGGGGCCTGCTCTCTTGGGTTGAGTAGGGACTGGAAAGTGTCAAAGAGACGTTTAGGGTTATTTGACAGTGAGGTGATGAGGGTGTTGAAATAGGTTTGTTTGGAGAGGTGAAGGGCAGAGTTGTATGCTTTTAGCATGAACTTATAATGGATGAAATCTTCGGGTAGATTAGATTTTCTCCACAGACGTTCGGCGCACCTGGAGCACCGCTGCAGGAAACGTGTTTGCAGCGTGTGCCACAGTTTTAAACAAAATTTGTCCCCCTCCCTAGAAATGATATCCTCATGGGGTGGGCATTATTTTATGTTTTTTCATTTTGAATTTTTTCATTGTAACTGGGGCCCCAGTTACAAAGGTAAACAGCCCCTTATAGTGATAGTCTTGGGACATTGACAGAGGTGAGCTGGGACTCGGTAGACAAATCCTCACTGGATCTGGGGGGACTCATGATCGCATGATTGCTAGGCCTGGAGTTACCCATCAACATGTTAGGGCATGCTAGGCTATGGGTTGAACTAGATGGACTTAAAGTCTTCCTTCAACCTTAATAACTATGTAACTATGTAACATGGGTGCAATAGAAGCATTGGTATTGCCAGCCTCAGCATTCACTACACAGTCGTGCAAAATTTCAAAAGAAAAAGCTAATTATTTTTCTAGTGCTGAAGATTCAGGGCAGTGCACATTTCCCAGAATTCTGGCCAGGTGCACCAGATCCCCAGGCAAGCATCATTTTGACCTGTATCAGCTTCAAAATGACACCCATACTGTTACACACCTGTCACAGGTATGGGCTCTTTTCCTTTCACCCTGTCTGCTAAACATTTTTGTGCTCCATGTCAGGCTTTGCAAGTAGTCGAGTATGCTCCTAGGTGATCATCTACCTAAGCCTATTTAAGGCCCGCCTAGACACACACCCGTATCTTGGTATTAAGAATTTTAGTTTGTCTGTGCACAGCTCCCTGTCTGCTGTCTCCAGGATGTCCCCTAGCTGCCTTTGGCTTACAGTTTCTCAGTTACCTGTATTCCTGCAATTTCAGTACCTCTGCCAACCTGTCCATGGTCTTCAGACTGTGTCTTGTCTGCCTGCAGCTTCCAGGACCTCTGCTAATAGTCTCCAGTCTGTCCGCAGTCTCAAGTCCCTCTGCTGTCTGCCTTGCATGCCTCACCTGTCTGCTGCACCGACGTTCATGTGCCTTGTGCTTATGCAGCACCCCCAAGGGCCGTGGGGATACTCGGTACATAGCCAGTTCTTAAAGGGGACGTGTTACAGCAGCAGTGACCCTGTCCGTGTCCCTGGGTGTCCAATAAAAGGGGAATAAAGTGAATTAAAGTTTATGGGATAAATGTTCGTGACGCGACCTGTGGTATTCGGCAAATAAGAGATGTTAGCCGATGCTGCTTGGAGAGACCGCTGGGGCTGATGGTGATGCAGCAGAGTTGGTACAGCTCTCCACAGGTAGAGCTTTAGTCCCAGGCACTTAAGTTGTAAATGGTGGTGATGGCAGTTGTGGTAGTTTTAGTGCAGGGTGGATGGCGCAGTAAATAAGTGTGAGGACACAGCAAGGTGCAGTTTCCAAAGCTTTACTCACAGTTCTTAGTTGCCCCAGCCAGGGTGCTGTGTCCTTCAGGTCTGTGGTCCAGCCAGCTCTCAAGCAATTTGGATGCACTTTCCAGAACCCTCATTCTTTGTTCCTTTCTCTGGCCGTCTCTCTGCGCTGGCTTCACCTCTCCTGCCCTGCGCCTGCCACACAGTGTCCCAAGCCAGCAGCCAGGGATCCTGTCGGGTGGTGAGTGCTATGTGTGAAGATGTTGCTGTGCTTCTTACAAAAGCCACAGCCTCCAGTTAACTAGCTGAGTCCTTAGTTTCTCCACTAGAATGGGGCCGGTCCCCTTGCCTGTAACCTGGTCCCTCCACCTGACTCTGGTCAGCGTGAATACGAGCCCCACGGGTGGACTTCTCACTGCCCGTGCCTCTAGGACCCCTTCTGTCCTTCTGGGAGCTTCCTTCAATCTTTCCCTCTCAATTATCTCTTCAGGAGGTCAGGAGCTGCAGACCCTCACGTCTGCTCAGCTCCACTTCTCTCACAAACTGACTAACTTTCCCTCCTAATTAGCTCCTCCCCTACTCTACCTACCCCACCCACTCCTTCAACACCCTTTGCTATCCAGCCTGGGATGAATCCATCCTCCCTTATGGTGCCCTGACTGAAGTGTCTAGTGTTGGATGCAGGTGTACGGTTCTGTGCCATGCCTCCTCCTTACCTGAGAGCGGAATACCACACTTCTGGGTGAGGTGCAGTATCTTTGTGGCGACTGGGCCCCAGGAGCGCCATATTTAAAGGATCCACCTTACTTAGTGAGCCCTTGAAAGAATACCAAGACCCTGGATCCCAAAGGTTTAGCAGCTACAATATCATTGTTGGGGATTACAGACTCTTTTGGCAGGTTCCCTAAGAGGGGGGTACCGTTACACACCTGTCCCAGATCCGAACTTTGCTCCCCTCACCCTAGTCTGCTGTACTCTGTCCTGCTTCATGTCGGGCTTTTCAGGTGGCCCAGCATGCTCTCATGTGATTGTCTGCCTATATAAGATGAGCATATATAAGGCGCACCAAGACACACACCTGTGTCTTGATATTAAGACTTCAGTGTTCCTGAGTTCTTTCTGCCTGTGTCTTCCAGAACCACTGCTACCGGATGTCCTGTTTGCCTGCAGCTTTCAGCACCTCTGCTACCTGCTCCCAGTTTTCTGTGATCTCTGTTACAAGTCTGTGCTTTCCAGGATGTCTCACATCTGCCTGCAGCTTTTAGTATCTCTGCTATCTGTCTATTTTGTCCAGGGTATCTCCAGTCTGCCTGCGGCTTCCAGTATCTCTACTACGTGTCTGTAGTCTCCAAGACATCTCTTGTCTGCCTGAGGCTTCCATTACCTATGCTAACTGTGTTCTGTCTCCATACAGCCTCCAGTGTATCTGCTACCTGTGTTCTGAGTGTCACACCTGTCTACTGCACCGACAGCCATGGCCCATGTACCCATGGGACCTTGGGCTTGGAGGACCACCTCACCAGGAGAGCCTAACAGATGCAGTTGAATTCTGTGGCAAAGCAGGAAATCATAGTCATCCCAGCTCCACCACTCTCTGCTTTGTAGGCTACAGTTTACAAGATGTCAGCATCCTTGCACAGAAAGCACAATGACATCACTGCATTGTACTGCCTGCACCTGCCCACTCTGACTGCAAAGAAGACCTGATTGCTTAGATTTAGGTAATATAGACTTTATTTTTTATGGGGAATTAATTAATACTTTTTTTTATTTTTCAGGGGGCATTAATACATTCTAAAGGGGGCATAATTTTGTTAAGGGCCATTCAAGAGGCATTATTATTGGATTAGAGAATGCAATAGTTGCCTTGCCTTGGCTCTTTGCTGACCCACTGGTTGGCATTGCCATTATATTACATATATGGCCGGTTTTAGATGACTGGACATCCCGCTGATGTGACAGCAGTAGGAATCAGAACTGATCTTATTACCTTCCTTGTTTTCGAAGTTACTGTAATGGATTTCGATTCTGACATATTGAGGGTCCATGTCTGTGCCTATAGAAATGCCGGTGTCATCTGGATAATCAAATGGCTACAAAGAGAAAGAAGGAGAAAAATTACAATATCGCACTTACATGTAACATTTTACATTTCAACAATCTGGACATTTCTAAGATACTGTACGCCAGCAAATCTAAACTGAATTTGTGCCAATTTTTGAGAAATTTTCGAACAATTTGCCAAAAACCACTGCACCTTTACACATTGCTGAAAATTGCATCAGCCAGAAAAGGTTCACACGACGGGTATAGTTACATGGGCTTCCTCATAATGCCTTACTCTCCTGTTATAGAGGAGCCAATTAGGAGGAAGTATCTGGACCACTATAAAAGCCAAAGCAGGGATTCTAGCATTTATTGTTGGGTGAGTCTGGAAAGTAAGAGGACGGCACAGCTCTCAGCTCAACTATACAGATTGTGTGTGAAAGTTAAGAACAGCCACTGGTCATTTACCCATAGCTGGAGAAACATCACCCACTTGGCAAAGGGCATGTATCTTTGACATTTTTTCATAATACTGTAAACAGGACAAAGGGGGGAGGCTCCTGCTGCAGTCAATTGTCTTACACCCAAACTCAGGAACGTAAACATAGGAGGGATAATGCTGAGATCTAAAGATTTTTTTTTCTTATTTCTCTAGCAAAGGTGGTGTGGTTTAGCAATTTTTTTTTATCCTACTGCAGACAGATGATAGGGGGGAGGCTCCTGCTGCAGCATATTGTCTTATACCCATAAAGAGGAAGAGAGTGAATATGATTGAATACTTGACGTTTTTTCTCTGTCTTACCTGAAGGATTATTTGAGAAATTGCTGATATATTTTTTAAAGTATTTTTTCGCAGAAAAGGATCAAACATGTTGAAATCAAACACACAGCCAAAAGTTTCCTCTATGTCAGTCCTTAGGAACATTACTGGTTTGATTGGTCTGCTCAAACTCTGGCATCTACTTACCTCTCCCCCAACAGCCCAGCCAAGCGTCGCAGAAAGGCACTGAGAAAATCGGGTATCCTGGCCGTAGCAATCTCCAACTTCTGATGTGAGGATGGTGTTATTCCCACAAAAATATATCAGGATGTGATGCACTATGCCAATACTGACTGGGTCTTCAATTAACTCGTACTGTTCAGGTAGTAAAAATGGAGGGTATATAAAGAGAAGTGATAAAAATCCACATTATAGAATCTCTAGCGAAAGAGTAACAATTATAAGAGAAGTATTCCAAAACTATGTCTGCTTTCTATAAGAAACAGCACCACTCTGGTCCAAGGGTTGTGTCTGGTATTAAAGGTCATAGAAATAAATGGACAATCAAACATTGGCTTTGTGGTAAGGCCACTTAAAATCCGACATCTGCTTTTTTTTTACTCATTCTATAAAAATCAATCTGGAAATCATCAACAAGTTGATCCCCTCCTGATGCCCTCACCACCCACCATCCACCATAAGCCAGGGCTTTCCTATGGCAGCTGATGGCTTAACAATGGCTCCCAAGTCTTATAATCATCTGTTCAGTAGGCGGCTTCCCATCTCCCAAGTATAATTATATTTAAAGGGGTTGTCCAGGATTTACAGTATGTGTTGAAAACCTATCTTTGGATAAGTCTTCTTTGACCACTTCACCACCTGGCTACTTCATTTCCGCTCCGTTGACATCCCCACTATCATCATGGGCGACTTCAACATACCCATTGACACTTCCCTCTCAGCTGCCACTAAACTTCTATCTCTCACTTCCTTCTTCGGCCTCACTCAATGGTCTTCTACAGCCACTCACAAATATGGTCACACACTGGACCTCATCTTCATCCGCCTCTGCTCCCTATCTAACCTCCCTAACTCACCTCTTTCTCTTTCAGACCACAATCTACTCACATTCTCTTCCCTCTCCACTCCTTGTCTACAATCCCCACCCCACAAACTTGCACACCCTCTCAGAAATCATAAACACCTTGATCTACACTCTCTGAATCCCTCCTCCCTCTCACAGACATAAATTCCCTACACAATGAGGATGCCGCTGCTGCTCTATAAAACACCACAATAGCTGTAGCTTTGGAATCTCTTGCCCCTCTCACACATACCAAAGCTTGCAAAATCAACAGACAGCCCTGGCACACCAGCCTGACCAAAGAACTGAGGCGAGCTTCCAGGGCTGCTGAGCGGAGATGGAAAAGATCCCACTCCACTGCTCACTACTTTCAAGACCACACTCGCCACAGCAAAACAAACCTACTTCTCATCTCTCAAATCCTCCCTGTCTCACAACCCTAAACAGTTATTCAACACCTTCAATTCTCTCCTCCTTCCCCCAGCTCCTCCTCCCTCCCCACTCATCTCAGCTGAAGACTTTGCCTCATTTTTCAAGCAGAAGATTGAGAACATCAGACAGTTTTAGTCGACAACCCCCAGAGCCCTTCCTCCCAACTACCCAACCCTCCAAAACCAACTTCTCCACCATTACAGAAGATCGACTCTCCACTCTACTCTCAAGATCGCATCTCACCACCTGCGCACTTGACCCAATCCCTTCCCACTTCATCCCAAACCTCGCCACAGTCTTCATCCCAACCCTATCCCATCTCTTCAGCCTATCACTAACAACTGGTGTTTTCCCCTCAAGCTTTAAACATGCCTCAATCACACCTGTTGAGGAGAGCCATAATATCAAATACTTAATTAACCACAAGACATAAGGTAATTGAGAGAAGCAACCCATAACATGTATTGTTTAACCTTACATAAGTTTTCCTCAGATCAAAGTGAGACACTAAAGATGGCCGCCATCTCCTGTACCAGAGCCATGTGCTCTGGTATCCAAGATGAACAATGAAGACACTAAAGATGGCCGCCATTTCCTGTATCCGCAGACTGTGTGCTCTGGTATCCAAGATGACGCCCACCCTGATGACCTCATGGATCCACCCACAGTGACGCCCACCCTGATGACCTCACGGACCAACCCACCCTGATGACCTCATGGATCCGCCCATGGACTTGCTCATGCCCAACCCACTAACCAATGGAATATATCCGATCACTCCCATTTTAGAGCTAACCGAGCCCCCTTACAGGAGATATATAACATTGTGTTTGACTAATAAACTTCCCTTCTTGGAGCTGAGCCACACATTGATCAAGGAGAGTTACAGCTGACTGTGTCTGGTGTATTTCTTTAGTGCACATGATCAATATCCATTAGGCCAGGAGTAGGCAGCTAGAGAATTGAACGTTTTATTAATTGTTCAACCATAATATTTGGCCGCCCAACCTGGGGCCAGCAGAGGAGAGCCCTGAACCCTGAGTACCGGCGAGTGGAACGGCTGGATGCACTGAGTACCCCGAACCTGGAGACTGATCACCTCCTTAACAGAACACGGTAAGTCTGCTGATTTTTATAATCTGTAGTCTTTACCTTGTGTCCTTCGGGGTATCCTGTGCAGATTGCCTGACCGTGTCCGGTTTTCTTGGTATCTGTAAGACGGCAGAAAGGGTATCTCCGCTGCTGGTCATTTAATTGCAAGAACCGTCACATGTTTTAGTTGCCTACTGCCTGTTGCATGTTGTGAAGAGGGGAGATGACTAGTAGTTAAGAGAAGCAAGTTTTTTTTTTTTTTTTTTTCTACAGAGGCAAGTGAGAAAACAGGAAGAGCAAGTTTGTTTGTTTTTTACAGAAGGAGATGACTGGTAGTTAAGAGAAGCATTGTGTTTGGAACAGGAAGAACAGGTTTTTAGGAAAGAAAAGAAGCAAGTGTTTACAGAAGGAAAAAGCATGTGGTAGAACGGGATAAACAGGTTTTTTAGAGGAGTGCAAGCGTTAGGAAAAAAAAAAAAATTATAATAATTTTTGTCTGTGGTATACGGTTGTCGCCTGTGATAAGATTTTCAGTTCTGTATAAGAGAGACTAGGACCTGGAGTGATTGACTCGGCCTAGGGGGGCCCGGTAAAGCTTGGAGTGATTGACTCAGTTCGGGCATAATAAATTGTGTAGCGGCTCATTAAAAACTTGGAGTGATTGACTCAGTTTGAGCCAAATAATTAAATTTATAGTTTTTGCCCCGTGACATCGAGTGAGTGACTCTGCACGGGGACCGGTAAGTTAGGGAGCAATTTGACAAAGTAGGGAATAATTGGTTTGTAAAGTACGGAGCACGGAAGTCAGACAGGGACCACGTGACAAGAAGCAATAGGAACTGAGTACTGCAGACTCAGTTCCCTTTAGAATCTCAGGTTTGAGTCATCTCCCCCGTCTTATTGTTTGTTTGGTGTTTGTTATCTTGATAGATAGATATATATATACTGTATATCTATAGAAAGATGGAGAAATTAATGCAGTTCTGCCGTATGGGCACTAAGCCAAATTCAGATGGCAAGTTAGACTCATGCACATTAGTGGAAATTGTGTGGAATGCCAGAAGGGGGGATGGTTACAGCCCCTGGAGTGGAAGCTTGTCTTGAAAGAAAGAAAAGGTATCCTAGAAGATAATGGATTGTTGTCTATTGCTAGGGCAGGAGAAAGAGTCTGAAAGTCTGTATAAAAAAAAAAAAAAAAATTGGAAATTGGGTAGAAGAGAAAAGGAATAGAAAGAATAGAGTTTTGAGTTGTGTATTACAAAAATATATCCTGTGAGCGGCCACCACCGTATAATGGTGGCCCAGAGCCATGTGTTAAATGTAATAGCAGCCAAAATGGTGGCCCAGAGCCATGTGCGAAATGTAATAGCGGCCATTTTGTTGGTGGCAAATGTGTTAAATGTAATAGCAGCCAAAATGGTGGCCCAGAGCCATGTGCTAAATGTAATAGCGGCCATTTTGTTGGTGGCAAATGTGTTAAATGTAATAGCAGCCAAAATGGTGGCCCAGAGCCATGTGCTAAATGTAATAGCGGCCATTTTGTTGATGGCAAGTGTGTTAAATGTAATAGCAGCTATAATGGTGGCCCAGAGCCATGTGCTAAATGTAATAGCGGCCATTTTGTTGATGGCAAAGGTGTTAATGCTAACAGCGGCCATTTTGTGGATGGCAAATATTTTAATTCTAATAGTGGCCATTTTGTGGATGGCAAATGTAATGCTAACGGCGGCCATTTTGTGGATGGCAAATATGCTAATTCTAACGGCGGCCATTTTGTTGATGGCAAATGTAATTCTGACAGCGGCCATTTTGTGGATGGCAAATGTAATTCTGATGGCAGCCATTTTGTGGATGGCAAATGTCCTTATTCTGATGGCAGCATTTTTTGGAAGGCAAATGTGCTGGTTCTGGTGGTGAACATCTCAGACTAAGGCTACACACCACATCACTAAATCCTTGTTACCCAGTAATGACCACTGATGGCCAATACTATATTCCTTCGGGAAATAAAAAGGCTTTACCCATGTTTCCTATCTCAGTGGTTTCCAATGAGGCACCAACCCTTTCTACTATCACTTCCAATGCCAATTTAGCCGCACACCCACATGAGATGCTCCAAGCAGCGGCCTCTCCTCCCAATGCTTCCACAACAGCACTCTCATGCAGTCTACCTAACCCTATACCTGGTACCTCACAGGCTGTCTCGCAGCCAAGTGCACACCTGTATGGGACGGTGGCAACTGTAACGGGGGGGACTCAATCTGGGAGGAGGATACCAATAGCACAGGAAGCACAAAGGGGAGGGAATGTTGGCAACCTATTTTTGAAAAAGAACTTCCTGAGGGACCCTTGTTAGTGGTGGGAAAGGGTGATATAACAACAATGGAGACAGACGCTATTGTTAATGCTGCCAATTCTCGGTTAGAGCACAATGGAGGTGTAGCTAGAGCTATAGTGGAAGCAGGAGGGGCGACTATTCAAGCTGACAGTCAAATCATTGTTGAGTCACGTGGTCAGATAGCTGTTGGGGACATAGCGGTGACTAAATCTGGCAATCTTCCCGTGTAGAATGATCATACACGCTGTGACCCCTACTTATGACCCTATTCATCCAGACGTTAGTGCTCAACAACTTCATGCAGCAATAACTCGCATTAATGAGGACAGGACTGTTAAAGCTTTTAAGACTGCCTGCGTCACCTGGAGCCCACATCATGATACTGGAGCTGCCCAAATAGAGCCCCTCATTCCAGGACTGTTACCTCCTCCGGCTCCTCATACACAAGAGAATACATCTGCACTCCCGGTGCCATCTCTACTCCCGCCTCAGGTGTCACCACCAACAGTGCCAATGCTCATGTCTGAGGAGCCCACCCTGTATGTCAGGTTTACACCCCAGCAAGCGGCTACTCTGTTGAACCAACTTCCAGATCCAGAAAAACAGCTGATGCCTTTCAACAGAAGCATGCTTCAAATCCAAAGGAATCACCCAGCCATGTGGCAAGATCTCATTTCCCTGCCAAATCTTAGAGCAGGCGATGCATATTGGTCTGTTATGGATATCGTGTTCAATGATGACTCACTTGCCAGTGACGAGACATGGGACTCTGGTGTTGAGTTCTGCCAAGAACCTAAGACATGGGCCTCGGATGAGTTGGCTGACCTATTGCTTATTGTCGCCAAAGGTTTCCAGATGCCTCAAAGCTGATGCAGCCATTGTACGATGACCTCAAGACGTCAGCGTTTCCACTATGTACCAAATCTGTGGAAGCTTTCTACGCTCTTAAACAGGCCATACAGTCTGCACCAGCTCTTGGAATCCCAAATCCTGATATCATCTGAGGACATCCAGTTCTCTTAATGGCTCCACACGACATAATTGCTATTCTTGGAACCTAAACATCTGTTGGTGCAGCATCATATGAGACTCCAATGTTCGCTCTTGGTTCCGGATAATGTCCCTCTTGTCCGCTACACCATCCTCAACCCGTCCATGCTGCTTCCTCTTTCCAGGGGGGATGTGGATGATGATACTGATGCTCTCGGAGAAGATGCCTCTACACACTCAGAGGATCATGACTGTCTCGAACAAATGCAGGAAGAAGTAGCCTCCCAGAAAAACGTGTCTGAAGACCCATTCCCACATGCTGACCTGATGTTCTTCACTGATGGTTCCAGATTTGCAGATGAAACAGGGAGGTTCCATACGGGATATGCCATGGTTACACATGACCAGGTCATCTCAGCCGGATCCCTACCACCGCACGTCTGCACAGGAAGCGGAACTTAAAGCTTTGACGTTGGCTTGTCAGGAAGCGACGGAGAAGGTGATCAACATCTACACGGATTCAAGATACGCTTTTGGAGTGGCTCATGACTTCGGCAGTATCTGGGCAGCCAGAGGATACCTAACGTCCAGTGGAACTCCTGTAAAACATGCTGCTACCATGCAAGAACTTGTGGTCACTCTGGATCTACCTTCAGAGGTTGCAGTGATCAAGATCAAAGCTCACGGGAGACTGGATTCTCCAGAAGCAAGGGGGAACTTCTTTGCTGACAAAACAGCAAAAACCTATGCTGTGGATCCATTTGGGAAAGAGAAAGCAGCGGTGTACGTGTCACAAGACACTGAAGAAGGGACTAAAGCCTCTCTTATGAGGATTATCCATCTACATCAAGGCAAGACAACAGATGATGAAAAGAAGTCATGGCAAGAAGGAGGAGCTAAAAAAGGATGAAGATGGAGTCTGGAGGGTGAACAAAAAGCTCTGTCTACCCCGTAATCTGTACCCCTCGGTGACCGAATGGGCACACCGTATTACCCACAGAGGCAAGAATCAGATGAATGACCTAATTTGGAAGACTTATATGGCACCTGGAATCTCTACTGTCACCCAAAAATATTGCAAGTCCTGCCTTGTGTGTGCAGCATGCAATCCAGCACCGCCTCAGAAAGTTACTCAGAAACATTTGGCTAAACCACTTTATCCCTTTCAGAGGATTCAGATTGATCACATTCAAATGCCAAAAGTAGGGAAGTACGAGTATGTACTGGTAGTGACTGACATGTTCTCAGGATGGCCCGAAGCCTATCCAGTAACCAACATGACTGCCAGAGTGACTGTTAAGAGACTGATGACTGAAGTAGTCTGCAGATATGGGGTCCCAGAGGTAATTGAGAGTGACCAAGTACCCGCATTCATTGCAGCACTGTCTAAGGAACTATGGACATTGGTTATTTGGGTTTACATACTCCATATCACCCACACAGCAGTGGGAAAGTAGAAACACTGAATGGCACCTTCAAAAATAAATTACTGAAAGCCAGTTAGGAGGTCAGACTTGGACAGACATTTTGCCCGTTGCCTTATACTCAGTCAGAAACACTCCAAGGGGTCCCACTAAACTCACACCATACGAGATTCTTTTTGGGGGGCCTCCAAGATTGGGTCAATATTTTCCACAACAGCTAGCCTTAGGAAGTGATACTCTGGTAAAATATGTAATTGTTGTTACTAAAGAACTGTCAGTAACACATGTACGAGTTTTATCATCCATTCCAGGTCCAGATTCCAGTGAAGGTACCCATGCTCTCCAACCTGGTGACTACGTGCTTGTAAAGAAGTTCATCAAAAAGGCATCCCTGGAGTCGAGATTTGAGGGTCCCTACCAAGTGCTCCTGACTACTCCTACTTCAGTCAGGGTTGCTGAGCGCCTCCTGGATCCATCTCTCACATTATAAACTTGTTTAGACAGTTAGGGACAGAGTAGGATCTGACCTGCTTGTCAAAGTCCAGCTACAAAGGGAGGTTTTCCACAAGGGAAAACTTGTCTCAAACTGGTGAAAACTCCAATTCCCCCTCCTGGGCGAGACAGTCAGATCTAGGATGTGTACATCAGGGTTAGTCGCACATGTGTATTTTATGTAACCATGGAGATGGAAGATTGGAGAGTAATAGATCCCGCAGGTAGTAAAGTCCCGAGGGCATGGGTAACGCGCTCCGATATACCTCCTCGGTATACCCATAATTAGTCACACATTCTCTGGTGTCTATAGCATCCATATTGTCATGAAGCTTCTGATGTCATAATAACACTTAACATCGGTGGGTTGGGGAACCACGATGGGATCAAGATAAAAAAAAAAAGCTTGTTAATAAAGTATTTAGGGGGGACTGTTGAGGAGAGCCATAAGATCAAATACTTAATTAACCACAAGACATAAGGTAAATGAGAGAAGCAACCCATAACATGTATTGTTTAACCTTACGTAAGTTTTCCTCAGATCAAAGTGAGACACTAAAGATGGCCGCCATCTCCTGTACCAGAGCCGTGTGCTCTGGTATCCAAGATGAACAATGAAGACACTAAAGATGGCCGCCATTTCCTGTATCCGCAGACTGTGTGCTCTGGTATCCAAGATGACGCCCACCCTGATGACCTCATGGATCCACCCACAGTGACGCCCACCCTGATGACCTCACGGACCAACCCACCCTGATGACCTCATGGATCCGCCCATGGACTTGCTCATGCCCAACCCACTAACCAATGGAATATATCCGATCACTCCCATTTTAGAGCTAACCGAGCCCCCTTACAGGAGATATATAACATTGTGTTTGACTAATAAACTTCCCTTCTTGGAGCTGAGCCACACATTGATCAAGGAGAGTTACAGCTGACTGTGTCTGGTGTATTTCTTTAGTGCACATGATCAATATCCATTAGGCCAGGAGTAGGCAACTAGAGAATTGAACATTTTATTAATTGTTCAACCCTAATACACCTATCCTCAAAAAGCCCTCTCTTGACCCATCCTCTGTATCTAGCTATCACCCTATATTACTTCTCCCCTATGCCTCAAAACTACTGGAACAACACGTCTATCTTGAACTGTCCTCCCATCTATCTTCCTGCTCCCTCTTTGACTGCTTACAATCTGGCTTCCAGTCGCACCACTCCACTGAAACTGCCCTAACTAAGGTCACCAATAACCTATTAACTGCCAAGAGCAAGCGACACTACTCTATCCTCCTCCTCCTGGACCTGTCCTCTGCCTTTGACACAGAGGACCTTTCCCTGTTGCTGCGTACCCTCTCATCCTTTGGCATCACAGACTTGGCCCTATCCTGGATCTCGTCATACCTAAAGGCCGCGTCTCACATAGCGAGATCGCTAGCGAGATCGCTGCTGAGTCACAAGTTTTGTGACGCAACAGCGACCTCAGTAGCGATCTCGCTATGTTTGACACGTACCAGCGATCAGGCCCCTGCTGTGAGATCACTGGTCGTGACGGAATGGCCTGGACCTTTTTTTGGTCGTTGAGGTCCCGCTGACATCGCTGAATCGATGTGTGTGACACGGATTCAGCGATGTCTTCACTGGTAACCAGGGTAAACATCGGGTTACTAAGCGCAGGGCTGCGCTTAGTAACCCGATGTTTACCCTGGTTACCATCGTAAATGTAAAAAAAACCAAACAGTACATACTCACATTCCGGTGTCCGTCAGGTCCCTTGCCGTCTGCTTCCCACACTGACGTCACCGCTCTGCTGTTAGGGACGGTGCTCAGTCAGTGCAGGAAGCGGACGCCGGGGGATGCGAAGGTGAGTATGTACTGTTTGTTATTTTACATTTTACACTGGTGGTAACCAGGGTAAACATCGGGTTACTAAGCGCGGCCCTGCGCTTAGCAACCCGATGTTTACCCTGGTTACCCGGGGACCTCGGCATCGTTGGTCGCTGGAGAGCGGTCTGTGTGACAGCTCCCCAGCGACCACACAGTGACTAAACAGCGACGCTGCAGCGATCAGCATCGTTGTCTGTATCGCTGCAGCGTCGCTGTGTGTGACGGGGCCTTAACTGACTGGACATTCAGCGTCTCCCACTCACACACCACCTCCTCACCTCGCCCCCTATCTGTCGGAGTCCCGCAAGGTTCAGTTCTAGGGCCCCTACTCTTCTCCATTTACACTTTTGGCCTGGGACAGCTCATAGAATCTCACAGTTTTCAGTATCACCTCTATGCTGATGACACACAGATCTACATCTCTGGACCAGATATCACCACCCTACTAACCAGAATCCCTCAATGTCTGTCCGCTATTTCATCCTTCTTCTCCGCTAGATTCCTAAAACTTAACATGGAAAAAACAGAATTTATCATCTTTCCCCCATCTCATGCGACCACCCCAACGAACCTATCCATTAAATGGCTGCCCACTCTCCCCAGTCCCACAAGCTCACTGCCTCGGGGTAATCCTTGACACTGATCTCTCCTTCAAACCGCATATCCAAGCCCTTTCCACTTCCTGCAACCTTCAACTCAAAAATATTTCACGGATCCGTACATTCCTAAACCAAGAATCTGCAAAAACCCTAGTCCATGCCCTCATCATCTCCCGCCTCGACTACTTTAACCTCCTGCTCTGTGGCCTCCCCTCTAACACTCTCGCACCCTTCAAATCTATTCTAAACTCTGCTGCCCGACTAATCCACCTGTCCCCCCGCTATTCCCCGGCCTCTCCCCTCTGTTAATCCCTTCACTGGCTCCCCATTACCCAGAGACTCCAGTACAAAAGCCTAACCATGACATACAAAGCCATCCACAACCTGTCTCCTCCATACATCTGTGATCTCGTCTCCCGGTACTTTCCTGCACGCAACCTCCGATCCTCACAAGATCTCCTTCTCTACTCCCCTCTTATCTCCTCTTCCCACAATCGTATATAAGATTTCTCTTGCGTATCACCCCTACTCTGGAACCCTCTACCACAACATATCAGACTCTCACCTACCATCAAAACCTTCAAAAAGAACCTGAAGACCTACCTCTTCCGGCAAGCCTACAACCTGCAGTAACCACCGATTGACCAAACCGCTGCATGACCAGCTCTACCCTCACCTACTGTATCCTCACCCATCTCTTGTAGATTGTGAGCCCTTGCGGGCAGCAGGGTCCTCTCTCCTCCTCCTCCTCCGATTTCTGCACCCCCTATACTTACCTGATCTGGTGTGTATACGATATATCTTGTATCATACAATATAACGTGGACTTACCCTCACAATATGATGTTTTTTGGTCACCCTGGGCATTGGAAGGAACGTACAGGCATAAGTTGTATCTGCTTCCGGAATATGAAACTGGTAGAGAAAAATAAGAGGAAAACATACCCAGACTTTACAGCCAAACTATGCGTTCATATCAAGCCTCATGCAATGTCTCCAGGAAAATTTACCCAAATTTTTTACAATAATCAATTCATAATTAATTCATCCATTAGTGTAAAAGAGAAAAGTGTTCTAGACTCTTTTTTTTATTCAAAAATACCAAAGGAAATGTGTCATCAATAGAAGGTACAACACCTTAAACACTTTTTTTTTTAATGGTAAATGCATTATTTTAAAACATTTTGGCAATTTTTTTTCACATATCTCAATCTGTACTAAAGCATAAAAATTAGAAATCGTGCAATTCTCCCACCGGCTACCGGGGCTCTTCTAGACTCCAATTGCCTGTTCTTTCAGGAAATGCACATTAGGTGCAATGAACAGACCCTGACCTTTTTTTGTATTAAAGCATCTAATGAGCATGTGCAAATGTAAGATGCCCAAGCGAGGTAGTCATGGGCGAGCTTTGGTCCCCACTCGCTCTGGCATCTTGCAGGCAAGGTATGTCCTAGTCCTAGTGTGCGGCTGTGTATAGGGTGCTTTCCACCTACTTCTGGCCAGCAGACCCCTTCTGACTCAAGGAATGCTTCTTCTGGAACCAGGGCAGCAAATAATCCAGGAGACACGAGGTTCATAAAAAACAAACTTTTAGTAAGAGTAGGGCAGTCTGTACAGTATTTACAGGCAGATATAGAGGATGAGGCCCAACGGGTTGTCCTCTTTCCCACAAGTACCGGACACAACTTCAGCCCTGGTTCTCGGTATAGGAGGCATGTCCCTCTGTCTGGCTTTCCTAGCCCAAGAGAATCTTCTCTATCACTAACAGTATATCTGGACTGCAATATCTTCCGCCCAATGTAGTCTGAGTCCAACTTTGCCTGTAGCTTCGCAAGCTGAGTGCGCCCTTGGACCCCGATGTTCATCTCGAGGCTGCCCTTGGCCATTAGACGGAATCACACGGAAGAGTATTTACAGCAATCCACTGCCCCAAATATTAGGCTTGTGTTGTCCCTAGCAGCCCTAGTTCTGCTGCGTACTCACTTCCTGCCTCAGTCACTAGCACTCAGTTCCACCCTCCCTACCATGATGGCCACTTCAGTTAACCCTGTCCCAGCTAACTACAGCCCCACGGGATATTATACCTGGACCACATACAAGGGCATAAAAATACATTTAACCCTTGGGTGTCGGGGAGCAATCCATCAGCCCTCGCCACCTTTACACAATGGTCACTGTGAAGGGAAGAGGATCAGGGTCGGCTGTGACATCACCTGTTGTGATTGGTGGATCCCGTGTTATCAGCTCTATAGAGATATTATCATTTAATGTAACTAGAGATGAGCGGAGCAACTTAGGTTCGAATTCACCCGTTTGCACGGATTTTCCTGGAATTTTCAATTTGCAGAGAAGTTTTTTTTCCCTATGAAGTTAATGTCTCTTATTATGTTCTCCAGATCTCAGAGTAAAAAAACATAACATGTAAAAAATAGTAAGAATATTTATACTCACATCACCGCTCACCTCTCTGGCCCCTCCGCTCTTCATCATCCACATCCGCTCCTCATCGCATCTTCGCATCACTGCCGGGAACATTGATCTCCAGCTCGGAGGAGTCCTGGGACAATTCTGCACAAGCGCATATTCGGTCACGAGTCATGGTGTCACAAAGTGCGCCGTGACCTTGCTGGTACATGTTCTCACGGAAGGGATAAGAAGATGCGAAGAGGACCGGACAAGGGATGGTGAGGAGAGCGGTAAGGTGAGTATAAGCCTATGTTCACACGTTGCGTTTTTACTGCATTTAATGACCCTTTACATTTGAGCAAAAAAGGAGGCCAGTGGCCAATCGAAAGCATATTAAAAAAAATCCTCATTTTGGTGAAAGTGGATCTTTGTAATATTTGAGTAGAATGCAATTCCAGTCGAATAAATATGCTCATCTCTAATTTCATCCCAACCTCTGCTCATAATGAGACTGCTGAAAACCCTTCAAGGAAAGACAGGGAGCATGCATCTAGAAAAGATCCAGTGGCCTTGTGAAAATTGCAAGGCTACAACACTTTAACTTTTAATATAGATCGCAAGATGAAAAAAAGATATTGTAAAAATTAAAAAAAATTTTTTAAACAAAACTGAAATTTTACATATTTTAGTTTTCCTCTTTTTTTCCTTCAGCTTTTTCTAAGGGTCATAACTTTTTTTAAAAATGTATCCTTCAACATGTGAAGGAGAGGGATTACTTTTTGTGTGATAAGTTGTATTTTTGCAGACGACATTGACTTTACCATAAAATGTACTGCGAAATGGCGAAAAAAAATTAAACTGTAGCAAATTGCTGAAAAAATACAACATCCCCACAGCTTTATGGGTTTTGCTTTTAACGTGTTCATTATTTGGTACAAATTATCTGGTAGCGTTATTCTATAGGGTAGTTACAGTGATACCAACAAGAGTTGTTATTAGATTTTAGTGATTAAAAAAATTCATTATTTTGTAGAAAAAAAATATTTTGTATCGCCATCTCCTGAGAACTTTTTTACTTTTCTGTCACTCTACATTTTTATTGCTATACAATTTAATCTATTTTTATGGGTAGTATAGAAACAATTCTTTAGTTTTTTTCTTTTTGGCTTTTTACAAAGGGTTAAAATAAATTTATATCTTGATGGATCGGACTTTTAAGGTCACGGTGACACCAAACATGTTTATTCATTTATTTATTTTTTTATGGGTTTTTTTTCTGAGCCCACTTCATACACCCACTGCTATCACATGACATAAAGTTCTGATATATGGTCATCATCAGGTTAAACAATAGATCATTTTCTGCTGACACATTCCCCTTAAGGCTAGTTTCATATTTGCGTTTAAAAACGCAGGTGGTGAAAAAAACGCATGTAAACGCGTGCAAACGCTGTGTTTTTTAGACGCATGTGTTTTCTCATGCGGTAAAAAAACCGCTGCGTTTTGACGCGTTTACATGCATTTGTTCCTGCGTTTGCGTTTTTGAAACGCATGCTGAGAAGTGTGTGACAGCTGCCAATCATCAAAATCATCTAGAAAACCCACTATAAATAGAAATAGCTAGGGTTGGGGTTAGGGTTAGGGGTAGGGTTAGGGTTAGGGTTAGGATCTTTTGCAGCAAAAAAACGCCTCTAGAAATCACTACATGTTGCATTTCTGCAACAAAACGCAAGCATAGAAACGACGCATGCGTCGTCAAACGCGGCAAAACGCATACAAAAAAAACGCATGCATTTTTAATGTTAAATATAGGAAAAAAAGCATGCGTTTTTTTGCGCTAAAACGCAGCGGCAAAAAACGCAAATGTGAAACCAGCCTAAGAAGAGCTGGGATGATTTGGTGGTGGTGTAAAGTGTTAGTTTCCGGTATCCCTCAACACATCACGTCTACCTTTTCACATATACTTAATTTTCAGAGGTTTTTTTTTAACTCAGTGTTTGGCCGTGTTGCCTTGCAGCTATGACCTCCTCGGTTCCTTGTAAAGAAAACTGCTGAATAATTGACAATTTATATATCTGGTCCTTACATCTTTAATTATGAAGTCGTGGGGTATCATTACTTCAGGATACTTCGGGTGGCACAGGACCTCCAAAAAAAACAGAGATTTTTGGAATGTGTTGTGATCTGTTAGCTCCAATTGTTCTCTGTCCCCAATGACAACCGTCACTCTCACAGTGTCATTCTAGATAGGAAACAAACAGATTGGAAATTAAAAAGAAAACAATAAAGGGGTTCTTCCGAGACTGTGATAAAATGGCGCCCAAGATATACCACAAACTGCAGCCTGTCTTAGTCACGTATAAGGACCGACTGCAGAATGAGACAAACATCTCCAGAGACTTGTGTCTCAACTGACAGAAGGGACAGATCACACAGACCTCAGTCGGCCGGTAGCAGGGCTGCGATATGTGAAGAAATATATCTTCTATTCACTGGGTCCACGGGAGTTATCTCCAGCTTCATTCTCCTGAATCAGTCTGACATCTCTATAGCAGCACATGGAGACTGACTGTAAGGAATGGGAATGTAAAAAAACATTGTGGAGGCTAAAAATGGAGATAACCCTGTTGTGCTTGGTGAGGAGAAGATATATTTCTTCACATATAACAGCCCTGCTTCTGGTCAACTGAGATCTGTGTGATCCGGCTTTTCAGTTCAGACAGAGGTCTCGGGAGTTGTATGCCTTCAGTCAGCAGTCAGTGCTGATACTTGACTAAGACAGTCTGTATATTAATTATATCACTAGTGCCATTTCATCACATTCTTGGAAGAGCCTTTTAAGGCTGTACAAATAAATCAGATTCTTCTACAAAGCTTCAGAAACTTAAATCCATTACTTCAATTTTAGCTTTAAAGTTTTTATAACTTTCACTAGAGTTCATACAGGAGCAAAATGATTTAAAACAAAATACAGTAATAGACTATAATATAAGATGTAATTCACGATCAGTACAGGACCAGTAATGTAATGTATGTACAAAGTGACTGCATCAGCAGAATAGTGAGTGCAGCTCTGGGGTATAATACAGGATGTAACTCAGGATCAGTAATGTAATGTATGTACACAGTGACTGCACCAGCAGAATAGTGAGTGCAGCTCTGGAGTATAATACAGGCTGTAACTCAGGATCAGTAATGTAATGTATGTGCACAGTGACTGCACCAGCAGAATAGTGAGTGCAGCTCTGGAGTATAATACAGGCTGTAACTCAGGATCAGTAATGTAATGTATGTACACAGTGACTGCACCAGCAGAATAGTGAGTGCAGCTCTGGGGTATAATACAGGATGTAACTCAGGATCAGTAATGTAATGTATGTACACAGTAACTGCACCAACAGAATAGTGAGTGCAGCTCTGGAGTATAATACAGGATGTAACTCAGGATCAGTAATGTAATGTATGTACACAGTGACTGCACCAGCAGAATAGTGAGTGCAGCTCTAGGGTATAATACAGGATGTAACTCCGGATCAGTAATGTAATGTATGTATACAGTGACTGCACCAGCAGAATAGTGAGTGCAGCTCTGGAGTAAAATACAGGATGTAACTTAGGATCAGTAATGTAATGTATGTACACAGTGACTGCACCAGCAGAATAGTGAGTGCAGCTCTGGGGTATAATACAGGAGGTAACTCAGGATCAGTAATGTAATGTATGTACACAATGACTGCTCCAGCAGAATAGTGAGTGCAGCTCTGGAGTATAATACCGGATGTAACTCAGGATCAGTAATGTAATGTATGTACACAGTGACTGCACCAGCAGAATAGTGAGTGCAGCTCTGGGGTATAATACAGGATGTAACTCAGGATCAGTAATGTAATGTATGTACACAGTGACTGCACCAGCAGAATAGTGAGTGCAGCTCTGGAGTATAATACAGGATGTAACTCAGGATCAGTAATGTAATGTATGTACACAGTGACTGCACCAGCAGAATAGTGATTGCAGCTCTGGAGTATAATACAGGATGTAACTCAGGATCAGTAATGTAATGTATGTACACAGTAACTGCACCAACAGAATAGTGAGTGCAGCTCTAGGGTATAATACAGGATGTAACTCCGGATCAGTAATGTAATGTATGTATACAGTGACTGCACCAGCAGAATAGTGAGTGCAGCTCTGGAGTATAATACAGGATGTAACTTAGGATCAGTAATGTAATGTATGTACACAGTGACTGCACCAGCAGAATAGTGAGTGCAGCTCTGGGGTATAATACAGGATGTAACTCAGGATCAGTAATGTAATGTATGTACACAGTGACTGCACCAGCAGAATATTGAGTGAAGCTCTGGGGTATAATACAGGATGTAACTCAGGATCAGTAATGTAATGTATGTACACAGTGACTGCACCAGCAGAATAGTAAGTGCAGCTCTGGGGTATAATACAGGATGTAACTCAGGATCAGTAATGTATGTACACAGTGACTGCACCAGCAGAATAGTGAGTGCAGCTCTGGAGGATAATACAGGATGTAACTCAGGATCAGTAATGTAATGTATGTACACAGTGACTGCACCAGCAGAATAGTGAGTGCAGCTCTGGAGGATAATACAGGATGTAACTCAGGATCAGTAATGTACTGTATGTACACAGTGACTGCACCAGCAGAATAGTAAGTGCAGCTCTGGGGTATAATACAGGATGTAACTCAGGATCAGTAATGTAATGTATGTACACAGTGACTGCACCAGCAGAATAGTGAGTGCAGCTCTGGAGTATAATACAGGATGTAACTCAGGATCAGTAATGTAATGTATGTACACAGTGACTGCACCAGCAGAATAGTAAGTGCAGCTCTGGGGTATAATACAGGATGTAACTCAGGATCAGTAATGTAATGTATGTACACAGTGACTGCACCAGCAGAATATTGAGTGCAGCTCTGGGGTATAATGCAGGATGTAACTCAGGATCAGTAATGTAATGTATGTACACAGTGACTGCACCAGCAAAATAGTGAGTGCAGCTCTGGGGTATAATAAAGGATGTAACTCAGGATCAGTAATGTAATGTATGTACACAGTGACTGCACCAGCAGAATAGTAAGTGCAGCTCTGGGGTATAATACAGGATGTAACTCAGGATCAGTAATGTAATGTATGTACACAGTGACTGCTCCAGCAGAGTAGTGAGTGCAGCTCTGGAGTATAATACAGGATGTAACTCAGGATCAGTAATGTAATGTATGTACACAGTGACTGCACCAGCAGAATAGTAAGTGCAGCTCTGGGGTATAATACAGGATGTAACTCAGGATCAGTAATCTAATGTATGTACACAGTGACTGCACCAGCAGAATAGTGAGTGCAGCTCTGGGGTATAATACAGGATGTAACTCAGGATCAGTAATGTAATGTATGTACACAGTGACTGCACCAGCAAAATAGTGAGTGCAGCTCTGGGGTATAATACAGGATGTAACTCAGGATCAGTAATGTATGTACACAGTGACTGCACCAGCAGAATAGTAAGTGCAGCTCTGGAGTATAATACAGGTTGTAACTCAGGATCAGTAATGTAATGTATGTACACAGTGACTGCACCAGCAGAATAGTAAGTGCAGCTCTGGAGTATAATACAGTGTCAAGGTGAAAATATACTTTCTTATATACCTTTGTACTTTTATATATCATATACTGTGAAACAATAAGTTTTCCCCTGCTAAAGCAAATGTAATTGTATTTAAAGATGGCCGCCAGAGTTCAGTTTCGTTTCAGGTTAGTATTCGAAGAGTTAACTTTCATTTCTTCAGAATCGAAACTCAGGAATGTGAAGAAAAGGAGGATCCACCAGAAGATGTTAGAACAAATCAGAAAGACTGGATGCTAGCTTAGACCCCGCCTAATGCACGCCTTCCCCTAACACTCAATATAGTATTGTGTATTTTAGAATAAAGCCAGTTGTTGTGACCGTTGCAGACATGAGTAGATGCACGGGCATTCAATTGAGATTGAATCAGCACCTTGTCTGAGTCATTCTTACCCGGTACCAAATGCTCGGCTCATGCTTATAGTTTAATTTGGAATGACTGGTGAATGAGGATTTAATTGTCGTTTTACGACCCCGACAATTTTGGCGCCCAACGTGGGGCGTGGCCAGCGATCCGAGACCCCCTGGACCCATGCCTGGATGTCTGTGGATGATACCCGTAGTGGCTGACCTCGAGGACTGATCACCCTCCTTACACGGTAAGTGGCGATCATATACACTGTATGTGTCACACTTGCTAGTGTCTCAGCCGTTATTGGTTTGTCTGTGGTCTCTCTTTGGGTCTGGGGAGGTGAACGGTCGAGTGGTGAGATCGAATGTGATCCTGTGCCACGCTCTGAACCAGCAACTGAGAGACGTCACATCCTGTGCGACCTCTGTACACCATACCTCCTCCACCGGTCATTGTACTCCGTTCAACCACCTTACCCGTGACTATTGTCCAGTAGTGAAGTGGAGTGAAAGATTGAGCTAGTTGTAGATTGTGGGGCGGCTTAGAGAAGGGATAGGGGACGCAGCCTCTGTGATATTGTACCAGCTAGGTAATTAAGACGTCCCGAGCAGGGACCACCTGTATTTCTGTGGAGGGCTCTCACTAGGAGACTGCCTCCCGACTGTTTAGAATATCGTGGCAGGATAGTCTGTTAATCGCTGGTGTTCAGGTTAGGGACAGAAAATATTGAGCGCGAGGCTCCTTTTTTTTCTAATACGTTGAGCGAGTTTCCGTATTGCAGAACACCAGCGTTGAAGATCGCTGCCAGCGATCCTGAGCTATAGCAGGGCATAGTATTCTGTGAGTCATGCTGCGTATCTTAAAGCAAAAGAAGTCCGTGCCCCACAAGTTAGATGAGGATGTCGTGGAAGTCAAGACAATGGTCACGGGAGGGCAAGAGACAGTCAAGAAGCTTATCTGCGAGTTGCACGAGGCTTAAAGAACAAAGGATGAAAATAGGTTGAGAGGAAGGATCAGAGAATACAGAACCCGTATTTGGTTATAAAATGCCTTTGAACTGTGATTTTACAGATTGTAAAATGGCCGCCGTGCCACTGATGATGAAAATGCAGTCTCAGCCAGCGCCCTGTAATGGCGGCGGAAAGAGATCTCCAGAAGTGTAGGTGTGTCCTGTTTGTGTTGTGCAGAATCCAACCTGGGTGGAGACCTGCCTTGTGTGTGCGTACGGACCGTCCTTGGGGCTCCGCCCAGACCACGGAGGATTATAGGAAAGTCTTGTAGAAATTAAGTCTGAAAACTGCTGTAATTTGTGACTTTGTAGAGGATACGGAGCTTTGTATCAGTGCTGTGTAGTGTAGGGGAGGGGCGAGGCAGACTGGGCTCAATATTCTCCCTTGTACGCTGAGGAATTCTGTGCTGTTTCTAGTAGTCTCTTTTCTCTGTGTAGAGGAATGCTGTGATCTCTCTTATCTCTGTGTCCTTGGAATGGAGAGAGCACATACTGTAACGGTGTTCGCTGTATTTTCTCTGGTAGATCTGTGTCTGGTTTAAAGCGACAACATTGTTTTGAAGTATGAAGAAATATTATAATCTGGAATTTGAAAGTGAAATATAGTGCCTGGTTTTATAAGGAAATTTGTATCAGTGTAATTGAAAGATTGGTAAAAGAGTTGAGTAAAGCAAGCAATTAAAAATTTGGGATAGGGGGGGGTCTCCCTGCTGGATAATATGGTCCCTCCCCAGGAAATTAAGCCTCTACTCCCGACTGTAAACCCTGTGCCCCTTACAGCAATATATATCCTGGATTGCCGAGAAGTTCTATGGGCGTCTTATGGTAGTGTTTGAAGATCTGGGATTCTCACTGTAACAAAAAGCCCATTCATACTTTTTTTGTAGTAGACCCGATATTGAGATTTCCACTCCGGATGATGCATTGCAAATAGTAAAAGGTTTTCAAAAGAATTTAGCTTAGCAGGAAAGATAAGGGTTAAATTACTAGCTGTAATAATTCTTGCTCGCTCACTGGCCCCCACCGCTGCAGCTGCGAGGTCAGTGGTTCTTATCTCCATGTAACAGACTCCAGCTTCTGCCCCCTCCTATCGTACATGTGAGTCCAGCTTCACACTCCAATACGCCTTTAACCCTGTATAGGAATCTAACTCCCTCCCTAGCCCCATGTCAATTTTCAGACCAAGAGCTTGCTTTAATCGGTGTAAATGCCAGACCTCCCAGCCCGGAAAGGCCTCTAGATCTCCTCTTCCAGTGAAACCTTCACACTTACAAGGCCAGACTCTCCAAGAACCTGAAGTTGGTTCCCCTGTCATTCACGCTACTACATTACACCTCAGGGCTCCCAGGTTCTTTTCTCAGTAGGGGTATGGGGACATAATTACCCACCAGGTAGGAGCCATAGTGAACCCAGCTAACTCTACCCTGTCACATAGAGGTTGTTTGGCTCAACAGATAGCTAGAAAAAGGAAGCCCAGTTATAGCCCAAGAGTGTCAGGCCTACCTTGCCGCTCATGGCCCCTTGCATCCAGGAGACGCTATGTCCACCCAAAGAGGGAATTTGCCCTGTGATATAGTGTTACACATTGCAGGCCCCGTATATGATTGCAAGACACCCGAGCACTGCCGTACAGTATTGCAGACAGAGCTCACCTATGCAGGACATGCTACAGGTGTGCTGACTCAGCTTCATGGAGACAAACAGAGACCTGTTGCTTATTATAGTGGCCGCCTGGATACGGTGGCAAGAGGAAGCCCCTTCTGTGTTCGGGCCGTGTTGTCTGTCCAGCTGTTGCTACACAAGTCTTCAGAGATTGTTTTGGATCACCCACTGATGGTCCACACCCCACACGATGTATATAGTATCCTTAACCAAGTATAATCTAGCCACATGTCCATGACCAGACAGCTGCGACTTCGGTGTGCTATTCTCATGCCTACTAATGTGACTTTGAAAAGGTGCACTGTCCTAAACCCCGTTACTCTTCTCCTAGTTCCTATGGATCCAAAGGGGGGAGGAGTAGGTGACATGAGCAAGGACACTCTTTTTCTTTCTAGAATGGATCCAGAGGAACAAGATTAGGTTTCCAAACCACATGATTGTCTAGAATTGATGTCTCAGGAAACGGCTGGTCTCTAGTGTGCCTATTCTAATGCTGATTTTGAGCTTTTTGTAGATGGATCCCGTCACCAAGATGACCAAGGACGCTTCTGTACCAGATATGCTGTGGTCTCAGAACATGAGGTAATCAAGGCAGAGTCAATGCCAGCTCATATGTCTGCACAAGAAGCAGAAGCTCAAGGCGCTTACAGAAGCGTGCAAACTAGCAGAAGGTAAGACTGTAAATATCTACACTGATTCTAGATATGCTTTTGGCATTGCACACGGTTATGGGCCTATCTGGAGAGCCAGGGCTTTTCTGACAGCAAATGGCCACCCCTTTAAACGTGCTGAGGCAGTCCAGCAACTTATGAATGCACTACAGCTTCCCACCCAAGCAGGCATTATAAAGGTAAAGGCACATACCAAAGGCACTGATGGACGGACAAAAGGGTAACGCACTGGCAGACCAGGCTGCCAAGAAAGCAGCAAGCACTCCTGTAGCCTCTCAAGTACATCACCTAGACACCCCACCATCTCCACTTGTGTTGAAAGACATCTTAGCCCAGTTACAAGAACAGGCAAGTAAGGAGGAGAAAAATAGGTGGCAAAAGACAGGGGCTTGCTCTGATACCGTCACTGGGCTATGGGGGAGGGGTGAAAAGGTCTGCCTACCACAGGTACTGTACCCAATGATGGCACAGGTTCTGCACGGGAATGTGCACCACTCGAAGACGGCCATGTGTGACACCCTACAGAAACAATGGATTGCCCCCGAGTTTTCCACCTGCGCAGAAAGGCAGGTACAGAGCTGCATGATATGTGCCACACATAATCAGAGTAGGACAGTGAAAACCCCATCCAAGCACACTCCCCGGCCCTTTAACCAATTCCAGAGACTGCAGATTGATTATATTCAGTTACCCAGGGTAGGGACGTATGAGTATGTGTTGGTCTGCATTGATTTATTTTCAGGTAGGCCAGAAGCCTACCCAGTTGCCAAAGCTACGGCTAAGACAACGGCGAAGAAACTGATGGCTGAGATCATATGCAGGTATGGAGTTCCTGAAGTCATTGAAAGCGATCGGGGTTCCCATTTTACTGGAGAGATCATGTCAGAGGTAATGGCAGCACTGGGGGTAAGTCAAGCATTGCATACTCCATCCGCAGAGTAGTGGAAGAGTGGAGAGACTAAATGGAATTTTTAAGCTTAAAATCCAGAAGGCAATGACAGAGACCGGTAAACCATGGACAGAATGTCTCCCTCTAGCTTTGTTTTCAGTAAGATATACCCCAAACAGGAAGATAGGACTGTCACCGTATGAGATTCTGTTTGGCAGGAGCCCCAATCTTGAATGTTTCTTTCCACAACAGTTGCAGCTCAAGTACCAGGACTTGACTAGCTATGTGCAGGCCTTACATGGACACCTTGCCAAAGTGCATTTAACTGTTTTCAGTTCTCTTCCAGACCCAGACAAGGTTCCTGGACACCATCCCTTTGTGCCAGGAGACCTGGTGTATGTGAAAAAGTTTGTGTGCAGAGATTGTCTCCAGACAAGATTTGAAGGACTTCACACGGTGATCCTGGTCACCCCCACTGCAGTAAAACTTGAAGGAAAGAGCACCTGTATTCACGCTTCACACTGTAAAAGAGACCGAACCAGTGTTTAGTCACAGAAGTGACTGAAGGGAAATGTTGCTGTTGTTTTTGATCCTGGAACTGAGGGCCATCCTTGCCCCTACCTCTTCGGCCCCTATTGTAAATAAGAATTCTGGTCCCACTATATTCTGGATAAACCTGACAGCCCCGGTAAATATCTGGCGATTTGATTTCTGTGATGTAGTCAAGTGTCCCGAGACTGAACGGGTGGTAGAGGAGATCATCCAGTTTTATATGTGTGTTACCAGAAATGACAACAATAACTGTTATTATTGGTCAGATGCTGCCTGGAGATGATTGGGGATATAAACCTAGTGAAGCCATGTTCCCTAAGGATGGGACGGGTAGGAGTCTTCGTGAGAGAATGCATCTAACAGCCCTTCTGCAACCACTTAGGGGCTGTAAATGGGGTAAAAATTGTTACCCCCTTCTCCTGAATCTTGAAAACTCCCAATCTGCTGATCTGCAGACATTTGTACTGGGAAGGCATTATAATTATGTATTTAGTAGTGGATACCATGGGAATTTAGGCCATATACAGCTCCAGGATATTAGTTTCAGACCAACCAAGGCCCCTGTTACCAGTACACCTAAAACAGGCCCAGGTGAGCGTTTGCAAAATATAGTTAATGAAGTAATCCCCATTCCAGGTCTCAGTTGGCAAGAGGTTTTCTCCATAGAAACACAAACAGCCCCAAGGAAAAACCTATGGTTAGAATGGGTGAGATACAATGTAAGAGTCCAGAATATCTCTGTAGGATGTATTGCTTGTGCTGCTGCGAATACACATCTATACACACATGCATTGCTTTTCCCTGATGTCAACACCACTGCCTGTGTCATGAATCGTTTGAAAGGTCTGAAGCCCACTGATTGTCCAGATTATGTCCTACTAATTCATGAGAAACCCAAACTAAAGGTTCCAGGAGAAGTAATCGTATTAGCTGACAATTACACCTGCTATAATTCCCACGACACCACAGGTACACCAGTAGGGATCTTCAAGACAAGTTTCTGCAAAGAGAACAGTTCTCTAGATACTGATTTGCTAATTAAACATACACAATATATGTACACCAAAGATACCTGATGAACCTACCAGAAAGAGGAGAAGTCTCGATCAGCTCCACATGAGTTATGAAGAAGATCCACTAGTATATATTGATGCCATTGGAGTGCCAAGGGGGGTACCTGACCAGTTTAAAGCCCAGAACCAGATTTATGCCGGCATTGCTTCTATAATCCCACAGGTGCAGATTAATAAAAAATGTTGAATGGATCAAATATATATATGTATGTATATATTACAGTGAACAAAGATTTGTTAATTATAGCTGTGATGCCTTTTAGGGTATAGTTGAGGATTTGGGCCCTAACACTTGTATGACCAGTGCTGCAACCCGACCTAAGAGAATTACACTGAATCCTGTCCAGACAAGATCACATGCAGTGATATAAGAAGCTGACACAGGATTGTGGTTGGTGGATACTGGAGACATTAACTTTTGGGAGTAGGCTGACAGTAATCCTTTTGGGAAGGAGCTGTAGACCAGCATGTCATGTCGCCCCCACCACCAGAGAACCAACCACATCAGGTAGGGTAAGACAGATACAGGAGTATTATCCCTGGAGGCCCACTGACTAGCTAGCTACGCAAAAACAATTGGCTGACCCTGAGAACCAACCCTTCTCATTTTACAGACAAATAATGACCATATGATGGACGTATAAGTACACCTGGGCAGGCCTAGGTAGTTAGTGAAAGCAACTCCGATTGGCACCTTCCTCAATCAAGAAGTAGACCCACCAGAGTACGATGGTACTGATCCAGGGGAGATCCCGAAGTATATTTCTTTCAAGAGAGTAGACAAAAACCCCCATTCTCAGATGATGCTAAGAGATTTAGTTTAGGGACAGTGGGAGAACTGTTATGGTTCTCAATGGCAAGAGAACATAGCCCAGCAAACATACGAACTAGCTCTTGGAAGGATGGAAACCAAACTGACCATGAACTAAACCTGCCGCACAACTAACAGTAGCCGGGTAGCGTAGCCTGCGTTTTATCCCTAGACGCCCAGCGCCGGCCGGAGGACTAACTAATCCTGGCAGAGGAAAATACAGTCCTGGCTCACCTCTAGAGAAATTTCCCCGAAAGGCAGACAGAGGCCCCCACATATATTGGCGGTGATTTTAGATGAAAATGACAAACGTAGTATGAAAATAGGTTTAGCAAAATCGAGGTCCGCTTACTAGATAGCAGGAAGACAGAAAGGGCACTTTCATGGTCAGCTAAAAACCCTATCAAAGCACATCCTGAAATTACTTTAAGACTCTAGTATTAACTCATAACATCAGAGTGGCAATTTCAGATCACAAGAGCTTTCCAGACACAGAAACGAAACTGCAGCTGTGAACTGGAACAAAATGCAAAAAACAAACAAGGACAAAAGTCCACTTAGCTGGGAGTTGTCTAGAAGCAGGAACATGCACAGAAAGGCTTCTGATTACAATGTTGACCGGCATGGAAGTGACAGAGGAGCAAGGTTAAATAGCGACTCCCACATCCTGATGGGAACAGGTGAACAGAGGGGATGATGCACACAAGTTCAATTCCACCAGTGGCCACCGGGGGAGCCCAAAATCCAATTTCACAACAGTACCCCCCCCTCAAGGAGGGGGCACCGAACCCTCACCAGAACCACCAGGGCGATCAGGATGAGCCCTATGAAAGGCACGGACCAGATCGGAGGCATGAACATCAGAGGCAGTCACCCAAGAATTATCCTCCTGACCGTATCCCTTCCATTTGACCAGATACTGGAGTTTCCGTCTGGAAATACGGGAGTCCAAGATTTTTTCCACAACGTACTCCAACTCGCCCTCAACCAACACCGGAGCAGGAGGCTCAACGGAAGGCACAACCGGTACCTCATACCTGCGCAATAATGACCGATGAAAAACATTATGAATAGAAAAAGATGCAGGGAGGTCCAAACGGAAGGACACAGGTAGTGTTGAGCGATACCGTCCGATACTTGAAAGTATCGGTATCGGAAAGTATCGGCCGATACCGGCAAAATATCGGATCCAATCCGATACCGATACCCGATACCAATACAAGTCAATGGGACTCAGGTATCGGACGGTATTCCTGATGGTTCCCAGGGTCTGAAGGAGAGGAAACTCTCCTTCAGGCCCTGGGAACCATATAAATGTGTAAAATAAAGAATTAAAATAAAAAATATCGCTATACTCACCTGTCCGACGCAGCCGGGACCTCGGCGATTGTAAGCGGCAGCGTTGTTTCTTTAAAATTCGCGCTTTTACTTGCTTACGTGAATTCCCGGCTTCTGATTGGTCAGGGCGGCCATGTTGCCGGGACTCGGACCAATCACAGCAAGCCGTGACGAAATTACGTCACGGCTTGCTGTGATTGGTCCGCGTCCCGGCAATATGGCGCCGTGACCAATCACAAGCCGTGACGTCACGGGAGGCTGGACACGCGCGCTTTTCAAAATAAGCGCGTGTCCAGCCTCCCGTGACGTCACGGCTTGTGATTGGTTAATGGCGGCCATGTTCCTGGGACGCGGACCAATCACAGCAAGCCGTGACGTAATTTCGTCACGGCTTGCTGTGATTGGTCCGCATCCCGGCAATATGGCGCCGTGACCAATCACAAGCCGTGACGTCACGGGAGGCTGGACACGCGCGCTTTTCAAAATAAGCGCGTGTCCAGCCTCCCGTGACGTCACGGCTTGTGATTGGTTAATGGCGGCCATGTTCCTGGGACGCGGACCAATCACAGCAAGCCGTGACGTAATTTCGTCACGGCTTGCTGTGATTGGTCCGCATCCCGGCAATATGGCGCCGTGACCAATCACAAGCCGTGACGTCACGGGAGGCTGGACACGCGCGCTTTTCAAAATAAGCGCGTGTCCAGCCTCCCGTGACGTCACGGCTTGTGATTGGTTAATGGCGGCCATGTTGCCGGGACGCGGACCAATCACAGCAAGCCGTGACGTAATTTCGTCACGGCTTGCTGTGATTGGTCCGAGTCCCGGCAACATGGCCGCCCTGACCAATCAGAAGCCGGGAATTCACGTAAGCAAGTAAAAGCGCGAATTTTAAAGAAACAACGCTGCCGCTTACAATCGCCGAGGTCCCGGCTGCGTCGGACAGGTGAGTATAGCGATTTTTTTTATTTTAATTCTTTCTTTTACACCTTTTTACATTAATGTTGTTTCGATACCGATATCCGATATTACAAAAATATCGGATCTCGGTATCGGAAATTCCGATACAGCAAGTATCGGCCGATACCCGATACTTGCAGCATCGGAATGCTCAACACTAGACACAGGGTTAAGAATCTCCAATATCTTGTACGGGCCGATGAACCGAGGCTTAAACTTAGGAGAAGAAACCCTCATAGGGACAAAACGAGAAGACAACCACACCAAGTCCCCGACACAAAGCCGAGGACCAACCCGACGCCGGCGGTTGGCAAAAAGCTGAGTCTTCTCCTGGGACAACTTCAAATTGTCCACTACCTGCCCCCAAATCTGATGCAACCTCTCCACCACAGCATCCACTCCAGGACAATCCGAAGATTCCTCCTGACCGGAGGAAAATCGAAGATGAAACCCCGAATTACAGAAAAAAGGAGACACCAAGGTGGCAGAGCTGGCCCGATTATTGAGGGCAAACTCCGCTAAAGGCAAAAAAGCAACCCAATCATCCTGATCTGCAGACACAAAACACCTCAAATATGTCTCCAAGGTCTGATTCGTCCGCTCGGTCTGGCCATTAGTCTGAGGATGGAAAGCAGACGAGAAAGACAAATCTATGCCCATCCTAGCACAGAATGCCCGCCAAAATCTAGACACGAATTGGGTTCCTCTGTCAGAAACGATATTCTCCGGAATACCATGCAAACGAACCACATTTTGAAAAAACAGAGGAACCAACTCGGAAGAAGAGGGCAACTTAGGCAGGGGAACCAAATGGACCATCTTAGAGAAACGGTCGCACACCACCCAGATGACAGACATCTTCTGAGAAACAGGAAGATCTGAAATAAAATCCATCGAGATGTGCGTCCAAGGCCTCTTCGGGATAGGCAAGGGCAACAACAATCCACTAGCCCGAGAACAACAAGGCTTGGCCCGAGCACAAACGTCACAAGACTGCACAAAGCCTCGTACATCTCGTGACAGGGAAGGCCACCAGAAGGACCTTGCCACCAAATCCCTGGTACCAAAGATTCCAGGATGACCTGCCAACGCAGAAGAATGAACCTCAGAAATGACTTTACTGGTCCAATCATCAGGAACAAACAGTCTACCAGGTGGGCAACGATCAGGTCTATCCGCCTGAAACTCCTGCAAGGCCCGCCGCAGGTCTGGAGAAACGGCAGACAATATCACTCCATCCTTAAGGATACCTGTAGGTTCAGAATTACCAGGGGAGTCAGGCTCAAAACTCCTAGAAAGGGCATCCACCTTAACATTCTTAGAACCCGGTAGGTATGACACCACAAAATTAAACCGAGAGAAAAACAACGACCAGCGCGCCTGTCTAGGATTCAGGCGTCTGGCGGACTCAAGATAAATTAAATTTTTGTGGTCGGTCAATACCACCACCTGATGTCTAGCCCCCTCAAGCCAATGACGCCACTCCTCAAAAGCCCACTTCATGGCCAAAAGCTCCCGATTCCCAATATCATAATTCCGCTCGGCGGGCGAAAATTTACGAGAAAAAAAAGCACAAGGTTTCATCACGGAGCAGTCGGAACTTCTCTGCGACAAAACCGCCCCAGCTCCGATTTCAGAAGCGTCGACCTCAACCTGAAAAGGAAGAGCAACATCAGGCTGACGCAACACAGGGGCGGAAGAAAAGCGGCGCTTAAGCTCCCGAAAGGCCTCCACAGCAGCAGGGGACCAATCAGCAACATCAGCACCCTTCTTAGTCAAATCAGTCAATGGTTTAACAACATCAGAAAAACCAGCAATAAATCAACGATAAAAGTTAGCAAAGCCCAAAAATTTCTGAAGACTCTTAAGAGAAGAGGGTTGCGTCCAATCACAAATAGCCTGAACCTTGACAGGATCCATCTCGATGGAAGAGGGGGAAAAAATGTATCCCAAGAAGGAAATCTTTGGCACCCCAAAAACGCACTTAGAACCCTTCACACACAAGGAATTAGACCGCAAAACCTGAAAAACCCTCCTGACCTGCTGGACATGAGAGTCCCAGTCATCCGAAAAAATCAGAATATCATCCAGATACACAATCATAAATTTATCCAAATAATCACGGAAAATGTCATGCATAAAGGACTGAAAGACTGAAGGGGCATTTGAAAGGCCAAAAGGCATCACCAAATACTCAAAGTGGCCCTCGGGCGTATTAAATGCGGTTTTCCACTCATCCCCCTGCTTAATTCGCACCAAATTATACGCCCCACGGAGATCTATCTTAGAGAACCACTTGGCCCCCTTTATGCGAGCAAACAAATCAGTCAGCAGTGGCAACGGATATTGATATTTAACCGTGATTTTATTCAAAATCCGATAATCAATACACGGCCTCAAAGAGCCATCTTTCTTAGACACAAAGAAAAAACCGGCTCCTAAGGGAGATGACGAAGGACGAATATGTCCCTTTTCCAAGGACTCCTTTATATATTCTCGCATAGCAGCATGTTCAGGCACAGACAGATTAAATAAACGACCCTTAGGGTATTTACTACCCGGAATCAAATCTATGGCACAATCGCACTCCCGGTGCGGAGGTAATGAACCAAGCTTAGGTTCTTCAAAAACATCACGATAGTCAGACAAGAATTCAGGAATCTCAGAGGGAATAGATGATGAAATGGAAACCAAAGGTACGTCCCCATGCATCCCCTTACATCCCCAGCTTAACACAGACATAGCTTTCCAGTCGAGGACTGGGTTATGAGATTGCAGCCATGGCAATCCAAGCACCAACACATCATGTAGATTATACAGCACAAGAAAGCGAATAATCTCCTGATGATCCGGATTAATCCGCATAGTTACTTGTGTCCAGTATTGTGGTTTATTACTAGCCAATGGGGTGGAGTCAATCCCCTTCAGAGGTATAGGAGTTTCAAGAGGCTCTAAATCATACCCACAGCGTTTGGCAAAGGACCAATCCATAAGACTCAAAGCGGCGCCAGAGTCGACATAGGCGTCCGCGGTAATAGATGATAAAGAACAAATCAGGGTCACAGATAGAATAAACTTAGACTGAAAAGTGCCAATTGAAACTGACTTATCAAGCTTCTTAGTACGCTTAGAGCATGCTGATATAACATGAGTTGAATCACCACAATAAAAGCACAACCCATTTTTTCGTCTAAAATTCTGCCGTTCGCTTCTGGACAGAATTCTATCACATTGCATATTCTCTGGCGTCTTCTCAGTAGACACCGCCAACTGGTGCACAGGTTTGCGCTCCCGCAGACGTCTATCGATCTGGATAGCCATTGTCATGGACTCATTCAGACCCGCAGGCACAGGGAACCCCACCATAACATCCTTAATGGCATCAGAGAGACCCTCTCTGAAATTCGCCGCCAGGGCGCACTCATTCCACTGAGTAAGCACAGACCATTTACGGAATTTTTGGCAATATATTTCAACTTCATCTTGCCCCTGAGATAGGGACATCAAGGCTTTTTCCGCCTGAAGCTCTAAATGAGGTTCCTCATAAAGCAACCCCAAGGCCAGAAAAAACGCATCCACATTGAGCAACGCAGGATCCCCTGGAGCCAATGCAAAAGCCCAATCTTGAGGGTCGCCCCGGAGCAAAGAAATCACAGCAGAGCGAGATTTCAGGGACAAAAACAACTTGCAATTATTTTTGAAATTTTGAAAGCAAGATCTATTCCCCGAGAAAAATTCAGGCAAAGGAATTCTAGGTTCAGATATAGGAATATGAACAACACAGTCTTGTAAATTTTGAACTTTCGTGGTGAGATTATTCAAACCTGCAGCTAAACTCTGAATATCCATTTTAAACAGGTGAACACAGAGCCATTCCAGGATTAGAAGGAGAGAGAGAGAGGAAGGCTGCAATATAGGCAGACTTGCAAGTGATTCAATTGGAAGCACACTCAGAACTGAAGGAAAAAAAAAAAAAAAAAAAATCTTCAGCAGACTTCTTTTTTCTCTCCTTTCTCTGCCAATTAATTTAACCCTTTGCGGGCCGGTCAAACTGTTATGGTTCTCAATGGCAAGAGAACATAGCCCAGCAAACATACGAACTAGCTCTTGGAAGGATGGAAACCAAACTGACCATGAACTAAACCTGCCGCACAACTAACAGTAGCCGGGTAGCGTAGCCTGCGTTTTATCCCTAGACGCCCAGCGCCGGCCGGTGGACTAACTAATCCTGGCAGAGGAAAATACAGTCCTGGCTCACCTCTAGAGAAATTTCCCCGAAAGGCAGACAGAGGCCCCCACATATATTGGCGGTGATTTTAGATGAAAATGACAAACGTAGTATGAAAATAGGTTTAGCAAAATCGAGGTCCGCTTACTAGATAGCAGGAAGACAGAAAGGGCACTTTCATGGTCAGCTGAAAACCCTATCAAAACACATCCTGAAATTACTTTAAGACTCTAGTATTAACTCATAACATCAGAGTGGCAATTTCAGATCACAAGAGCTTTCCAGACACAGAAAAGAAACTGCAGCTGTGAACTGGAACAAAATGCAAAAAACAAACAAGGACAAAAGTCCACTTAGCTGGGAGTTGTCTAGAAGCAGGAACATGCACAGAAAGGCTTCTGATTACAATGTTGACCGGCATGGAAGTGACAGAGGAGCAAGGTTAAATAGCGACTCCCACATCCTGATGGGAACAGGTGAACAGAGGGGATGATGCACACAAGTTCAATTCCACCAGTGGCCACCGGGGGAGCCCAAAATCCAATTTCACAACAGAGAACTCCATGTGAGGTTAGTGAAGGGTTCAGCTGCCTGGAGGCCTCTCGCTAGGGGAGAGTTTCTGAGGTGTCTGGATGAAGAAATCCACCTCCCCTTTTCCCATCACATGGACAGTCTCGAAGGATCTTTCTTTAAGGGAAAAACTTAGTGTTTAGGGGGGATTGTCAAGGTGAAAATATACTTTCTTATATACCTTTGTACTTTTATATATCATATACTGTGAAACAATAAGTTTTCCCCTGCTAAAGCAAATGTAATTGTATTTAAAGATGGCCGCCAGAGTTCAGTTTCGTTTCAGGTTAGTATTCGAAGAGTTAACTTTCATTTCTTCAGAATCGAAACTCAGGAATGTGAAGAAAAGGAGGATCCACCAGAAGATGTTAGAACAAATCAGAAAGACTGGATGCTAGCTTAGACCCCGCCTAATGCACGCCTTCCCCTAACACTCAATATAGTATTGTGTATTTTAGAATAAAGCCAGTTGTTGTGACCGTTGCAGACATGAGTAGATGCACGGGCATTCAATTGAGATTGAATCAGCACCTTGTCTGAGTCATTCTTACCCGGTACCAAATGCTCGGCTCATGCTTATAGTTTAATTTGGAATGACTGGTGAATGAGGATTTAATTGTCGTTTTACGACCCCGACAACAGGATGTAACTCAGGATCAGTAATGTAATGTATGTGCACAGTGACTGCACCAGCAGGATAGTGGGTGCAGCTCTGCTCAGCTGCTACTCACTGTGTTGATTGTGGGTGCGGTCGCTGCTGAACCTGCAGTGTGCTCCTGAGCTCCTGGGAACCACCACCTCTCCGCCCGGGGACCTGCTCTCTCTCTTACCCAGGGAGTGAGTGGGTTTCCTGGGATGAATGAGGGGGCCAAGTCCCAGGCTTCTGCTTCCCGGACCAGGCTGGCGGGGGGCAGAAAGAACCAGCAACCAGCCTGCACATCAGAAGATTCGGGGGTGAGACGCTCCACCAGGAGTCGCAGCAATGTGGCTCCTACTCCCCCCAGGTCTGCAGAGACCCAGAGAAGCCGCAAGGCTTCCATGGAGGAGAAGCTTGCTAGCGTGCAGGATGACGGCCCTTCCGGAGGAAAGCTGAGTGCTCACGGAGGTGAGGCCGACCTCACTGAGGAGGGTTGGGCGCTGCAGAGACCCCGGGAGTCTGTGTCCACCTATGCCTCCCAGGTCATGAGCCACCTCCGTGAGTATGAAGACGCAAGCAAGAGATTGAGAAGGCTCCGGGAGGAGCTGCGCTGCACAAGCGCAATAGCTGCAGGCGCCTCCAGACCCAGGAAGACGCAATTCCAGGCAGAGGTAAAGAGGCTGAAGCTGGAAATTAATGACCTAGAGGTAAGAAAAGCGTTTATCCAAGAAAAAAGTGGACCATTTAAAGAAAAATTGCAAAATGAAGATTGATTCAGAGAAATGGCTGATAACAGAGAGCAAAGGCAGATAGGGCTGCAGCCTGGCAGCCAGGTGGATGATGATGATGATGATGATGATGATGAGAAGGAGGAGGATGACCAGCAGAAAGCCCCACCTGGCAGCCTGCTTAGTCACTCACAGGCCACGTGCAGCGAGCTCCCTGCTGGACAGGCGACAATGACATCTCGTCGCAGTTCTGCTGGCTCTGGGGAGGACAGTGACATCGGCCAGGGAGGGGCGCTAATGGCAGAGATCAAGCTCCTGGAGTCCCCAGTGTGCCTTCAGAACTTCCATCTTGGTGATGATTTGCCAGAGGAGGCACCTGGGGGCCACAAGAAAAAGGTAAAGAAGATCAAACCTAAGCTCCAGGAAGCGGTAAGCTATGTGTATGCCCCCCTCCCTGTACCCCCTGAGTCGGCTGCAGGGTCAGCTCGCTGTATAAGCCCCGTTGCCCAGCCCAGCCCGGGTTCTGCTGTGGATCCGGTGCAAAGGCGCGGGGAGACTACAAAGCAATGTAGTGAGGCGCAGAGCTCCGTCTCTGCTTGTAGTAGCGGGGACGTAGCAGCAGGTGCATCAGCCGAGAGGCTGGACAGTGAGGGCGGCCCGGCGGCGGGCGAAAAATCAGGCCACGATACTGTGGTGCGCTCCCCAGTGGGAGGGGGGAGCAGCCCGGTGTCAGGGGCAGCTCCGGTAGCCTCGGTGCCCCTGAATGCTGTTGCCGCTGATCACTTAGTTGAGAAGTGGCGGCAGTGTGAGGGGGTTACCGGGGCTGGGCGTTCCGGTCCTCCCACCAAAGTCCTGTTCTGTGTTGGCGCCGCTGGTCAACAAGATCCTGATGCTAAGGATCAGCGGTGCCTCACAGCAGCTAAAGATCAACGGCGCCTGGTAGCAACCATGAAGCAGCGGAAAATATCAACTGATGATGCGGAGGGCACACATAAAACCAGGGGTGAGGTCACCTCCAGTTCTGTGGAGGAGACTCAGCCCCTTGTGCCTGATGATGCGGAGGCCAAAGTGTCACCCCCTGTTGTCACTGGTCCAGCAGGAGTGAATGTGATGGTGGGTATGGATGAGGAAAACTCTTTGTCTAGTGGTGTGGTTGCTGGTTTGGTGGAGGGTGAGGAGGTTATGGAGGTGGGTAATGGTGATGCTGTTGGTGTGGATGTGGTCACTGGTCCGGTTGCCCCCCCGGTGGTGGCAGCACCTGTCAGGAGTTATGCCGCTGTCACCTCCGGGGGAAATAGGGCGTCCTCCTCGTCTCTGGGCTCTGGGGACGGCATGTTGCAACGGCGTCTCCTGGAGGCTCTAAAGAGGGGAGAGAGATCACTAATGGTAGAGGGTCGAGAGGTTGATCTATCCTTCTGGATAGAGAGGCATGGCCTCGGGGCCTTCCGAGAGCAAAGAGGGGGGGATACAGTGTGGTCCCTCCCAACAGCCGGGCCGGGTAGTGTGCGTAGGAATGTGGTCCGTCTTCGGTGGAGGGGCAGTGATGCATGTCCTCCAAGGTCGAAGGTTGTGGAGCTCCTGCTGAGGATGGGCTTCAAGGCGATTGACATCTACGCCTTGATACATCCCTATTCCACACCTGAGTTTGATGTCAGCTTTGTTCGGCCGGAGGGGCTTGAACTTTTCTGGTCGAACTATGAGTTGGCAAAAAATGAGCCCGGCTGGCGAGACTTTGCCGTTCAGGCGGTGTCTCGCCAAAATCAAGTCAAGAAAGTGACCGTGATGACGTGTAACGAGTCGCTTTCTTGTTATGACATCATGACGTGGCTTGGCCGGTATGGAGAGGTAGTGGAGATGCCAAAGAAAAACCGTGATGAGTTTGGTATCTGGTCAGGGGCCTGGACGTTTGTGGTAAAACTTAAGCGTTCAGGTGGTACGGTTGCCCACATACCATCATCTGCCTTCCTGGGTAGGGATCGTATCCTGGTCTTCTACCAGGGGCAACCGAAGCTCTGTCACAGGTGCGGCGACCCCACACACTTCAGCGCAAACTGCACTGTGCAGAAGTGTGCATTGTGTGGGGATGTCGGCCATCTTGCTGCATCTTGTGTGGAGATTAGGTGCCACCTGTGTGGTGAGTTAGGTCACCCATTCAGCCGTTGTCCTCGCTCCTTCGCTAACGCAGTCGTGACCCCGGTGGGAGAAAGCCGTGAGGCTGATTCTGCTGGGGAAGGGACCAGCAAGGGTGAGGGAGCTGAGGGGCCAAGGAAGAAAAGCAATAAAAAGACGCCTGCCCAGCTAAGGCGTCTAGACAAGCGCAGACAGGATAGGGAGCTGGGCGAGCCTCGGGCTACTGGGGCGGCCCCTGTCCTGGATGCCAGTCTTGCTGCTGAGGCCCCAAGGGATGATGAGTTGGATGAGGAGGTCAGGAGGATCCACAGGGAGGAGAGTGCCACTGCCTCAGAGTCCTCCCATTATGAAAGTATGGATGAGGATAATAGGCAGTGGCTAGAGGACAAGCGTAAGCTCGGCACCAAAAAGAAGAGAAAGAAGGGAGGAAAAAAAAAATCTTCTTTCACTCTGACCAAGGTACCTAAGGAAGGAAAAACCGACTCCCCTCTGGTTGGTCTTTCTAACCGGTTCCAAGCCCTTGAAAACATCTCTTCCTCTGAGGAGGAAGCTGAGGGTGAGGTTCTGGCTTCGGCGGGGCTCACAGGGGGTGCCGAGTCTCCTCCTTCTGGGAACATAAGATCTTTGGAGGGAGGGACTGGCCCAGAGTCCGGAGACGAGGACGAAAAAATTAAAAAACGGGTGGAAATGGATACCTCCATGTCATTAAAGAGGGGGAAGGATTCCTCCTCTGAGGCAGAGGATAAGGGTAGTGGGAAAAAGAAAGCCATCTAACTCAATCACCAATGATGGCGGAACCCACTCCGTTGACGCTGGCGTCCATTAATGTCGCCAGCATAAAGTCAAATACAGCTAGATTTGCGGCCTTTGATTTTCTCAGCCGGGTTGAAGCTGACATTTTGTTTTTGCAAGAGACCAGGCTGCCAAATATGGCAGATGTGTTTAAAGCTAAGAGGGAGTGGAGACTTGGGCCCTCCTGTCACGATATGGTATGAAATATCATAAGTTAGTTTTCTTGCTAGCATGCGGGGGCTAAACCCCCCCCCCCCTCTCTCTGGTTCTCTTTCCTTTCCTGTGTTTCTATCTGTCTGTGTAGAAGAGCTTGCCTTGTGGGGGGAGTTTTATTGACGAAAGGTATTTACGACTAGCATAGCTGCAAGAGAAATTTGTGTTAGCAGGAACTGTTAGAGAAACTTCTAGAACGCATAGAAGGTCTTTGTTCTGTTTTTGGAAGATATTATGCAAACCGTTTAAGTTACGAACACCAAAATATATCGTCATAATCACACTCGGAGGATCTACGCATCACTCTAATCACAGGCTTGTAGCTCCATCTGGTACAGAGGTAGGGATTTCTCTGTCAGTGTGCGTGACAAATAGGACATATTTGATCTCATCGGAATGCCCACGATACTATGAGATGAACGATGGGTATGGTGCGATTATTTTATGTTCGGTGGCGAAGTTACGGGCATCAGATATATTTAATGCCCAGTTAGTGATACCGAAGAGGTAGGAGGAGTTGGAAAACCAAGCCCTTTCTGTGAGGTCACAGACTGTAGGTTTTAAGTGCTGGCAGGCATCCAAGAGAGGAGAGTTGGGAGTTTTTACCTGAAGCGACCAGACTGCGAGTGCCAATGCACTGGGATAGATGGAAAGCTCTCCTAGCCTAGCCTGCAATGCAATGATCTGAGAATATGTGAGTGTTACCGTTTCTGCCTTTAATCCTTTTATTTTCATAATTACCTTGTACATATTTGCAATTGTCTCATTTGTAACATCTTTGTAAAATATTTTATAAACACTGCCTAAAAATCATTTATGGGGTATCATATTTAATACTAGTTCGTTCTTCCTGCTCTAAATACGTACCCTGTCTCTGAAGGGAATTACGCTACTATTTTAGGGGCTGGCTCCGGGCCCGTTTGATCGGAGCTGGTGGCAGCGACCGTGTGCCGGCTTTTGGGGGTCACTGTAGCGACTGCGGCTTGATAATTATTGTTCCTGCCTGAGTGGGAGTAGTTATCGCATTGCTGCAGTGTGCCCAATAGCCAGTACATAGCAGGCAGCCTTTCTGGCGACTAATTACCCCAGGTGCAGTACCTAATCTGACCTGAGAGTAAGGGGGGCGCCAGAGAGCTGCAAGTGTTAAGTGGAACTGTAAGCGGGATAGACACAAATCCCTGCAGTTCATGGTATACGGAAGAGCAGTGGGATACCTAAAATAAGCCCCTGCTGTAAACTAAGAGGTCAATAGCCTCGTGTGTGTTTTTTTTCATCACATTGTGGCAGTGGAGGGATAACTAGGATAAGCCCCCTGCACATGTGATAGCCGTCTGCTGGTCTAAAGTCACCCCAAGCCGTGACATATTGTAGGCAGCGGCTAAGGGATCTTGACAATTGGTGACAGTCACGGTGTGAATCGTGAGAAATTGGTGGCAAGGCGGTGGGATATTAGAGCATTAGTGATTTGGTTTGAGCAATCATTCCTCTCACTAAAAACTTGCAGAAAGTTCTTGCGAGAACTCTGCGCAAATAAGTTTGGAGAACGAACTCAGTGTTTATTAGTTGTGAGACAATTGTGTACTGGTAATTATCCCTTCCCTTTCTTTTCGTTTTTCTATTCTATCTTTTATTTGGCAACCATGGCTGCGAAAGGAGAAGCCTGGTACACCCAGCAGAAGAAAGACACTCTTGCTGGGATATGCATGTACCATGGCCTGAAACCCCAGGACAAGTCCAAGGCTCAAATGGTCGCTGAACTGGTGCAATTTGAAGCAGACCAAGCCAGGCCACAGAGCCCAGAGGCCGCAGAAGCTGGCACAAGCGAGCATGGTGCTGCCGCAGAGGTCCAACCACTGAATACGGGCCCTACTGGCAACCAAGGGGGCGCAGACCTCCTCCTGCAGCTGGCTCTGCAACAATGCCCCGCAGATGATCTAGAGAGACGTCTGCAGCTGATTCAGCAATACCGGCAGGAGGCCGAGGCCCGAGCCGAGCGAGAGGCCCAGGCCCAGCGAGCCGAGCGAGAGGCCCAAGCGCAGCGGGAGTACCAGCTGCAGATGGCCCAACTGCAAATGCAGGGGTCGTCCCAGTCCAGCCGTGAGCCCAGCAGCGCTCAGACACCAAAACCCCGACCCGACCACTTTCCTGTTATGGAAAAGGATGGGGACTTGGACAATTTTCTGCGGGCCTTTGAGAAAGCCTGCAGACAGTACCAGCTGCCTACACAAGAATGGGCACGATACATGACACCAGGGCTGAGAGGAAAAGCTCTGGAGGCGTTTGCTGCACTCCCTCAAGAACAAGATGGTGACTATGAGGCCATCAAGCAGGCTCTCATAGCTAAGTACCAGCTTACACCCGAGGTGTACCGTAAAAAGTTTCGGACCCTCCTACGTGGCCCACACGACAGTTACAGTGATGTGGTGCATAGACTGGGGACCCACTTTGACCAGTGGACCCAAGGACTGTCAGTGACCACCTTTGCACAGCTGCGAGACCTGATGATCAAAGACCAGTTCTTCCGTCTTTGCCCAACTGAAGTGCGACAGTTCGTGATGGACAGAGAACCCAACGATGTGACGAAAGCAGCGCAGATTGCCGATGCCTATGAGGCCAACCGTAGATCGGAAGTGCGGAAGCCAGTCACCACCAGCTGGAGAGGGGGTAAGCCTGCAGCCAACGCCAGTACCCCTGCCAGCCAACACACCAGAGGTCCTGTCCCCGTGGCCAACAGCACCAGACCTACCACCGAACTTCGCCAGTGTTACCACTGCAGGCAGACTGGACACCTCAGTCACCAATGTCCAGCCAGGCAGAAGAACCCCTCATCCCAGGCCCCAGGGCCTAATGCAGCCGTTCTTTTGGTGGGTGGTGTGGTTGGGAGGGGGTGTGATAACGTACAGCATGTCACTGTGGGAGGTCGTGTTGCTACAGGCCTCAAGGACACCGGGGCTGAACGAACCCTCATCCGACCCGAACTGGCGGCCCCTGAAGAAATCATTCCGGGGAAAACCCTAACTGTCACTGGGATTGGGGGCATCAGCTGTCCCTTACCGATGGCCCGGGTTTTTATTGATTGGGGTGCTGGGAGCGGGGTGAAGGAAGTGGGGCTGTCTGATAATTTGCCCACTGATGTTTTGTTGGGGACTGATTTGGGGAGGTTGGTTGCATACTTCGTGGATGACCCTCCTCCCCAATCTACTAATGAGGGTAAAGTTAACCCTGGGGATGATGATGATGATGATGATGATGGGAAATCGCATGTGTTACCTGACCATGCTTTATCTTGTAGTGATGCATCTGCTAACCATTTTTTCCCTAGGATTGATGGTGAAAATGTTGTACCTGTGCCAACTGTATCTGATAATGATGTTTCTGTAAAAGTTGATGTGTCCATAGGTACAGGAGTGCTCAGCCACGTTGCTCTGCGGAGTGAGACGGCTGAGGAACCCCTAGCAGGGGCAAGTGTCGGTGCTACAAGAAATGGGGAGATACATGGGAACCGTGAGACAGGTGACGCCATGAAATTGACCAGTGCCACCGAGGAAGGTAACTGGCCCATAAGTAGCAATGCTCCTGAGGTAACGGGGGTGGATGGGGAGGTAGAGCCCATAGCAGCGTCGGCTGTTGGGTCTGTAGAAATCCCCGGGGAGACAGCCTACGTAGCTGCTGTCACCCGCAGTCAGAGTGCCCGGAACACAGATACCTGTCTGCCTTCCGGACCCTCCTCAGTCATCAGTATGACTGAACCAGAGGTGGACCCAGTGCAGGTCCCAGAGGGCTCCCGTGGGGAAGGGACCCTGACGTCGCTTCTGGCTTCCCCTAGCCAGGAGTTTCAGGCCGCTCTGCACACAGATGCGAGCCTAGAGAGTTTGAGACAACTCGCCGAGACGCGCTTCTCCGAGACTGATAAGGAGAAGGTGTTCTGGGAAGGAGGAAGGTTGTACCGGGAGACAGTACCCGGAGAATCACAAAAGGAGTGGTTGAGGGAAAGACAGCTGGTCGTCCCGCAGCAATTCCGGGGTGAGTTGTTGCGGATTGCCCATGAGATCCCGCTAGCTGGACACTTGGGGATCAGCAAAACTAAGGCCCGGCTGTCTCAACACTTCTATTGGCCTAAGATGGGGACAGATGTGTCAAACTACTGCCGCTCCTGTGTCACCTGTCAAAGAGTGGGGAAGGCGGGGCCTGCTCTTAAGGCTCCCCTGATCCCTTTGCCAGTGATAGAGGAGCCTTTCCAGAGGATTGCGGTGGACATTGTGGGCCCGCTGGCCGTCTCCAGCAGCTCTGGAAAGCGATTTATTCTTACTGTGGTAGACTACGCTACCCGGTACCCAGCTGCAGTAGCTCTGTCGTCAACTAGGGCAGATAAGGTGGCGGATGCCCTGTTGGCCATCTTTTCACGGGTAGGATTTCCCAGGGAAATGCTTACTGATCGAGGGACCCAATTTATGTCTCACCTAATGGAGGCTCTCTGTGAGAAAATGCAGGTGAAGCACCTGGTATCGAGTGCGTATCACCCACAGACCAATGGCTTGTGTGAACGCTTCAATGGTACCCTCAAACAGATGCTACGCATGCTGGTTGAGACACAAGGGCGCGACTGGGAGCGGTACCTCCCACACCTGCTATTCGCTTACAGAGAGGTTCCGCAGGCCTCGACGGGGTTCTCCCCCTTCGAGCTCCTGTACGGCAGGCGAGTCCGGGGACCCCTTGGGTTGGTAAGAGAATCCTGGGAAGAGGAGCTGAACCCTTCCGAAGTGTCCATAGTGGAGTATGTCATGCGCTTCCGTGACAAGATGCAGACCTTGACGCAGTTGGTGCATGACAACATGACGCAGGCTCAGGCTGATCAGAAGCACTGGTACGACCAGAACGCCCGGGAGCGGACCTACCACGTGGGTCAAAAGGTGTGGGTGCTGGTTCCGGTACCAACGGATAAGCTTCAGGCAGCCTGGGACGGCCCGTACGTTGTCCACCAACAGCTCAACCCGGTCACCTACGTGGTCACCCTTGACCACACTCGGGGTAGGCGAAAGGCCTTTCACGTCAACATGATGAAGGCTCATCACGAACGTGAACCTTTCATCCTACCGGTCTGCAGCGCACCCGAGGACGGGGAGGAAGACGCCCTCCTGGACATGCTGGCCCAAGCCAAGGCCCGTGGGTCCATTGAGGACGTGGAGGTAAGCGCCTCGCTAGATGAACCACAGCGGTTGCAGTTGCAAACCACACTGGAACCCTTCCGGGTCGTGTTCTCCAACCGGCCTGGAAGGACTGAGTTAGCGGTCCATGAGGTGGACACCGGGAATCACGCCCCACTACGGCGAACACCCTATCGAATCTCTGACCAGGTGCAGCAGATTATGCGCCAGGAGATCGATGAGATGTTACAGTTGGGGGTGATTCGACGGTCAAAGAGCGCGTGGGCCTCACCTGTAGTTCTCGTGCCAAAGAAGGACCGGACCACCCGGTTCTGCGTGGACTACAGGGGGCTCAACGCCATTACAGCCTCTGACGCGCACCCAATGCCGCGCATCGAGGAACTGCTTGAGAAGTTAGCTGGCGCAGAATACCTGACAATAATGGATCTGAGTCGCGGATACTGGCAGATTCCCCTGAGCCCCGAGGCGCAGGAGAAGTCCGCCTTTATCACACCCTTTGGACTGTACGAGTCCACGGTCATGCCCTTCGGCATGAAGAATGCCCCTGCCACTTTCCAGCGGATGGTCAATCTCCTGCTTCAGGGACTGGAGAAGTACGCTGTGGCGTACTTAGATGACATTGCCATCTTCAGTCCCTCCTGGGATGAACACCTGCAGCATCTCGAAGAGGTGCTCGGGCGAATTCACCGAGCAGGACTGACTATCAAGCCGGGAAAGTGCCAGATGGGCATGAGGGAGGTTCACTACCTGGGGCACCGGGTAGGTGGAAACACCCTAAAGCCAGAGCCTGACAAAGTGGGCGTGATCGTGAACTGGCCCACTCCCAGGAACAAGAAACAGGTGATGTCCTTCCTGGGCACTGCAGGGTACTATAGGCGCTTCGTGCAGCACTATAGTAGCCTGGCAAAACCTTTGACGGACCTCACCAGGAAGAAGCTACCCCACATCGTCAACTGGACAGATGGCTGTGAGGGGGCCTTCCAGGCGTTGAAAACAGCACTGTGCAACGCCCCTGTGTTGAAAGCCGTCGACAGCAGTCGACCGTTCTTGGTACAGACCGACGCCAGTGAGTTTGGCCTTGGTGCTGTGCTCAGCCAGGTTGACTCGGAGGACCAAGAGCACCCCGTGCTGTACCTGAGCCGGAAACTTTTGCCGAGGGAAGTGGCCTACTCCACCATCGAGAAGGAGTGCCTGGCCATAGTCTGGGCCCTGCAGCGCTTGCAGCCCTACTTGTACGGTCGCACCTTCACCGTGGTGACCGACCACAACCCTCTGCGCTGGCTAAGCACCATGTGTGGAACCAATGGCAGGTTGCTACGCTGGAGCCTTGCCCTTCAGCAATTTGACTTCACCGTTAAACACAAAGCGGGCAAAGAGCATGGTAATGCAGATGGACTCTCCCGCCAGGGTGAACCCACGGAGGTGCGCATGGAGGCATACCGAGAGGTCCTGCCGCCGTAGCGCACGCCAAAAGGGGGAGGTGTCACGATATGGTATGAAATATCATAAGTTAGTTTTCTTGCTAGCATGCGGGGGCTAAACCCCCCCCCCTCTCTCTGGTTCTCTTTCCTTTCCTGTGTTTCTATCTGTCTGTGTAGAAGAGCTTGCCTTGTGGGGGGAGTTTTATTGACGAAAGGTATTTACGACTAGCATAGCTGCAAGAGAAATTTGTGTTAGCAGGAACTGTTAGAGAAACTTCAAGAACGCATAGAAGGTCTTTGTTCTGTTTTTGGAAGATATTATGCAAACCGTTTAAGTTACGAACACCAAAATATATCGTCATAATCACACTCGGAGGATCTACGCATCACTCTAATCACAGGCTTGTAGCTCCATCTGGTACAGAGGTAGGGATTTCTCTGTCAGTGTGCGTGACAAATAGGACATATTTGATCTCATCGGAATGCCCACGATACTATGAGATGAACGATGGGTATGGTGCGATTATTTTATGTTCGGTGGCGAAGTTACGGGCATCAGATATATTTAATGCCCAGTTAGTGATACCGAAGAGGTAGGAGGAGTTGGAAAACCAAGCCCTTTCTGTGAGGTCACAGACTGTAGGTTTTAAGTGCTGGCAGGCATCCAAGAGAGGAGAGTTGGGAGTTTTTACCTGAAGCGACCAGACTGCGAGTGCCAATGCACTGGGATAGATGGAAAGCTCTCCTAGCCTAGCCTGCAATGCAATGATCTGAGAATATGTGAGTGTTACCGTTTCTTCCTTTAATCCTTTTATTTTCATAATTACCTTGTACATATTTGCAATTGTCTCATTTGTAACATCTTTGTAAAATATTTTATAAACACTGCCTAAAAATCATTTATGGGGTATCATATTTAATACTAGTTCGTTCTTCCTGCTCTAAATACGTACCCTGTCTCTGAAGGGAATTACGCTACTATTTTAGGGGCTGGCTCCGGGCCCGTTTGATCGGAGCTGGTGGCAGCGACCGTGTGCCGGCTTTTGGGGGTCACTGTAGCGACTGCGGCTTGATAATTATTGTTCCTGCCTGAGTGGGAGTAGTTATCGCATTGCTGCAGTGTGCCCAATAGCCAGTACATAGCAGGCAGCCTTTCTGGCGACTAATTACCCCAGGTGCAGTACCTAATCTGACCTGAGAGTAAGGGGGGCGCCAGAGAGCTGCAAGTGTTAAGTGGAACTGTAAGCGGGATAGACACAAATCCCTGCAGTTCATGGTATACGGAAGAGCAGTGGGATACCTAAAATAAGCCCCTGCTGTAAACTAAGAGGTCAATAGCCTCGTGTGTGTTTTTTTTCATCACATTGTGGCAGTGGAGGGATAACTAGGATAAGCCCCCTGCACATGTGATAGCCGTCTGCTGGTCTAAAGTCACCCCAAGCCGTGACATATTGTAGGCAGCGGCTAAGGGATCTTGACAATTGGTGACAGTCACGGTGTGAATCGTGACACCTCCTATTGGTCTCTTGCGGCCGAGCCGTATAGCGGAGTGGCGGTCCTTTTTACCGCACCGGTGGAATGCCGACGGGTTATTGAGTTAGAAATGGGGAGGTGCCTGATCTTAGATGTCCTCATGAAGGGACAAGAGCTCCGGCTCATCAACATCTATGGTCCCCAATCTAAGTGGGACCGGAAGTGTCTCTTTATGAGGATCAAGCCCTACCTTTTTACAAGTCGGCAGGTTGTCTTTGGAGGGGACTTCAATGCTGTCACGAGGCCCCGAGATAGAGGAGGTTCCAGAGACAAGCTGACTTATGATAGCGTCGCCCTTAATAGTATAGCTAGTGAGGCTCGCCTGGTGGATGTCCACATTCGGCACACCCCAGGCCACGAGGGGTTCACCTATCATAGAGAGACCCTCCGGATGGGAAGAGGCTTTTGGAGGCTCAATTCGTCTCTCTTGGAAGAAGCGGAGATAAGACAGTCCTTTGAGGATTTTCTTCAGAGCCAGGTACCCTTACTGGATCTTTGTAGTAGTAGGTCAGAGTGGTGGGAGATGTTCAAGGAAAGGGTGGCGAGATTCTTCCGCCAGCTCTCGAGCCTCAGGAGTCTGAGCAGGTACCGCCTGTATCAGGGTCTGAGGAGGAAACTCGAGCATCTTGTCTCAACTGGAGGTAGCCGCGAGGAGATCTCCAGAGTGAAATCTTTGCTTATGAGGTGTCAGTATGATAGACACGCATCTTTGGTTTTTGAGAGGGATTACGGGAAGTACCGCTCGCCCGACCCTTACAGAAACTGCAAGATGTCAGTGAATAGTAAAGTGGTTACAGGACTGGTCGACACTACGGGGTCCCTGAGGCGATCCAGATCAGGGATCCTGGAGGTTGTCAGATCCTTCTACTCGCACCTCTTGGGGAAGAGGGATCTTGATTGGGATGAGATGTCGGCTTTCCTGGCAGAAGCTGTCCCCGAACCAGGGGTAGACCCCTCTCTTGACGTTTTGACAGAAATGATCAGGGAAGAGGAAGTTCAGTTGGCGATTGAAGGGCTTGCTCCCAAAAAATCGCCTGGTCCAGATGGCTTAACATCTGAATTCTATAAGACCTTTAAGGACGTTTTGGTTCCCCTCTTGACTGAGGTATTCAATGAGTGTCTTTCCTCGGGCACTCTGCCGAAGTCAATGAGGAGGTCTGCTCTGATCATCTTGTCAAAGGGTAAGGACCCATCTTGCATTGAGAATTGGCGTCCCATAGCGCTTCTCAATGCAGACAGGAAGGTTCTGGCAAAGGTGCTGTTTAATCGGCTGGTGAAATTTGCACCCCGACTCCTTTCGGGGGCCCAGCATTGCTCTGTTCCAGGCCGCAGCACATCTAGTGCTGTGCTCTGTGTCCGAGAGGCAGTGGAGCAGGGTAGGGCTGGTCACTGGAAGGGGTACATGCTGTCACTGGACCAGGCAAAAGCGTTTGATCGGGTTAATCACGAGTACCTCTGGTCCGTCCTTCTGAGATATGGCCTGCCGGGGGGGTTTGTTGATTGGCTTAAGACCTTGTACAGTGGGGCAGAGAGTTTCCCGCTTGTGAATGGTTGGATTGGTAGCTCTTTTGAGGTTGGGTCCGGTGTTCGCCAGGGTTGTCCCTTGAGCCCGCTGCTGTACGTGTTTGCGATTGACCCTCTTCTTAGGAGGGTGGTGCGTGGACCGTTGGCCGGGATCGGGATGGATCAGGCAGCACCGGAAGCCACTCTGAGGGTGGTGGCGTATGCCGATGATGTCACTGTGTTTGCTTCCTCTCATGAGGAGGCAGGGTGGCTGATGTCAGAGGTAGATCGCTACTCGGAGGCATCCGGGTCCAAGATCAACCGGGATAAGTGTGAGAGTCTCTGGCTGGGAGGAGGAGATCCTGGTTTTGAGCTCCCGGACACCCTTCCAGGACCCAAAGTCTCTGCAAAAGTCCTTGGCATCGAATTTGGCCAGGGGGATTACCCCAAACAAAATTGGGACAGCAGGCTAGAGATCGCCACTCAGAAGGTGAACCAATGGAAGGGTTGGTCTTTGACCCTAAGGGAAAGGGTAAACCTGAGCAAAACTTACCTGCTCCCTTTACTGATTTATCTGGGCAGTGTGTGCATCTTGCCGGAATCTCTCTGGACTCGGGTCTACAGTTTGTTCTTCCAACTGTTATGGGGGAATAGACTGAACCTGGTCAAGAGGGAGGTTACTTACCGTACGAGGAGACTAGGAGGGTTGGGTATGGTCAATCCTGTGGTATTCCTTGTGGATACCTTCATTAAGATCAATATCGCAAACCTCTGGAAAGAGAGGGCTCCTCCGTGGGTATTCTCCTGTAGGGGATGGTTTCAGCCTTTCTTCCAGGAATGGGAGACAGGAGGGCAAGTGAAGGATCTTCGCACACCGCATGGACATCTTCCGGCTTACGCTACCTTGGTTCTGAAGGTAATTCGTCGGTGGGGTCTGGGAATGTGGGAGATCAGGACTCTGCCAAGGAAACTACTTGACAATAGGGTTCTGTTGACCCATTTCCAGAGGCCTCTGGCGCTCAGGGACTGCCCAAGTCGGGATCTTGGGGTGGGTTTGCATCTTTTGAATTCTATCAGGATCCCCTCGAAGTTTTGGGACTTGGCTTGGCGCTGCTTCCATGGGAAACTGTGTGTGAGGGACAATCTGAAGTGTAGGAGCTCTGAGGACAGGAATTGTCCTCGGGAGCATTGTGGTACCTTGCTGGAAAGCATGGACCACTTCCTGCTTCATTGTCCCTTCAACACAGAGGTGTACAACAGGGCGGGCGCCTTCATTGGCTGGTCTCGGCTGGCCGGTCTCTCCTATGCGGAATGGGCCTATGGAGCTTTCGGAGACCTGGGTGGTCGGGACCGCTGCACCTTATTTCTAGTTAGCGCAGTGGTTAGGTATCACACGTGGAACGCACGGTGCTTAGTATCGACGCAACGAAAAATCCTCCCAGTGGACGATGTGTTTAGGACCATACTCGGTGACCTGGTGAAGGTGCGCTCTCTGGAGTATGGGAGACTGGGCGCACGGAGGGCCGCGCTCCTCTGGAGGGGCTTTTCTTTTAGTGTGCCCTAGTCTGGTCATCTCCTTTCCTGGTGGTGGGCTGCTGCTGACACTGTAGATTTTTGTTTTGTTTGATCATTATACAGTGATGTAGGGCTGCAGGCGCCGAACTTGGGCTTCGTGTTTTGTAATTATTGTGGTGTGTGCTGCTGTATATAGTGTATATATTGTATATAGGGATATAGAATTGGGTGTAGGTATTAGGTTGGGTGGTGGGAAAAGGGGGGAGGTGGGATTATCTTGTGGGACTATGGGACACTGGGTTGTTTGGGGGAAAAACTGGCACTGCCTGATCTGGCCTATGGACGTTGGACATGGACTGAGGCATGAGACGCAGGACCAGCTCTCAGGTCAGTGCGGGGGGTTGGGAATGGAGGATAGCTTGTAGTATTGTATATATTTGTTTAATTTGTAGTTATTTTATTTAAAACTAAAAAAAAAAAAAAGTTCATGTATATAGTCTTTGTTTTCCATTGTTTATTTTATTTGTTATTATTATTTTGTTTGGTGACCGGACCTGAAGGTCAAAGTAGTTATTCTGTATATACTGTATAATATGTGTGAGAGGAGAGAATGAGCGGCTGGACCAGTGTTCAGTATACTGATTATTTTCTGGCTAATATTTTTGTTATGTTTTCTGCTATTATTGTTGTTATGTTTTTCATTTTTATAATAAAAGATCTACAGGATGTAACTCAGGATCAGCAATGTAATGTATGTACACAGTGACTGCTCCAGCAGAATAGTGAGTGCAGCTCTGGGGTATAATAATGGATGTAACTCAGGATCAGTACAGATTCAGTAATGTAATGTATGTACACAGTGAACTTATTGAGTTGATTGTTGTATATGAATAAAGAACTTTCTACTATATTTTCATTTTATTGTAATGGTAAAATACTGCAATCTGTGGTTATATCATAAATAAATAATACTTACTCTGTTTCATTCCATAGTAAATTTACACTCACCTCAATCTCCTGATCATGACGATCACACGTGAACCATTTCCGCCACACTCTCATGATGGTGTGAGTGTCATTGCGGCTCAGGTTGAGCAGTACATAGTCCTGTGACTTGTCCTTCACCGGAGGCCACTCGTCTTCTGTATGAGCATCCTGCATAGGATTGAACATGGTAGTAATAATAAAAAGTGTTTTAAAGGGAACCTATCACCCCGTTTTTTTCGGTATGAGATAAAAATACTGTTAAATAGGGCCTGAGCTGTGCATTACAATAGTGTAGTTTGTGGACCCCGATTCCCCACCTATGCTGCCGAAATACGTTACCAAAGTAGTCGTTTTCGCCTGTCAATCAGGCTGGTCAGGTCGGATGGGCGTGGTTTCTTCCCCCAGATATTGCGTAGTTTTCCGTTGGTGGCGTAGTGGTGTGCGCATGTCCAAGGTCCCGAATCCTGCACAGGGGTGTGAAAATAGCAGCGATGTCCGTTATTCCATTGGTGATCGGTGGGCGCGGCCATCTTGCTTTGGCCGCGCGTGCGCAGAAGCGGCGCTCTGCTGGCCGCGGCTTCAGGAAAATGGCCGCCGCGATATCCATCTGCGCACGCGCGGCATCCCGCGGCCATTTTCCTGAAGCCGCGGCCAGCAGAGCGCCGCTTCTGCGCACGCGCGGCCAAAGCAAGATGGCCGCGCCCACCGATCACCAATGGAATAACGGACATCGCTGCTATTTTCACACCCCTGTGCAGGATTCGGGACCTTGGACATGCGCACACCACTACGCCACCAACGGAAAACTACGCAATATCTGGGGGAAGAAACCACGCCCATCCGACCTGACCAGCCTGATTGACAGGCGAAAACGACTACTTTGGTAACGTATTTCGGCAGCATAGGTGGGGAATCGGGGTCCACAAACTACACTATTGTAATGCACAGCTCAGGCCCTATTTAACAGTATTTTTATCTCATACCGAAAAAAACGGGGTGATAGGTTCCCTTTAAGGACATAAACTGAAGAATGGTTGTCAGTAGTTGTCCTAAGAAATATGCTTATGTTGTAGGAAACAGACTTCATCATCTCTAACCCCTTCCTGAAGTGGCGATTTTCAATTTTTGCTCTTTCTTTTTTTCCTTCTCTTTTTCCAAGGGCCATAACTTTTTTATTTTTCCATCAATATAGCCATATGAAGGCTTTTTTTTCTTCTATAACACGAATTGTACCTTTCAATGACCTCATCCAAAATATCCATTTTGTAATGTGCTTGAAAACGGGAAATACAAATTCCAAATGTGCAAAAAATGTGTTAAAAAAGCTCAACTCTGCAAATTTTGGGGTGGAGGTATTTACTAAATTCATTATATGGTAAGAATGACCTGGTGATATGACTCCAGGTCATCAGGATTATGGAGATACCAAACGTGTATAGTTTTCATTCAACTAGTAATGAAAAAAATCAGAAATTAGTAAAAATAAAATTTTTGTGGAATTTGTCACCATTTTCTGAGATCCAGAATATTTTCTTTTTTTTTTTAATCAGGCTGTGTCAGGACTTTTAGTTTGTGCACTAAGGGCTGTCCCACATGTCCAGATAATTCCGGTACCGGAATAAATCGGTACCGGAGTTATCCATGTCCGTGTGCCTGGGAACTCACGTAGGCCATACGTGCGGCACACGTGTGCCGCCCGTATGGCGAGTGGGTACCACACGGAGCGTGTGGTACCCACGCGTGTGGTACCCACGCGTGTGGTACCCTGCATCGTGCTGAAGCCGCGATTCATATGTTCCCTGCAGCAGCATTTGCTGCAGAGAAAATATGAATAACAGTGTTTAAAATAAAGATCTATGTGTCCGCCGCCCTCCCACCCCCTGTGCGCCTTCCCCGCTGTTCTGAAAATACTTACCCGCCTCCCTCGCTGCTTCCTGGTCTGGCCGCGGCTTCTAGTGTATGCGGTCACGTGGGGCCGATCATTTACAGTCATGAATATGTGGCTCCACCTCCCATGGGGCGGAGCCGACTATTCATGATTGTAAATGAGCGGCCCCACGTGACCGCATACAGTAGGAGACGCGGGGCAGAGAGGAAGGAGTGACAGCCAATGTGGGAGCGGGTGAGTATTTTCTGAACAGCGGGGGGGCGCACAGGGGGTGGGGGGGCGGCGGACACATAGATCTTTATTTTACACTATTATTCATATTTTCTCTGCAGCAAACGCTGCTGCAGGGAACATATGAATCGCGGCTTCAGCACCATGTGGGGGGGACAGCGCTTACTGTAGCGCTGTCTCCAGCACGCACACGGACCCCAGACGGAGAACGTCCGTGTGAGGTCCGTGTTTTACACGGACCCATTGACTTTAATGGGTCCGTGTAATCCGTGCGCTCCCACGAACACTGACATGTCTCCGTGTTTGGCACACGGAGACACGGTCCGCAAAACATCAATGACATCTGAACAGATGCATTGATTTTTATGGGTCTACGTGTGTCAGTGTCTCCGGTACGTGAGGAAACTGTCACCTCACGTGCCGGAGCCACTGACGTGTGAAACCGGCCTAAGCTGACGTTTTTAGTGATACCATGCTGGCAAAGATAGGACATTTTGATTGCCTGTTACTGCATTTTTTGAGGTGCTACAGCGGCTGAAAAATCAAAACTTTGGTGTTTAGATTTTTTCTTACAGTGTTTACAGATTGGGTTAATTAACTTTATATTTTGATGAATCTGATCTCTGTGTACATGGTTGTCTATTTTTTATTTCTTTATTTTTAGTGGGAGAAAATGGGTTGATTTTAATTTTTATACATTTTTTTTTCTCACCTATTTTTTAAAACTTTCATTTTATCTTTACTGCATTTTTTAGTCCCCTTATGAGATGTACAACCCTGCCGGCATCACTGCATGGCTTTCCATCCCCCACCATACAGAGATACCGACTTACTCACCACTCTAGACCGTACAGTGAGCTCCATGTCCTCTGCTTGCTGTGGACATACTTTCTGATTCTTAAAGAGGCAGTGCGCACATTCCTATTGCTTATTGCTGAGAGGAACTGGGTACTTTAGGCACCTCCACCAATTGGAAGGTGCCTGAACAACATTCTTTTTCAGTCTGTGTGCAACTACTGAGTTGCCAGGTCCTGTCCATTTTCTGATCTTGCCTGTTCCATTTTCTGCCACCCTGAGGGCTGTATACCCAGGCCTGAACCCTGAATCCGTACCTGAATCTGACCTTTCCTTTTTCTGCCACCCTGAGGGCTGTATACCCAGGCCTGAACCCTGAGTCTGTACCTGTATCAGACCTTTCCTCTTTCTGCCACCTTGGGGCTGAGTACCCAGCCCCGAATTCTGAACCTGTACTTGTGTCTGTCCTTGTCTGAATTAGGACCTCTCCCTGAACCTGTTCATATCCAAGTCTGGATCTTTTCCTAACCTGCTGTGTCTGTCCCAGTTCCTATTCCTTAAACCTGCTGTGTCTGCACCTGTCTCTCTCTCAAAAGACCTGCAGTCTCTGTATTGATACTAAAAAAAAAATGCAGTATCTGAACCAGTACCTATCTCTATTCTGTTGTCTCAGTGCAATGTTAGTGATCTTTGTGTACACGTACTGCTTCATTGTGTGAATCTGGTCCTGTCTGTCCTGCTTGTACCTGAACTTTTATTGGTCTAGTGTGAACTTGATCCTGTCTGTCCTGTGTGTACGTGTCCTTGTAATTGTCCTATGCTTGACCACATCTGCAGCCTCCTACTTGACCACATCTGCAGCCTCCTACTTGACCACATCTGCAGCCTCCTACTTGACCACATCTGCGGCTTCCCACTTGACCACATCTGCGGCTTCCCACTTGACTGTATCTGCTGCTTCTCGTTTGACGGCGTCTGCGGCTTCCTGCTTGACCGCATCTGCAGCTCTGCACCTGTCCGTGTCTGCGGCTCTGCACCTGTCGGCATCTGTGGCTCTGCACTTGCGGCTCTGCATCTGTCCGCACCTGCAGCTCTCCACCGGTCCACACCTGCGACTCTAGACATGTCCAGTCTGAACTGGGTCCTGTCTGTTCTCATATTCGAGTAGTATCTGCCTGTGTCCCAGTCCTTCCTGAAACTGTTACTGTCTGTCCAGTCTGAACTGGGTCCTACCAGTCCCTGTATTAGGCCACGTTTCCACCTGCAGTATTTGGTCAGTATTTTACCTCAGTATTTGTAAGTCAAAACCAGTAGTAGAACAATCAGAGGAAAAGTATAACAGAAACACGTCACTCACCACTTCTGTAGTTTTCTCCCACTCCTGGTTTTAGCTTATAAATACTGAGGTAAAATACTGACCAAATACTGAAGGTGGGGACGTGGCCTTACAGTCGTACCCGTCTGTGTCCCAGTTCTTCCTGAAACTGTTCCTGTCCCTCCAGTCTGAAGTGGCTCCTACCACTGCTAGTATATCAGCCCGTACCCGCCTGCCAGAGACTCAGCCGTGCGCGCCTGCACTGACCTGCCTGTGTGCCAGACGGGTCTGCCTGTACATCACCCGTGTCCGCCAGCGTCTGCCTACATTCCAGCCGTGGCTGCCAGTACCTGCCTGTCAACGTATCACCTCAGCGAGACAGTATGTACGGTACTTGCCTGCACCTGTATTTACAGTGTCCTGTCCCTTTGGGGGTCAGCTGCTACTGCCAGACACCATGGAGTGTTACCTGCCATCTACCTGCCGCACAAGCCTGACCTCACCACTAGAGGCTCCAGCAAGCACCAAGGCAGCTGCTTAGGGGCATGACTATAAGTCTGGTTTGTGGCACAGTGGGGCCCAATCCACGCTCGGGCTAACCAGTCTGGGCGCAAGCATGACAGGAGACATGAACCTGAAAATGTGTAGCGGGGGAGACTTTAGGCAGTTGCAGCAGTGCGGTTCCCAAGATGGTTTAACAGATTGAAATCCACGAGAAGCGCTCCATCCAAGGCTGGTAGAGGCAGATGATGGCTAAATAACACAGCCATCATCTGCCGAGAAATATGAGCAAACATCAGAGAAGTGGACATGGCATATCAAAATATATGTCATATGTCATATGTTGGGAAGAAGTTAAACTATAAACTATTATTGGTTATCATTAATTACTTAAACAACATCCTCCCCAATAAGTAAAGAGGAATCTCATGGCACAGATTTATTTATTTAGCTAAATTCCATTGCACTCAATGTTTAGCAAATTTAACAAAAGTATTTTCTCTACTGAGACATAATCGCCGGAGATTACAGGTCAAAAGCCAAAGGCTGCGTTACCGAGAAATTCTGATAACAACTTATTTCCCTGTACTTTCTTTCAGATAATTTTTTGTTATGAAGATCATTAATAATATTAATTACATTCCCACATCAATGTTGAGTCACATACAAATATTATGTCAAATAAGAGTAGATGATAAATTTGATGACTGCAATGCATAGAACAGTCTCCATAACAACATGAAATCTGGACTTATAATTACTGTAATACTGCCCCTATGTACAAGAATATAACTTCTATAATACTGCCCCTATGTACAAGAATATAACTACTATAATACTGCCTCTATGTACAAGAATATAACTACTATAATACTGCTCCTATGTACAAGAATATAACTACTATAATACTGCCCCTATGTACAAGAATATAACTACTATAATACTGCCCCTATGTACAAGAATATACCTACTATAATACTGCTCCTATGTACAAGAATATAACTACTATAATACTGCTTCTATGTACAGGAATATAACTACTATAATACTGCTTCTATGTACAGGAATATAACTACTGTAATACTGCCCCTATGTACAAGAATATAACTACTATAATACTGTTCCTATGTACAAGAATATAACTACTATAATACTGCCCCTATGTACAAGAATATACCTACTATAATACTGCTCCTATGTACAAGAATATAACTACTATAATACTGCCCCTATGTACAAGAATATAACTACTATAATACTGCTCCTATGTACAAGAATATAACTACTATAATACTGCTCCTATGTACAAGAATATAACTACTATAATACTGCCCCTATGTACAAGAATATAACTACTATAATACTGCCCCTGTGTACAAGAACATAACTACTATAATACTGCTCCTATTTACAAGAATATAACTACTATAATGCCCCTATGTACAAGAATATAACTACTATAATACTGCTCCTATGTACAAGAATATAACTTCTATAATACTGCCCCTATGTACAAGAATATAACTTCTATAATACTGCCCCTATGTACAAGAACATAGCTACTATAATACTGCTCCTATTTACAAGAATATAACTACTATAATACTGCCCCTATGTACAAGAATATAACTACTATAATACTGCTCCTATGTACAAGAATATAACTACTATAATACTGCCCCTATGTACAAGAATATAACTACTATAATACTGCCCCCTATGTACAAGAATATAACTACTATAATACTGCCCCTGTGTACAAGAACATAACTACTATAATACTGCTCCTATTTACAAGAATATAACTACTATAATGCCCCTATGTACAAGAATATAACTACTATAATACTGCTCCTATGTACAAGAATATAACTACTATAATACTGCTCCTATGTACAAGAATATAACTACTATAATACTGCCCCTATGTACAAGAATATAACTACTATAATACTGCCCCTATGTACAAGAATATAACTACTATAATATTGCCCCCATGTACAAGAATATAACTACTATAATATTGCCCCTATGTACAAGAATATAACTACTATAATACTGCTCCTATGTACAAGAATATAACTACTATAATACTCCTATATACAAGAATATAACTACTATAATACTGCCCCTATGTACAAGAATATAACTACTATAATACTGCCCCTATGTACAAGAATATGACTACTATAATACTGCTCCTATGTACAAGAATATAACTACTATAGTACTGCTGCTATGTATAAGAATATAACTATTATAATACTGCTCCTATGTACAAGTATATAACTACTATAATACTGCTCCTATGTATAAGAATATAACTACTATAATACTGCTCCTATGTACAAGAATATAACTACTATAATACTGCTCCTATGTACAAGAATATAACTACTATAATACTGCCTCTATGTACAATAATATAACTACTATAATACTGCCCCTATGTACAAGAATATAACTACTATAATACTGCTCCTCTGTACAAGAATATAACTACTATAATACTGCTCCTATTTACAAGAATATAACTACTATAATACTGCCTCTATGTACAATAATATTACTACTATAATACTGCCCCTATGTACAAGAATATAACTACTATAATACTGCTCCTCTGTACAAGAATATAACTACTATAATACTGCTCCTATGTACAAGAATATAACTACTATAATACTACTCCTATGTACAAGAATATAACTATTATAATACTGCTCCTATGTACAAGAATATAACTACTATAATACTGCTCCTATGTACAAGAATATAACTACTATAATACTGCTCCTCTGTACAAGAATATAACTACTATAATACTGCTCCTATGTACAAGAATATAACTACTATAATACTGCTCCTATGTACAAGAATATAACTACTATAATACTGCTCCTATGTACAAGAATATAACTACTATAATACTGCTCCTATGTACAAGAATATAACTACTATAATACTGCTCCTATGTACAAGTATAACTAATATAATATGGCAGCACAGGATGTTTACTGTTTTTATTCATCTACTTTTTACAAAGCTATCCTGTGTAGCTTGAGATAAGCTATCCTATCGTAAAACGTTGCCTTAAATCTCTATTACTAGTATATTATCTTGAAGTTTTACTTACATAAAAATACGTTTCATTGTGTTCGTTCCATCCTGCCACCACAAAGTCGGTCTTATTGATGGATTTGCTAGTGCCAAAACCCAGAGCTAAGGATGAGGCCAGCGGTGTCTGTATCTCTATAGCAATCTCTTGGACTTCTCTGTCGTATCCCCATTCCATAAGCACAATGTCTTCTCGGTCTGGATGTGTTAACTTTCTTGCAATTTCCAAATCAAGAGGTCCTCGCGAGCCGAGAACATGAAGAACCCCGGCCAGGAGCAGACAAGCGTTCCTCCATATATAACCTTTCCTACTCTCCATGGTGAGAAGATCTGGATGAGTTGACGCAGGGCATCGTGACGAGACCTCCAGAGGTCAATTCTTTAATAAAGGTCAGTGACGTTTTATAGGATTCATCCAGAGATATATGTTTAATTCCTCTTTCCTGTGTTTGTTATTGAATCTCACTGCTATCTTATCAAGACTTAAGGTGTCGGAATATTGTATTACCAAGAATTGCCAAGAATTACATCAGAATCACATTGTCTTCTCAGATGACTAAGATATGTTTCACCAAGTAAGGAGGTCGTAACAAGGACTATGACGCCATTCATATTTGGTCGTGGTTCTATTGCTTTATTCTTTAACTTTTTGCAACTTTGTGACTTTATAGTAAAGTTTGGAAACTAGAACCTGGAGTATCGGAAGTGAAATTTTACCTGTCCGTGTTCCTCATTACATGGCACAATGTATTGGTTCATACAAACTTTTGACCTCTAAAAATATTTTTTTTTCTTTCATCTTGAAATAGTCAAAAATTAATTGTTCGTCCTTCCAACTACTTTTCCAAGGAAGAAACTATCTAGGAATACTGAAATAACAAAAAAGTTGTGGGAAGCTTAAAGGGATTTTCGGCTTATCCTAAATCCTAAAAACTGTTGACAAAATGATTGCATAATTGTAAAACAACAAAACAGAGGTAGCACTCACCCTCCCCGGGTCCAAAACCTGTACTTCACGATCACTGCTGCAGTCAATCACTGAGCTCCGCACCTCTGCGGATGTAAATGGCACGAGCCGTTGGATGTGCACTGTAGTTGTGGTGTCTCACAGCCAACGCCAATATACAGAGACCGGAACAGCGGAAGAAAACCAGCCCTGGACCCAGGGAGGGTAAGTACTCTCTGGGTTTATTGCTTTACAACTATGTAATTGTATCAGCACCAGATATTTTTAAGCGAAAAATCCCTTTAAAGTCATAGCTCCCAAGAAACTATGAAAGGGAAATTCTTCCAAAAAGAAAAAAAAATCTGCTAATATATAATTTCAGTAAGATGAAAAAAACAAAACATGGAGAGAATTCTTATGTCAAGGAAGAAGGTCATATGGAAATTCTAGACATACCCCTTAAAGGGCAATAGTGTTATTAGCAGTACTGCCACATTGTAGGACACACAGCTCTTTGTTATCTTATCTAATACAGAAGACGCCTTTATATAATAAGTGATTGAATTTTCTTTAGTAAAGACGTTCAGATTACACAAACGAATCCTTATTTATGGAGTTATGGGGAAATCGGTTTACTGCTTACAATAAGAATATAATCTTCTCGAGAACAAAAAAAATCCACAAAAGTAATAAATATATATTTACAAAAAGCTAAGAAATAAAGGTGACTTTCAAGATTCATAGAAATGTCTTGAGAAACATTGAACACCTGACAGGCTCATTTCTTAATGTCTGGGTTCTTCTTGAGACTTTTTGTGAACCACGTAAGGAGTCCACGCTGACCGGTTGCCTGATTCCCCATACCGCCTCTTGTGCGCAATGGTTTAGTGTCATAAAAAGTCCCGGACTCTGATACATTGTTCAGCCAGTCTCGCTCAGTATTTTGGACTCCCTCTGTTCCTAATGTCTAATAGATTTGGGTCCAGTTTATGGATTTTAATGGTTTAAGGCCTAAGACGGCCCCATTGTCCCAGTGTCTAATGTGACCAGGCTGGTGATCTATAACTGGTGAGCAATGTTTTAGAACACTAGTCCTTGGCAAGTGATTCAGTATTCAGTCTGTAGTGTTTAATCGTTAAGAGTCCTCAGCTCTCCTGGGGTAAAGTATGAGCAGTGATTTAGTGCCAGCGACTATTGGTTCCTAGAGTCTTAATAACCAAGATATTTTTTGGTGTCCAGTGGTTTTCGGTTCCAATCATTACCTGTAGTTGAGGGTCCCAGATTTCCTTCCATGTCTAGTGGTTTAGTATCTTAAATGCCTTGAGGTGTAGTATTTCTAGTACCTAGTGGTATTGTAAGTCTAGTGCCTAATGGTGTAGTATCTCTATTGTCTGATGTTGTAGTATCACTAGCGCCTAATGGTGTAGTATCTCTAGTGTTTATTGGTATAGTACTTAGAGTGCCTTGTGGTGCAGTAACTCTAGAGCCTATTGGTGTAGTATCTCTATTGCCTAGTGGTGAAGTATGTGTAGTGCTTAGAGGTGTAGTACATCTAGTGCCTAACAATAAAACATCTTTAGTGTCAAGTGGTAAACTATCTCTTTTACCTAGTAGTAGTTCCTAGTAGTATAGTATCTCTAGTGCTACGTAATGTAGTATAAGTACTGTAGTGCCTAGTGGTGTAGTATCTCTAGTGTTTATTGGTATAGTACTTATAGTGCCAAGTAGTGTAGTATCTGTAGTGCCTTATGGTGCAGTAACTCTAGAGCCTATAGGGGTAGTATCTCTAGTATGAAGTAGTGTAGTATCTCTGGTGCCTAATGCTGTATTATCTCTAGTGTTTATTGGTATAGTATTCATAGTGCCAAGTAGTGTAGTGCAGCGCCCCAGAGTCCTGGTTGCTGCAATAATGTCGTTCTCCCACCAGGGGGAGTGTCGTTACGTCTGATGGCACTAAAGGAGTTCACCTTACCAGGTATCACAGTCACACACTACACTTCACACTCCAGGCCACCAGGGGGAGCCTTGCTCCTATCTATTAGTGCACTCCTCACAGTCGGGTAAAACTGGTGGGTTGGATAGGAAGTTAGTCTGAAGCTGACTGGGCTTGGCCCAGGAAAGACCTGTCAGGCAGACAGGGGGAAAGGAGGAACATCTGAGCTGCAGACAGAGGGTTCCTGTCAGGGGTGGGATCCTGACAGAGGCCTAGCACGAGACAGAAAGACACGGAGCTGCGCCTGCCCCACGTGCGGCAGCATCCTAAGAAAGGACAAGAAAGGAATTGTATTGTGGAGAGTGAGAAATGAAGTCACAGCACAAGGAGATAATACCGGGAGGAGTTCTGTCCTGTAAGAGGCTGCCTCCTTCTGAGGAGTGTAGCCGGTGGCCTGAACACCGAGGGAGTGATAGACTCTACGCATTACTTCAAAGACCGGCAGGACAGTCAATTCCAAGATGGCTGCCCAACCTTAATACCTAAGAAGACACGGTGGCAAATTGTGGGGGTCGGGGAGTCTCTAGGGTCCCTATAAACAAGCCTCAGGCCATCCCAGTCATACGAGTTGTCCTATCCACACCATTCGGGGGACAGAGAGGAAAAGATAACATCTAGAACATCTACAAAAGTTGTGAGGACTATCCTGTGGTGCTCAGCAGGGAAGTACGACAACACACAGGCGCTAGTAGGAAGGCTACTGATTTCCACCTGGTTAAGAGAACTCTGGATTTGCCTTCGGATCAGCCGGACTCTGCCTACCCTGTGAACGGTACTCTGGACTGTGGACGCTGAAGCCTTCAGTAAAGGGTAAAGAGACTGCAACCTTGTGTCCTCGTTATTCATTGCGCCTTACATCGTCCACCATTACCACCTACACATCTGGGAAGCCCTGAGGACCTACTTCACCTGTGGGAAGGTATACCATCTAGCTGCCACTCCATCACCCCCAGCGGACCCCTAGCAGCGTCGGTCACCCTGACCAAACACCACAGGTGGCGTCACGAACACTAGACAAACTACACCTTTAATTGGACGCCCCTCAGAAGGGCCACGGACCGGGTCGGGCCACCGTGATATCCCCAGAACCGGGAGGGACCCGGAACCGAGTACCCCATTGCCCTTAACGTGGGGGCGATCCAGTAGCATCTGTAGTGCCTTATGGTGCAGTAACTCTAGAGCCTACCTACCTAGGGGTAGTATCTCTAGTAGGAAGTGGTGTAGTATCTCTAGTATGAAGTAGTGTAGTATCTCTGGTGCCTAAGGGTACTGTCACACAGTGGCACTTTGGTCGCTACGACGGCACGATCCGTGACGTTCCAGCGATATCCATACGATATCGCTGTGTCTGACACGCTACTGCGATCAGGGACCCCGCTGAGAATCGTACGTCGTAGCAGATCGTTTGAAACTTTCTTTCGTCGTCAAGTGTCCCGCTGTGGCGGCATGATTGCATCGTGTGACAAAGGTTGTATACGATGTGCGCACAGTAACCAATGGCTTCTACATCGCAAATACGTCATGAAATTATCGCTCCAGCGCCGTGTATTGCAACGTGTGACCGCAGTATACGACGCTGGAGCGATAATCAAGCGACGCTGCAACGTCACAGATCGTGCCGTCGTAGCGACCAAAGTGCCACTGTGTGACAGTACCCTAATGCTGTAGTATCTCTAGTGTTTATTGGTATAGTATTCATAGTGCCAAGTAGTGTAGTATCTGTAGAGCCTTGTGGTGCAGTAATTCTAGAGATTATTGGTGTGGTATCTCTGGTGCCTAGTGGTGTAGTAACTCTAGTGTTTATTACTGTAGTATAATACTTATAGTACCATGTAGTGTAGTATCTCTAGTATGAAGTAGTGTAGTATCTCTAGTGCCTAGTGGTTAAGTATGTGTAATGCTTAGAGGTGTAGAATCTCAAGTGCCTAGTGGTGAACTATCTTTAGTGCCAAGTGGTAAACTATCTCTGTTATCTTATAGTATAGCATCTCTAGTTCCTAGTGGTGTAGTATTTCTACTGCTTAGTAGTAAACAGGGGTGCAGCCATCGCGGTTGTACCCATTCTAAGAGGGAGGCAAGCCAACGCCAGAGAATACTTCTGCTGGATGTGCGTCCGAGGATATAGATTCAGCTGAAGTGTATCGCTGCGCAGAGACCCACCGGGTCCCTTCACCGCAATACAGGCTGCCAGACAATGAGAGGCTGACAGCTGACATTGGCGTGTTCGTGACAAAAGGTGCATGGCAATGACATCATGCGCTGCCTGTCGCTTGAATGCTGAAATCAGCTACTGGCTACAGAGGAGAATGCCAAGCAACGGGGGAGTGGTGGGACGATAAGAATCATTTAATTTTTTTTAGGCATTAAAGAAGTGTGGCAGAACGGGGACATATATGCCACGATAGGGAACATACTGCACATACCCGGATGGGCCTTGAATGGGGAAAATATATACCACGATGGGGAACATATATACTAGGATGGGGGACATACAGTGCCTTGTGAAAGTATTCGGCCCCCTGGAACTTTTCAACCTTTTCCCACATATCCTGTTTCAAACATAAAGATACCAAATGTAAATTTTTGGTGACAAATCAACAAGTGGAACACAATTGTGAAGTTGAACGAAATTTATTGGTTATTTAAAATTTTTGTGGAAATTCAAAAACTGAAAAGTGGGGCGTGCAATATTATTCGGCCCCTTTACTTTCAGTGCAGCAAACTCACTCCAGAAGTTCATTGTGGATCTCTGAATGATCCAATGTTGTCCTAAATGCCTAATGATGATAAATATAATCCACCTGTGTGTAATCAAGTCTCCGTATAAATGCACCTGCTCTGTGATAGTCTCAGGGTTCTGTTTGAAGCACAGAGAGCATCATGAAGACCAAGGAACACAACAGGCAGGTCCGTGATACTGTTGTGGAGAAGTTTAAAGCCGGATTTGGATACAAAATGATTTCCAAAACTTTAAACATCCCAAGGAGCACTGTGCAAGCGATCATATTGAAATGGAAGGAGTATCATAACACTGCAAATCTACCAAGACCCGGCCGTCCCTCTAAACTTTCATCTCAAACAAGGAGAAGACTGATCAGAGATGCAGCCAAGAGGCCCATGATCACTCTGGATGAACTGCAGAGATCTACAGCTGAGGTGGGACAGTCTGTCCATAGGACAACAATCAGTCATACACTGCACAAATCTGGCCTTTATGGAAGAGTGGCAAGAAGAAAGCCATTTCTCAAAGATATCCATAAAAAAGTGTGGTTTAAAGTTTGCAACAAGCCACCTGGGAGACACACCAAACATGTGGAAGAAAAGGGCCAAATAATATTGCACGCCCCACTTTTCAGTTTTTGAATTTCCACAAAAATGTAAAATAACCAATACATTTCATTCAACTTCACAATTGTGTTCCACTTGTTGTTGATTCTTCACCAAAAATTTACATTTGGTATCTTTAATGTTTGTTTGTTTATACCAGGATGGGGGACATAAACATATATACTAGAATGAAGCCAGGATGGGGGACATACATATCAGAATGCGGCCAGGAGGGAGGGATTATACACCAGGATGGGTCCAAGATGGGGAATGTGTATACCTGGTAGGGGCCCAGGATGGGGGGCATTACTACGTAATTGTGGAGGTTGGGGGCAACTCAGATGTCATTAACGGATTTAGGACACTACAAGGGCCCATAATCTGACCAATATGCAGGTGGGAGGGGCAGGTCCAGATTTTGCACCATGGCCCATCGGACTCTGGTTACGCCACTTATGGTAAAGTATTGAAGAGTCTCTAATGTCTACCGGTGAACTATCCCTCATGCCTAGTAGTGTAGTATCTTTAGTGCATAATGGTTAAGTATCTATAGTGTCTAGTTGTGTAGTATCCCTATTGACTAGTTGAGTATAGCTATAGTGCCTAAAGGTGACGAATCTCTAGTGCCAAATGTTCTAGTAACTACTATCTCTATTTTCTAATGGTACAGTAGCTCTAATCATTCAGTGTCTCTGGTGCCTAGTGGTGTATTATCTTTGGTGCCTAGTGGTGTATTATCTCTGTGGTCTAGTGGTGTATTATCTCTGGTTCCTAGTGTGTACTATCGCTGGTGCCTGGTGGTGCATTATCTCTGGTGGCTAGTGGTGTATTATCTCTGGTGACTAGTAGTGTATTATCTCTGCATCCAAGTGGTGTATTATCTCAGGTGCCTAGTGGTGTATTATCTCTGGTGCCTAGTTTTGTACTGCAGTGCCCCAGAGTCCTGGTCGTTGCAGTACTGATGCTCCGCCGCTAAGGGGGGCTATGGTACGTCTGATGGCACTGAAGGAGTTCACCTGACCAGGTATCACAGACACCAATACACTTCACAGTCTGGCCTCCAGGGGGAGCTAAGGGTGCTATGTATTAGGCCACTCCTCACAATCTGGTAAAACTGGGGGTTGGATAGGAAGTTAGGGAGAAGCTGACTGGGAATCGAACAGGCAACACCCTGTGGCAGAGGGTGTTGCAGGGAGAGACTCAGGGGGGTCCCTGTCAGGGGTGGGATCCTGACAGAGGCCTAGCGAACAGAGAGAACGTTACGTGACCGTGCCTGCACGAGATATCGGCGGTACCCTAAGAAAGGACAAGAAGCGAGGTATATTGTGCTGAGTGAGAAACGAGATCAACGCAACAAGGAGAAATACCAGTGGGAGTCGTGCTGTAAGACGAGGCAACATCCTACTGAGGCGCGTAGCCGGTGGCCGGAACGCCGAGGAAGTACTAGGCTCCAAGCAATACTTCAAACCTATGGCAGGACAGTCAGCTATAGGCGGGCTGTCTCACACAAATCACCTACGAAGACACAGGGGGCAACAACAGGAGAAGGGCGACACTAGGGTCCAGGAAGAGCTCCGAGCCTACCCGTCATACGGGTGCGTCCTAGCCATATCATCTGGGGGACGAAAGAGAACATCATAATCGAGTTGTGAGGGAACTTCAGAAACAGACACAACAGTTGTGGGGACTATCCCGTAAGCACAGCAGGGGAGGACCACAACACACAAGCGCTAGAAGGTAGGCACAGATTTCCACCTGCAAAGGGAGCTCTGGAGGTGTCATCGGACCGGCCGGACTTGCGCAGCCCGGTTAACCGTATTCCGGACTGAGGATCCAGGAACCTTCAGTAAAGAGGTAAAGAGACTGCAACGTGGTGTCTTCGTTATTTACTGTGACCGGCACTGCACCGCACTACCACCACCATCCACACCTATTATTGGGCGCCCCTCAGCAGGGTCACGGACCGGGTCTAGCCACCGTGACAACCCCAGACCAGAGACTCAGAGGCCCGGTACCGGGTACCCCTCGGCCCTGCGGCAGTGGGGGCGCTGCAAACTTGGCGTCACGAACAGGATCTACTTAAGCCTGAAGAATCAGGTCATGTGTGCCTTGGAACTGTGATTTATTGTGATTGGACTGTGACTTATTGCAAAGGCTGTGTGTTGCCACTTGCCGCTAAAAGTTCCCGCCAAAAGCCGCCGCCATTGCAGCGCCACAGGGAGCGCAGAGGAAGAAGAAGGGCGTGCCATGGGAGGAGACTACCAAAGCGGCGCCAAAAGTAGCGACCGCCCCCTCCGACTTCTGCTGCGAGAAGACGACCTGCCCAGCAGCAGAGGAGAACAGCCCCCTGATTTGCAACGGCGGGAACGAGGTGAAGAGGGAACTCGACCTTGGAGAAATGGCGGAGCCAGGTGCATGCGTTGCCGCTGAATGCCGGACAGCGATGACGATCAGCAAGTGCCCGAGCGACGGCGAAGAGATCCCAGCTTGCCTTCACCCACCAGAGGCGGACCCGCATCCACTGCAGCTGAAGGATCTGAACTCCCCAGAGCCACTGGCGGCGGAGCCGAGCCTACCTATCCTGACCACGGAGCCAGCAGGTGCGGAGCCATGGAGAGCGGAGCCACATCGAGAGGCCACCTTGGTGGAGCCGCGGTCCGGGCTGCAGCCGATTCCAGTGTCCTTGTCAGCGGAACGGATCGACATCGGTGGAATCACATCAGCCGCAGAGCAGAGGCCGCCTCCTGCTCAGCCAGAAACTGAGTAAGCAAGAATGCTTCATCGAATGTAAATAGTTAACTGTTTGTCTTTTTGCTGCTACAACCCGATCAGGGTAACTCTTAAAGGGATCCTTTTGTTTACCCGGGATCCCTTCTTCTGCTTTTTGTTTTTGTTTCCTGTTTCATCATTGTTAAAAGAACTGCTGGATCATGAACACTGCATGATTACAAACTTCTTGTAAATAGTTTGCACCTTCTTAAAGGTGCCCTCTACTGGTTTTATAAAAGAAAGGACTCTTTGCGAAGAAACTGTTCCTGGAAGCAGTACCGGAGTCCTTGCTGCACACGGACTTGCAGCTTGAGAAGTTGCACTACCTCATAGAGACTTGGTTCCTTCTTAAAGGGAACGTTCACCCATAGCACTTAAAGTATAATGATGCCTTAAGAGAAATAGTGATAATGCTTACATGTAAAGTTATATGTAGTCAGACAGTTGATAGTAAGAAATGTTTAATGATGTGTCAGAGAATGAGGACAGGAAGTGAACCCGTACGGGGTTAATCGGTGAGTCCTCCTAGGAGCCATACAGAGATGGCTCATAGATCTTGAACTGAGAGATGGATGATAAGTTCTATACTGTGTATAGTAGTAGAAAGGCAGTAGGCCCGGGCAGAAAGGGGCGGTCCTGTAATAGAACGAGAGGCGGTAGGCCTGGGCAAGTAGACAGGTGGTCCTGCAGATGTAAAGATGAAAAATGAAGAAAAAGTTGATTAGCCTTATAATGTTTTATAAGAAGGTCTTTAGTGGATTCAGCGTGTACGTCCTTAAAGGCAATGTTAAATTATTGTTCAGAAATTTGCACTTAGTAGAATACCCGGTTGGGTAAGAAAAGTTATTTATAGTATGTTATTCAAAGTATTTAACCATGTTTGTAACGTTCAAGTGTCCTCACCTCCCATAAAGGGAAGCTCTGTTCAAATTTGCTTATTGTTATTGCATTTCAAAATTGTATGTCTTTTTGCTGACATGTATTGTTGTTTTCTTCCCAGTCCAGGAGTACTGGATTTAACCGGGGGGGAGTGCAGCGCCCCAGAGTCCTGGTCGTTGCAGTACTGATGCTCCGCCGCTAAGGGGGGCTATGGTACGTCTGATGGCACTGAAGGAGTTCACCTGACCAGGTATCACAGACACCAATACACTTCACAGTCTGGCCTCCAGGGGGAGCTAAGGGGGCTATGTATTAGGCCACTCCTCACAATCTGGTAAAACTGGGGGTTGGATAGGAAGTTAGGGAGAAGCTGACTGGGAATCGAACAGGCAACACCCTGTGGCAGAGGGTGTTGCGGGGAGAGACTCAGGGGGGTCCCTGTCAGGGGTGGGATCCTGACAGAGGCCTAGCGAACAGAGAGAATGTTACGGGACCGCGCCTGCACGAGATAGCGGCGGTACCCTAAGAAAGGACAAGAAGCGAGGTATATTGTGCTGAGTGAGAAACGAGATCAACGCAACAAGGAGAAATACCAGTGGGAGTCGTGCTGTAAGACGAGGCAACATCCTACTGAGGCGCGTAGCCGGTGGCCGGAACGCCGAGGAAGTACTAGGCTCCAAGCAATACTTCAAACCTACGGCAGGACAGTCAGCTATAGGCGGGCTGTCTCACACAAATCACCTACGAAGACACAGGGGGCAACAACAGGAGAAGGGCGACACTAGGGTCCAGGAAGAGCTCCGAGCCTACCCGTCATACGGGTGCGTCCTAGCCATATCATCTGGGGGACGAAAGAGAACATCATAATCGAGTTGTGAGGGAACTTCAGAAACAGACACAACAGTTGTGGGGACTATCCCGTAAGCACAGCAGGGGAGGACCACAACACACAAGTGCTAGAAGGTAGGCACAGATCACCACCTGCAAAGGGAGCTCTGGAGGTGCCATCGGACCGGCCGGACTTGCGCAGCCCGGTTAACCGTATTCCGGACTGAGGATCCAGGAACCTTCAGTAAAGAGGTAAAGAGACTGCAACCTGGTGTCCTCGTTATTTACTGTGACCGGCACTGCACCGCACTACCCCCACCATCCACACCTATTATTGGGCGCCCCTCAGCAGGGTCACGGACCGGGTCTAGCCACCGTGACAACCCCAGACCAGAGACTCAGAGGCCCGGTACCGGGTACCCCTCGGCCCTGCGGCAGTGGGGGCGCTGCAGTACTATTTCTGGTGCCTAGTGATGTATTATCTCTGGTGTCTAGTGGTGTATTATCTCTGGTGCCTAGAGGTGTATTATCTCTGGTGCCTATTGGTGTATTATCTCTGCATCCAAGTGGTGTACTATCTCAGGTGTCTAGTGGTGTATTATTTCAGGTAACTAGGTGTGTATTATCTCTGATGCCTAGTTTTGTATTATCTCAGGTGCCTAGTGGTGTATTATCTCTGGCACCTAGTAGTGTATTATCTCGTGCCTAGTTGTGTATTGTCTCTGGGGCCTAGTGGTGTATTATCTCTGGGGTCTAGTGGTGTATTATCTCTGGGGTCTAGTGGTGTATTATCTCTGGTGACTGGTGATGTATTATCTCTGGTGCCTAGTGGTGTATTATCTCTGGGGTCTAGTTGTGTATTATCTCTGGTGCCTAGTGGTGTAATATCTCTGGTGTCTAGTGGTGTATTATCTCTGGGTCCTAGCTGTGTATTATGTCTGGGTCCTAGTTGTGTATTATCTTTGGTGCCTACTGGTGTATTATCTCTGGTGCCGTCTGGTTCAGCTTCCAGTCACTGTTTTTTGTGTTATTGAAACTAAGTAATTACAAGGTTATTTTGCAGGGGTAGATAAAGCAAATAAGTGGCCGACTGATTTGTCTTTCATTGATAATAACCCCCTGGGAAGCTTAAGTTGCTGAAATTAACAATATCACATCGTCACCCTTCTGTTTTACAGAAATGATGATTGTAATGCAGTCGATCGCTCCAGCGCCCTCTAATCTGTTCTTCTTGAGATGATCAGAATATTACGCAACCATCGCTATTGAACTGATCAGTATTATGCAGTGTTTACAAAGCATAAAAATGATCCAGAAATTAGCTATGAAAAGAGCACAACCGTGACGTGTAAAAAGAACATAGCAGAAGGATCACGCCGCAAAGACAAAGCAAATGTCAACAATGGAACAACTCCGGAGCCAAAAGCTAAATTCTCACATGGACGTCGTGTCTCCATGCGGGCATCTCCAGAGTAGGACGGGGATTACTGCGCCTTATGTACCTGCCATGTCATGCAGAACAGGAACAAGGAGTGAAGATGGCTCATAACAAAGACACCGAGCCTCCAAAAAGACAGCACAAGGCAAAAATGTTGGTTCTGGCCACCATGCACATCGATTCTGAGACATAAGGATGGTTTATCTAGTTTCTTCCATTGGAGAAGAAGATCATATGACCTTTAGACGAGGGTAGACATATGGGTTCGGAAAAAGTAAATATAGGACCCCTTATCAACTAGTGTATTGTATGTAAAGGACTATATCATAATTCCCTTTGCTCACAATAGCAGGTGGATGTCAGGAAAATGAACAAAGTCACTCAATAGTAGCTGGGAGTAAGTGATGCACTTCTGGAGCTTGCCAGAGGAGCAATCACATCCAGGTGCCATAGATGTAGGAACACACCAGCATTATAAAATATATATTTAAAACTGTTTTTTACATGGACTGAAGAGATAGGGAAAGTTGCGTAGATGCATGACATGGATCTTCGCTTTAGTTGCTGTTTCCCCTTGTAAAAATTAATCTTTTATTTAAAAAGTTAAATGGTGCAACTTATTAAAAATCCTCTCCGGTCTCAAGAATGGTGCTATTATTAATCGCACAGTTTACCACTCATTGTCCATGTTCACTGCAGGTTGACAGTCTCCTGGGCAAGGAGCATAGCGCTTACAAGCTGTTTGCTATACAGCTGGTAAGTGGTGCTCTGATGCTGGCCAGATTGTTGGATCTGGCCTGAATCAGTGCTCTTGTGCTCCTCTGGTGCCATAGAAGCAAAGCTACCTTTGCTTACAGCATCTCAGAGAGCACAGTTTGACTCATGTGCTGTTGTTACACAGTTGCCACTCCTATCTGTGTCCGTCACTGCCCACCGTGTCCATGTTCTCACTGTCCCTCGAGTTTGCTGCTCCAGGGCCCTGGAACAATATGTCTATCCTGACCTGCAGCATTGAGATTCCACCACCTCAGGTGATCCTAACACTGACCTTCATTGTGTGATCTACTTGTTATTGTCCTGGTTTTGGGCAGGGTAAATGCCCTGTCCTCTCAGGGTTTATTGTTGTGGCCTCCTTTTGGATCTGGGAGGGGTATTTATGCGCATGCTGGACTTGGATTCTCTGTCAGTTATACTTTTGTTCTGTCTGTTTGTCTGACCCCCTGGTGTGCATGTGCATACTGTGTTGTTTGACTGCTTTCTGTGTTCGACCTGGTCTGTTTCTCTTTCGGCTTCTCTGCCTGGCATCCCTAGTTGTTTTGCTCTTCTGGTTCTGACCTTCCTTGCTCGGCTTGGTTTTCTGACCTTTGGCTTCCACCTAACTATTCTTCCGTCTCTTCCCCCGGTACCTCTTTTGACCTTTTGGGTTTGACTTCGGAACGTTTGGACTCCCCTTTTGGCACCTCTTGTCTCCTCCGTACTCTGATGCCTTATTCAGATCCCGGTACACCCAGGGTTGTGACAGTTATATAGTTACAAAAATCTAAAAACAAGAAAATGGGACCGAATGGTGCTGGTGACTAAAAGTGGACCATTCACCTGTTCTGTTTTTGCTCTTATTTTCTTCCCGCTTCTCCCCTGATTATTCTGTGTTTTAATTTTTTTTAAATCCACTATACAGTTCCAGAGATATGAGGTTTATATTTAGAACCTTATGTTGGTGGTATTTATCAAGTGGGCGTATCTGACATGGTAATTATGCAAAGCAGACTAAAATCATGTCCCCAGATCATCCTGCTAGCCACGCCCAATTTTAAAACACAATTTACAAAATAGCGCTAAATAAAAAAGCCCGCATCTCTGGAATCGCAGGGCTGATTTAAATTAAACAAAAACTGGAGTGGCAGGAATAAAGTCAAAGCAAAACTGGCCACTTTTGACCTGGTGAAAGGTCCAATCTAAAAAGACAGGCAGATTAGTAAAGTCAGGTTTATTCAGGCTTCGCGTTTCGGCACCAGTGCTTTCTTCAGGCCATATTACCATAACAAACAAAATGGATATACTATATACATGATGAGACAAGAAAAGAAAATACATCATGGGGGTTGGGTCAAAGATCATGATGCCACTGAAGAAAAATAAGTAAATTGACCTTCATAAAACATCCTTTATTGGACATGAACTCCGGACAACTTGTTATATAACTTCTTTAATCATTAATTCTAAATTAAGATTTCCTTCTTAGCCATAACCACATGGAAACTTGATGTATTTCCAGATCAGTGATATTTACTGAGACTCTAATATTAAGCAGAAGGACTTAGGACTGTTGTAAGAAAGTATAATCATCAGACAGAATGTTCTGGCAGGAAAAGGCGATGACCTGAGCCAATGTCACTGAAAAGAGCTGTAGGTGAGACAGCAGCAGGGTAATAAAGAACAATACCAACTTCTAATCCGTCATGGTGGCCCCATGGACATCCCAAGCAACATTTCAAAGGGACATAGTATAGTAGGCACACATGTATTCCAAGTGATAATGTATCTTATAAGTACAGCAAAAAAGTCTGTGTATGAATCAGTCCAAAGTTGGGGTTCTCAGACCTTGTTCAAGGCAGACGCAGAGGAACAGACATACATGCGTTACTCTACCACTAGGCACCAAAGTTGACTTTCATCGCTGAGTGCCCATCATATCTTCTACTATCTCAAAAGGACAGGCTGTGTCAGGTGCAGGTGTTTAGTCTGTGACTCAATATGCCCGACTGTTCCTTCTTTACCACCATTTGCTTTGCTGTGGATGAATGAAAAGAGTCAAAACCAATCATCTGTACAGTCACCATCAAATGGAAGAAGGAAGGCTTGACAAATCCATTGTGGTCCAAGCAGCACACAAAGACTGCTTGGATCATTGTGTGCCACCAGAAAGTCCTTCTTCCAGTGCTGTGATAGTAGCTGGAGACTTCTGCTCTGAGGGCAGTAGCAGAGAGAACATTGGAGTGCAGAGTAGTGTAAAGTCTCCAGGAACTTTTATTATTGAGATTGAGGAGACTTCAGCCCTTGTGCTTAAATGGAAAGTTACCCTCTTGTAGAGAACCCCCCAAGAGTGCATGTGCTGACGAGATATGGTGGCGATCAACACAGGCATGGTGAGTGACCGTTCAGTCCATATAGAGATGGAACTTAGACATGAGTCTGTTCTCTAGTTGTGGCAGGAAATAATTTGGTGGACTCGTTGATCTTTTGTGGTCATGAGTCCATTGAAGGTAGTGGCGTAGCAGTCAAGAAATTTTCCCCTATGTGTGGCATCTAGATAGAGCAGGCTATGGACTTTCAGAGACCACCAGTGGAACTCTAGGGCGATTATTTTGGTGTAACACAACCTGAGAAAAATTCTGAATAGCCGAGATCTCCAAGCATGGTTGGACTGCGCTGTTGTTGAGCCTTGATATTTCCTGTCACTAAAACTGTTGTTCTGAATCAACTCTGATTTCATCTAGATGCCTTTCATACAAATAATATATATAAGAAAAGAATATGTTTGCAGAGGAGAAAGAATGAGTTATGAAAACACCAATACGTTTATGATTATTTCTTTGGCTCTGGATGACTAACTGGCTACAAACTGCTCTCCTGCTATGGTTAACGAGGAGCTGTCACTTGCCATAAATGTGTAATTATTTTTCTAAACTCAGATGTTCTCTTGAATCTGGTGTAGTTTTTTGTTTTGACCCTGTGGCTCTCCATTCATGAAATATGGTCATCTTTTCCCTGCAGGTAAATCTATACTTGTTTACCAAGTGGATGTGGTCTTCAATTTTACTTTTATGGTGGATGTCACCTTGACCACCATGCCCAATTGACTGAAAACAATATGAAGGATTTCTCTTGATCGGGAAGACCCAACCCATTAACTTCAACAAGTGCTGTATATTCTTATGTAAGTGCCGCAGGAGAATTGTACGTTTCCCAAGTCCCCAACTATAGCCGATCTCTGGCAGTCTCACACTTAGTGATTATTTTTGGGCAATACTTTCTATTGAAACCAAAAATTATCCAAAGTGGACAATCAAATAAAAGTGTTATTTCTCAGTGAAAAACTATACAACCTGACCTAATCAGAAAGTCCAGAAAAGACCAGAACATGAGCCATCCAGTTTAATTATGACATAAGAAAAGGAAGCCATGGATCTATCTCCATCTCCAACACAAGATCGAACAGCTCCATGGTGAACTCCCTCATAAAAAAAAAAAAATCCAGGTGAGATAGAAGGTGATGAAGGGCATTATGCTGTGAATCTCATGTCCTGCATCATCGGGGGTGATGAAGATCATATCCACCTGCTCAGTGTCCTCCTCCGGAGAAGCTGCGTAGAACGTTTCGATCATCCGCACCAAGCCTACAAGGAGACAGAATAGAGATTGACAAGATCCTAGAAGCAAAATGTCAAGTGGATCGGCTTATGCAAGACTCATCAACAAAAAAAATTGGTGAGATGTTCTGAAACCCCAAAACCTTCCTATGATATAAACCTTTTTTTTTTACACTTGAAATTTATCATTAAGAACCAGTATCATTATGCCATTTTCCTCACGCAGAATCTGAGGAATGGTCAATGCTGGAAGAACAAAAGTAGAATTTGTACCAGAACCAAAATTGAGAGCTGAATAATAATAATAATAGTAATAATAATAATAATAATTTTATTTCTATAGCACCAACATGTTCCAGAGCACTTTACATTTCAGAGGGGACTTGCACAGACAAATAAAGACATTACAGCATAACAATAATCACATAAATCAACAGATATCAAGAGGAATGAGGGCCCTGATCAGAAACTTACAATCTATGGAGCTGATTACATTTTCTCAATATATTTTTGGTACAGAGATCCAAACTCTCCATGTAAACACTTAATGAAGAAATTGTGTATGCCTTTAACTATCATTAGGGGGAGCTCCCTGTATACAGAGATACATGATAAGATCCTGTCTGCAGCCACCACTAGGGGGAGTTCATTGTATACAGAGATACATGGTAAGATTCTGTCTGCAGCCACCACTAGGGGGAGTTCATTGTATACAGAGATACAGGATAAGATCCTGCCTGCAGCCACCACTAGGGGGAGCTCCCTGTATACAGAGATACATAAGATCCTGTCTGCAGCCACCACTAGGGGGAGCTCCCTGTATACAGAGATACATGATCAGATCCTGTCTGCAGCCACCACTAGCGGGAGCTTCCTATATCCAGAGATACATGGTAAGATTCTGTCTGCAGCCACCACTAGGGGGAGCTCCCTGTATACAGAGATACATGATAAGATCCTGTCTGCAGTCACCACTAGGGGGAGCTCCCTGTATACAGAGATACATGATAAGATCCTGTCTGCAGCCACCACTAGGGGGAGCTCCCTGTATACAGAGATACATGATAAGATCCTGTCTGCAGTCACCACTAGGGGGAGCTCCCTGTATACAGGGATACATGATAAGATCCTGCCTGCAGCCACCACTAGGGGGAGCTCCCTGTATACAGAGATACATGATAAGATCCTGTCTGCAGCCACCACTAGGGGGAGCTCCCTGTATACAGAGATACATGATAAGATCCTGTCTGCAGCCACCACTAGGGGGAGCTCCCTGTATACAGAGATACATGATAAGATCCTGTCTGCAGCCACCACTAGGGGGAGCTCCCTGTATACAGAGATACATGATAAGATCCTGTCTGTAGCCACCACTAGGGGGAGCTCCCTGTATACAGAGATACATGATAATATCCTGTCTGCAGTCACCACTAGGGGGAGCTCCCTGTATACAGAGATACATGATAAGATCCTGTCTGTAGCCACCACTAGGGGGAGCTCCCTATATACAGAGATACATGATAAGATCCTGTCTGCAGTCACCACTAGGGGGAGATAACTGGTTCATGCAGCTTTACATGAACACCCGAGCCTTACACTATGGCTGGTCCAAATAACTAAAGCAATTGTTACCATCCACCTCTTGTGTCTCCCCTTTTCCTCATAGGTTGTAAGCTTGCAAGCAGGGCCCTCATTCCTCCTGGTATCTGTTCTGTGATTATTGTCTGTACAAGTCCCCAAGTGCTTCGGAATATGTCGACGGTATAGAAATAAAATTATTACTATTATCTATTCTATTTTGTTGGGTCACGCTGTGATTTTACTGTACACGGCAGATGAAATGTCGGGTCTTCAAGGACATGGGTGTGTACAAATCAGATGGCACTCGCACGGTCTGAGTGCCGTGCAATTTTTTTTAGCACACTCATTGACTTGCATTGGTGAGTCTCGTCCGAGATCTGAGCTGAGAAAAAAAAATCACAGATGAGCTGTGACTCATAGAATAACATTGGTCAGAGTGCAATCCGGTTTTTCATCGGTTTGCACTTTTCCATCATCCTCGCAGATGAGTATGAGCCCTTAGAGTCATTTCCTCTTATGTCCTCAAGTACATTATATCTCAAATCAAAAGTTAGTACTTAAAGGGGTTGTCCACTTTAAGACGATTTTCACAATGGTTACTTTCTAACATGCGATTATAAGAGATCAGCACCAATGTTTTGCTTTTCTTAAGCCAGACCGTTACTTAGCATCATCTTTTCGATCTGTAGCTGCTACAAGAAGGGTTGCACCTGACCCGTCCACCAGTGGGAACGTCTCTGACATCTTATGGTGGGCTATTTTCATGCACAGACTGATTTTACCTTCCTTCTCGGTGATTTCCACCTCCTGCCGCTTTTGCTTTCTTGCTGGTGGGGACTGTGTGATGGTGTAAGTAAGAATGAAGATGAGGAGGAGCAGCAGGACCTTCATGTCCATGAGAACTGTGATATCAGTTCTCTCGGTAACTCTTGGTTCTCCCTCTTTCGTGAGAAGCAATAAGTTCACCAGTCGGGATCTTCCTTTACTTTTTCTTTCCTAGAATTTAATGTCACAGTGAGCTCATGATTCTCCCGACGATGACGTCATCACAAAGGACAATGGGACGTTCCACATTCCATTCCTGACTGCAAATCTCTGACAATTCTCCGTATTTGAGATCTGTGCCGTTGTCAGTGAATTAAACCTTTGTGTTTTTAATTCGAGACCGAAAACACCGTCTCTGATGTTCTGCAGCATTTTTTCACTGCATTCATCACTCTTTCTTTTCCCCAAAAAAAATGTTGCGGTCAGATGAAAAATAAAAACAGTGTTGCAAATATGGGGGAAAAAATTTCAATTTTGCAAATCTAAAAATTGAAAAAAAAAGTTAAATGCAAACAATGTTGAAAATGAAAAAAAAAAACAACGAAAAAAATGCCTATGTTTTCATAAAAACTATTTGAAATGCATAAAGTTTTTTTTACAAGTATTTAAAAGTGCTGCAAAATTAGTTGTGGAGGAGAGAATATTTGTATTTTACCACCATTCTTGTCCCAAATATTAAAGTATTAATAAAGTAATGGGCATCTAAAGAATTCATTACAAATTTTCCCTCAAAAGTTTGGATTTTTCAACCAGACACCTTTTTGTTGTATTGTTTAAGAACCTAACTCCATGTCCTCCATTACTTTTGGATTGGACTTTGGTTTTCCAGTCGATATGAAACCCCATATTGCACCCAGTGGTCAGGTTGGGTCATTGGGTGAATTAAATCTTCTCGGCCGCTTTAAGCCAATTTGCCCAAAACTAATTCTGAGAAATTCGCTCCTCTCTATGGACAACCCCATAAACAGCAGATTTTACTAAAGTGAGCTAGATCTGCCAATGATCTGCAGATAAATATTGTATGCGTATGGGAAGACTGAGGGGCCAAACAGCTTTTCTGCAACACTGAATAAACCCAAGTTCTAGAAATAACATTGAAAGTTCTACTGAAGATGTTTCATTAAGGCCCAGTAACTAGCAAATGGATAGTGGACAAATCTGCAGATGCTAAATAGGGAAATCGTATCCTGGAGCCCAATAGGGAATGAATGTAGTACGGTCAATCATTTCCACAGCCGCTCCATTCATTCTCCATAGGACTTCTGAGCACAGTATTCGGCACACATTTGAGCACAGTATTCGGCACTGCCGCTCCATCCATTTTCCATAGGACTTCCGAGCACAGTATTCGGCACTGTTCCTCCATCCATTTTCCATAGGACTTCCGAGCACAGTATTCAGCACTGCCGCTCCATCCATTTTCCATAGGTCCTCCGAGCACTGTATTCAGCACTGCCGCTCCATTCATTCTCTGTAGAACTTCTGAGCACTGTATTAAGCCATTTCTGGCAGTCTCATAAATGAATGTAGTGGTGGTCAAACATGTGATTTGCCGCTCCATAGTTACCGGGAAAAAGGTGCCCCATTTTGGCAGTCAGAAGTAAGTACCAGCAGTCGGACTTCCATTGTTCAGGAAGTTATCACCTACCCAGTAAATAGGCGATAAGTAAGGCTAGGTTGACATTGCGTTAGTGGGTGATCGCTAACGGACAGCGTTGCACGGCGAAAATGTCGCAATTAACGCCGTGCAACGGGTCCGTTAGCGCACCCATTGACAGCAATGTAAATTTTGCCTGCAGCGCATCACTAGCGCGTGCCTTTTTCGGCTCGCGCTAGTGATGTGCCGTTCTTCTGTGACGCGCCTCGGACGCTGCTTGCAGCGTCCGCGGCGCGCCCGAGGTCCGTTCCCCGCTGCGAGAGCGAGGACGTTAACGCGACCCCTCAACGCGGCCCCTAAATAAACATTGCGTTAGCGCAATCCGCTAGCGCTAGCGCTAAACGGATTGCCCTAACGCAATGTGAACCTAGCCTAAGAAATCATGGATCAACTTTAATGTTATGTCAAGCATAAGGTTAATCAGCCATGAAAAATGCCTTACAAGTGAATAGACTTTTGCAGGTAAACATCCCCCGGCAGGAGGGATAATGTGACTGATGTGTAACAGTGGAAGCATGCGGGTCAGTAGGTTAGTATTCCCATTTTGCACTGTAGACTCGTGGTGAGAGGCTGATGGACCCGTCACATGAAGGTTAATGTGATCACCTGGAGGGCGACCTCCTTATCTCATCATCTCGGCCTCATTCAGAAGTTAATGTCCATGGTATCTGGTCATTAATCTGTAATGGCTTGTCCCTCTCACCAGTGCCGGAAGCGGACAGGAAGCTCAGACGGGAGGATGATGATGATGATCATGATGATGATGATGATCATGAAACCTCGGTACAAGAGCAGTGGAAAGTAATAAAAAAATTACAAAAACAGAAACTTAATTTGGTTCATCCAGTTATACATAGAAGGGGGTCCTCATCTCTTCACCAGAACAAAGAGCGTCTCTCTCTGGAGGACTTGTCCTGTCCTACATTACATGTTGAGGTGAATGGACAGTGAGTAATGCTTTATGTATCCTGCGAAGGCACTGTAGTGAAACTTAACACATTCTAGATATCCACAATCCCACATATTACATCTGATCTCTACAGAGGTACCAGCTACAGGGTGGACTGTGTAAACAAGAAGCAGGGTTTACATAAATGTAGCAGAGCTGGATCAGAGAGACAGCAAAATCATGTCCAATATGTAGTATTGTCTAGATATATTAGTTCTGAAGTCGTGAAATAGCGGAAGCAGATGTAGCAGATCTGGAAAAATGGAATTGCAGAGTTGTACAGGACAGGCAGGATTGATATAAAATATATGACGGTTTAACAGATGGGTGACATTGTAAGGTTTCGTTTGGCTGAGTGTGATTTGGAAACCAAAATCACCAGTGACTCTCATGTTGTGATAACTACTGTATGTCCACCCTCACGCTACTGGTACTGCTCCTTTGGAGGCCTTTGGCAAAAGCCTGTGATGTAGTGTGGTGGATGGGATGAGCAAGGAAGCAGGAGAGGCCATTATTGTTAGCAGAAAGTCTTTTACTGAGGTAGACGTTGAATCAAAATAACAGATAACTGCCATCAGACTGGATGGTGTCATGATCCAGGCCGGGGTTTGTTTCTTGCTATTCTCTCCCTGGTCTGGTCATGCGGGGATTAACCTTCTCTGCCTTGTTCTGGGTTCGGTGTGGCTATTTCAGTCTGCTGCAGAGCAATCTGACTAGGAACCAACATTTGGGTCAAGAGTGGTGTGTTGAGCTGCCAGATATAGAGCCTGCTGGTTCCGGATAGGTCGGGGAACCTAATCTCTGCAGGAAACAGCAGGGTTAAATTCCTGCAAAGACCGGCACACCCCTTAAGACCAAATGGAAGAAACATGCTGATGCAGTAGTCCAGAGGAGTGTGTCAAGAGGCAAAACTCGGCAAGCTGGCCTGACGCAAGGAGAAGCCGCGTGATGAGCACTGTGAGTAGGACGGTGCTCAGGAGGCATGCCCATTACCGCAGTGAAAGTACCCCCTTATGCCCCTTCCTTTTTAGACCAGATTGACAAAGACATGTCTCAGAAATGCTGGGGTTGCAGACATCTTTGGAAAGCCTGTTCATAGAGGACTCAATATCACCAGCATACTGTGGACAGATGGCCACAAAGTCCCAAACATCTTGACCAGCTTGGATTCATTGGTCAAAGACAGGATTCTCCTCCTCCTAGTTGAAGCTAAGGTCTTATCTGAATGGAGGTCTCTTACAAGAACTGGAGCTGCTTCTTCAACCTTAGTGGGGTTATCGATGTACTGAGATTCCTCCTCAGAATAAGGGGTGTCAAGGGATCAAGACAAGACACACAAGTCAAAGTCCGTGAAAGCAGGACCGAAGGCAAAGAAGACGGGGACTTGGAAACAACATTAGCAAGGCAGTTAGCAGAACAATATGATCCACACTGTGACACCTGACTGGTTGACGAGTCACTGAATGGCCTATGTAGACAGACAGAACCATGAAAGACCCAAAATAACAGAGTATACCGAGCTAGGGAGCACATAAAGCTAATTATTTCCACGTGTTGGGTAGCAATTTAAAGGGGGACAGGCAGTGTGGCATGATGAACAGGCTCAGCCAGGGGTTGTCCGCCAATGGAGGCAACTTCCAGGGGACGAACTAGCTATTGAGTAGAAAACTGAAGCTCATGAACCATGTTGGGATGGATAAGATTGGCAACGGATCCACAGTCTAAATGGGCTGCTGCAGAGACAGACCTCTTTCCCCAAACCAAAGTGGCTTAGGTCAAAAGTTTTGGAGAGCTAACTTCCCATTCAGGGTCAACTCACTGACTGTCCCAAGGTGCTGAAGGCCTCTTGGCCTCAGTAAACACTGACAATCATAATGTCTCCACAGTACATGCACATGTTATCATGGTACTTTCACTGTCGTTCTTGTACAGAGAGTTTGGCTTGCTTTATCTGCATCAGCTCTACAGCAACAGCTTGTAGCAGCAATGGGTACTGAAAGGTTAGAATCAACCTGGGAGGTTCCTTGAGAAAAGAAGATTCTTGAGCCTGTTGTAGAGCCTGCTCATAGAAACAAAGATCAATTCTAGTAGCAAGGTGTATAAAGATATCCAGAAAGAAGGGTAGATCTTTGCCCACCAGCTCATCCTTGATATGACCAGACAGACCCTGCCAGAAAGTTGCCACTAAAGCTTCTTCATTCTTCTTCTTCATTCCAGGCCAGCTCCACCTCCAGGGTGTGGAAGAGTAATGCATACTGAGCCACGGTATCCATGCTCTGTCTTAGAATCAGCAGGGACAAGGCGAAAGATGAGGTGCAGCCAGGTTTCTCAATTACTACCAAAAACATTTCCAAGAATCTCACAACATTGCGAGTTTCGGGACCTCAACACTCTAAAATGGGATTTGTCCAAGCCAGGACTCATCCGGACAGCAGACCAGGAAGGCAATCTTGGTCTGATCTGAAAAAAAAAGATGGCGGGGAGAGTGAAGTGGATCTGGCACTGGTTTATGAAGCCGAGGCTCTCTTTGGGCAAAACACATAAAGAGAAAGCTGACAGCCATCACTAAGTCAGGATGCCCGCTCTTGATCCAAGGAACCCACTTGGAAGTAACAGCAATCAGGAAAAAGTAAGAACAGCGTCCAATCCAGGTGAAGACGTTAAAAAAAGCTTTATTCCGCCATGGTTTCATACCATGGCGGAATAAAGCTTTTTTCAAACTTCTTCACCTGGATCGGATGCTGTTCTTACTTTTTCCTGAGGCTCTCTTTGGGGTCACTATCATAGTAGGATGGAAGTGGAAATTGGAGCTTAGCAGTTCCACCATTAACTGGAGCATTAGGTGGTTCCCCTGGAGATGTTGACTGTCCACAGGAGGGTTGGCCAGATATTGTAGAGGACGGCCATTGCGGAAGACAGATTCTGCAATTGGGTATCCACCACATTGATGGCCTGCATAAGCTGGTCCTGACGCTCAAGCTGAGAATGTACCTCCACTTACAAGGCTCGTACTATAGATTTGGGGTCTCTGAAACTTGACCATGGCCCCAATCAGGGCCGGACTGGCCATAGGGCACTTCTGGCAAATGCCAGAAGGGCCGGTGCCAGTGGTGGGCCGCTCAATCCGCCACCCCCGCCGTCGCATTCAACTATACCGGCGTATAGACGCCGGTACAGTTGAATGCAATGATGGAGGAGAGAGCGTCTACAGACGCTCCTCTCCCATCATTCCCCACTCTGCCTCTGACACTGCGGGTGCGCGATGACGTCATATCATCGCGCACCTGCTGTGTCCCGGGCAGACTGCACGCTGCTGAGACAGGAGCAGGAACCAGGAAGCAACGCTGGGCACGAGGAGAGGTGAGGATAGTTTGTTTTTTTTCTGGACTGTGGGGCCATTCTCGGAGGAGGTGAGGGGAGGAAGAGAAGAGATGTGGGCTGTATATAGTTCTCTGTGGGCTGTGCTCTGTGCTGTATACTGCTGTGGGCTGTATATAGTTCTCTGTGGGCTGTGCTCTGTGCTGTATACTACTGTGGGCTGTATATAGTTCTCTGTGGGCTGTGCTCTGTGCTGTATACTACTGTGTGCTGTATATAGTTCTCTGTGGGCTGTGCTGTATATAGTACTCTGTGGGCTGTGCTGTATATAGTACTCTGTGGGCTGTGCTGTATATAGTACTCTGTGGGCTGTGCTGTATATAGTACTCTGTGGGCTGTGCTGTATATAGTACTCTGTGGGCTGTGCTGTATATAGTACTCTGTGGGCTGTGCTGTATATAGTACTCTGTGGGCTGTGCTGTGTATAGTACTCTGTGGGCTGTGCTGTATATAGTACTCTGTGGGCTGTGCTGTATATAGTACTCTCTGGGCTGTGCTGTATATATTACTCTGTGGGCTGTGCTGTATACTACTGTGTGGACTGTGCTGTATACTTCTACGTGGGCTGTGCTGTATACTACTGTGTGGTCTGTGCTGTATACTACTGTGTGGTCTGTGCTGAATACTGCTGTGTGGGCTGTGTTATCTACTACGCGAGCTGTGCTATAGTATGCAGGCTGTGCTGTATACTATGCGGTTTGTGCTATATAATATGCGGGCTTTGCTATATACTATGGGGAGTATATTATATTCTATGGGGGAGGCCATGTTATGTACTATGTGGCTGTGTTATATACTATTGTGGGGGTATATTATATTCTATGGGGGAGGCTGCGTTATATACTATGGGGGGCTGCATTATATTCTATGGGGGGCTACATTATATATTATGGGGAGGTGGGCTGTATTATATTCTATGGGGGTTACATACTCTGGGGTGGCTGCATTATACTCTGGGGTGGCTGCATTATACTCTGGGGTGGCTGCATTATACTCTGGGGTGGCTGCATTATACTCTGGGGTGGCTGCATTATACTCTGGGGTGGCTGCATTATACTATATGTGGGCTGCATTATACTGTATCGAGGACTATGGGGAATACGTTATACTATATGAAGAACTATGGGGTGCATTATACTATGGGAAGTGAATTGTACTACATGGATGACTGTGGCGGTGCATTATACTATATGGAGCACTATGAGGATTGTATTATGCTATATGGAGGACTATGAGGATTGTATTATGCTATATGGAGGACTATGAGGAGTGTATTATACTATGTGGAGGACTGAGCAGTGTATTTTAATATATGGAGGACTATAGGGAGTGTATTATACTATATGGAGGACTATGGAGCACATTATAATATATGGAGGACTATGGGGTGTATTTTACTAAACAAGTAAAATGCTGCATATTCGGATTGTTTTTGCTGGAAAAAAAAGCCTTGTTGTCAGCAGCACATTGCCAGTGTAAACTGTAGATGTGCTGCTGAAAACATGATACTGTATGGTGATCTATTAGTGATCGTTCTGTCTCATCATTATTCCTCAGCTGGTGGAAAGAGGCCGGGAAACAAGCGTTGAACAACTTCAGTATTGTCGATCAAACTCGTTTAGCGGCCTGAACTCAGCGCACGTAAATACAACAGAAAGGCTTCTGTGTGATGTGCAATATGTTAGCATTTGGGGACCCATTTTAAACTTTGCCTAGGGCCCCACTTTGCCTAAAACCGGCCCTGCCTACAAGTGTACAAAGATATTATACAGTCACCATGTGACAAGTGGGCCTGTGTAACTTCAAATGCCAGGGCTGAATTTTAGTCCCAGTCCGGCCCTGGCCCCAATTGTAATGTAATGCTGATACACAGTGACTGTGTAAGGCTGGTGGATGTGGATCACTGTGCCACAGGCCAGGCTTACCCTGGAGGAGCATGACTAGGTGTCTGCGAGCTCTTAACTAGAGTCTCTGGTGGTGAGGATAGGCTGCGATGCTGGTAGACAACAGGTACCACTCCAGGGCAGTTTAGCTGACCAGGGGGTCAGAGGCACGAGTACGAGATACAAGAGGGTGAAGACAGAGATGAGGTCAGAAGATCCGATATCGGGGCAGGCAGCACAGGATCAGGATACGTAGCCAAGGTCAGGAGTGGAGAGGTCAGACAGGATGGGTATCTGAGATGGGTGAGTAACACAGTAGAAGGAAAACGCAAAGCACAAACTGGACACTAGCAGAGAAATCTGACTCAGAACCAATGTTCAAGCCAAGAGTGGTGCGTGGAGCTGCCAGATAAATATTGCCTGTTTGCACGGGATATGTCAGGGTACCTAATCTCTGCAGGACACAGCCGCTCTCCCTAAAGCCAAATGGAAAGAAACTCAAATGCATTTGTGCTGAGGAGTGCTGCAAGAGGCAAAACTCAGTGAGCTGGCCTGACGCGAGGAGAAGCCGCATGATGACCACAGTGTGTAGAGCGGAGCTGAGGAGGCAGGCGCTTTACCGCCATGACAATGATATTCACATCTGGAGATGACAGAGTTTTCACATAAATGGTTAGACATGGCAGTCCTCTACAATTCATCTTCAATACGATCTCACAGTCATACAGTTCCATTTTAGCAGAATCCTTCTTTACCCTTTCCTGCACGATTGCAGATGCTCCCAGAAGGCAAGACATAAAATTCTTTCTGTAGATATTCTGAGTCACCCACCAGGACAATGGGGATACTCGGTACCGGGTCCGGCGCACTTAAAGAGGAGGTCACGGTGGCTGTGACCCGGTCCGTGGCCCTGGGCACTCAATTTAAAGGGGATAAGTCTTTAAAGGTGTTTTGTAATAAAGTTTGTATTTGTGACGTCACCTGTGGTTCTCGGTCAGAGGGGACCTATGCTGCTTAAAAGGGTCCTCTGGGGTGATGTTACTGAAGCATAGATGGTGATGCTTCCCACAGGTGAAGCGGGGTTCCCAGGGCTCCCAGTGGAGTGGACAAGGATGGTGGGTTGCCAGTAAATAAACGGAGGACACAGGGTTGCAGTCTTTACCTGGTTTACTTATGGTAGCAGGCCACAGTCCAGGATACCGGCAATAGGTGTAGATGGAGTCCAGGCATCCTGAAGACAGGTGGAAACACCCTTGGCAGGTCAGGTTGGGAGCCTTCTATTAGTCCCTTGCTGCCTGAAGTGTCCTAACAAGGTCCTCTTTCTCTCCTGTCCTAGGACAGTACCTGTATGGTAGGCAACTTGAGCCGTTTCTCTGGGGTTTCTGTATATGGTGACTCCGGGCTCTGGAATGCTGCTGTACCTCAGGTTTAATGGGGCAGGTTACTTTCAGCTCTCTGCCTCTGGTTCTGCTGTGGGACCTGCAGTTGCCCACAACCTCGGGCTCCCGGTGCCCAATTTCTGCGCTGCAGCTCTGAGGGGCTCAGTCACAGCCCTCTTCAAGCTCCTAATCACTCCTCTGCTCTTTCCCTATCTCTTGTCTGCACCAGACTGACAAACTCCTCCTCCAGGCCAGGATGTAAATTGAGGGAAGCTCCCCTAAAACCAGGTTTTGAGCGCCCCCTTCTGGCCTGGAGTCAGAATGTGTTGAATGTGAGATTACCTGCCAAAGGGATCCCTCCTGTCTCCAGGCATGGCATTACCCTCCCCGAGAGGAAGGCAGCACTACCCGAACTCCTGGGGTGCCACACCTCCACACTAGGTTGGTAACTCACAATCTATGACTGCTACAGAGTGACGTTGTTGGGCCTACAGGAGTCTCTGAACTACTCTGCTCTACCTTGGTTCCCATTGGGCCTATCCCAGCTTCCCACTAAGCTGTACGCACTTCCAGGATAATGCGTCTGCCACTTTTTTGGATTCCTGTTCTGAATCTACTTTCTGTCGGACTGATGTTCCCTGTGCTGTAAGTACAGGTACTCTGCTGTACTAGGCCTCAACAGCCCATTATATAGCTGAAGACCGTCCCTGAGCTTCTCATTAATTGCCAGCTCTTTCCTTACCAAATCTCCTGCAGCTAGCAATAGTTTTCTCAGTACAATTATAAATCAATGCAGCAATGGAGAAATGCCTCAACGTAGCACATGACATGTATTATGGCATCTTCAGGGGGCGCTGATCATTCTCCCGCACTCTCACAACATCATGGGTGTACGTTAAGAAGAAAGGAAGTTGCGACAAGAGGCCGCGCACGGAGCTGGAGCAGAAGAGTAAATGATTTGCTTAGTTCTCAAGGAGACCACAAAGTCTTTTCTTATTCCATAAACCTCCTGGAGACTTTCAGATGATTCACAAGTTTGTCAGCTGCAAAATTCAAAACAGGTCCCCCATGACAGTGCAAAGAGGGGACTTGTGTCTGTTCCCCACACAATGACTACCACGGCTTCTCCTGTAAAGCTTCATACTGCACAAAAAGCAGAAAAGTGAACAATGCAAACTAAAACCAGTCCAAGGACCTCAGAGGAACGCCAACATACAAATATAAAAAAATGCCAAACTTTCCGTATTAGTGATGGTTCTCCTTTAATTTTTCCTGCATCCGGTCATTTAGCTAAACTAATCTGATCTCGAGAAATCCAGATCATTACCCTCGCAGCCCCTGCACTTATTAATCAGGGATATCTGCACTTAATCTGCCATCGGAAAGGAAATGAAGGTCTCATATGTCCATAATCCGTCGTCCTGATAGTATCGGCTTCAGTGTTACACCTGATGTGGAATATTCTTGTAATGTCTTCACGCTCAATGATTTTATTGAGTCTCACGTTCCTTCACATCCGATATTCACACACAACCCCCCACCCGCCGGCCGCTCCTCCCTGGACACAGCGCCTTATATCAGCACGGGAATCTGGATAATCACTAATATACGGCCATTATTACACATCCCACAGTGGATAACATCTATCCGATGTCTCCTGGGATTCTGTAATGGCAAAGATTTGTATCAGCCTCATTTACCAGGATGAGAAATAAGTACAGGAGACCGATATACTGACACTGTGAAACAATAGAAACAGAAACGAGGGCAAAACAAGTTTACTTCACATATACAAAAAAGTTTAGTCACTTTGTAAATACATTACATTAAATAGCCTGTATAACCAGTATCATGCTCCAGAGCTGCACTCACTATTCTGCTGGTGCAGTCACTGTGTACATACATTACATTACTGACCCTGAGTTACATCCTGTATTATACCCCAGAGCTGCAATCACTATTCTGCTGGTGCAGTCACTGTGTACATACATTACATTACTGATCCTGAGATACATCCTGTATTATACCCCAGAGCTGCAATCACTATTCTGCTGGTGCAGTCACTGTGTACATACATTACATTACTGATCCTGAGTTACATCCTGTATTATACTCCAGAGCTGCACTCACTATTCTGCTGGTGCAGTCACTGTGTACATACATTACATTACTGATCCTGAGATACATCCTGTATTATACCCCAGAGCTGCAATCACTATTCTGCTGGTGCAGTCACTGTGTACATACATTACTGATCCTGAGTTACATCCTGTATTATACTCCAGAGCTGCACTCACTACTCTGCTGGTGCAGTCACTGTGTACATACATTACATTACTGATCCTGAATTACGTCCTGTATTATACCCCAGAGCTGCACTCACTATTCTGCTGGTGCAGTCACTGTGTACATACATTACATTACTGATACTGAGTTACATCCTGTATTATACCCCAGAGCTGCACTCACTATTCTGCTGGTGCAGTCACTGTGTACATACATTACATTACTGATCCTGAGTTACATCCTGTATTATACTCCAGAGCTGCACTCACTATTCTGCTGGTGCAGTCACTGTGTACATACATTACATTACTGATCCTGAGTTACATCCTGTATTATGCTCCAGAGCTGCACTCACTATTCTGCTGGTGCAGTCACTGTGTACATACATGACATCACTGATCCTGAGTTACATCCTGTATTATACTCCAGAGCTGCACTCACTGTTCTGCTGGTGCAGTCACTGTGTACATACATTACATTACTGATCCTGAGTTACATCCTGTATTATACTCCAGAGCTGCACTCAGTATTCTGCTGGTGCAGTCACTGTGTACATACATTACATTACTGATCCTGAGTTACATCCTGTATTATACTCCAGAGCTGCACTCACTATTCTGCTGGTGCAGTCACTGTGTACATACATGACATCACTGATCCTGAGTTACATCCTGTATTATACTCCAGAGCTGCACTCAGTATTCTGCTGGTGCAGTCACTGTGTACATACATTACATTACTGATCCTGAGTTACATCCTGTATTATACTCCAGAGCTGCACTCACTATTCTGCTGGTGCAGTCACTGTGTACATACATTACATTACTGATCCTGAGTTACATCCTGTATTATACTCCAGAGCTGCACTCACTATTCTGCTGGTGCAGTCACTGTGTACATACATGACATCACTGATCCTGAGTTACATCCTGTATTATACTCCAGAGCTGCACTCACTATTCTGCTGGTGCAGTCACTGTGCACATACATTACATTACTGATCCTGAGTTACATCCTGTATTATACTCCAGAGCTGCACTCAGTATTCTGCTGGTGCAGTCACTGTGTACATACATTACATTACTGATACTGAGTTACATCCTGTATTATACCCCAGAGCTGCACTCACTATTCTGCTGGTGCAGTCACTGTGTACATACATGACATCACTGATCCTGAGTTACATCCTGTATTATACTCCAGAGCTGCACTCACTATTCTGCTGGTGCAGTCACTGTGTACATACATTACATTACTGATCCTGAGTTACATCCTGTATTATACTCCAGAGCTGCACTCAGTATTCTGCTGGTGCAGTCACTGTGTACATACATTACATTACTGATCCTGAGTTACATCCTGTATTATACCCCAGAGCTGCACTCACTATTCTGCTGGTGCAGTCACTGTGTACATACATTACATTACTGATCCTGAGTTACATCCTGTATTATACTCCAGAGCGGCACTCACTATTCTGCTGGTGCAGTCACTGTGTACATACATTACATTACTGATCCTGAGTTACCTCCTGTATTATACCCCAGAGCTGCACTCACTATTCTGCTGGTGCAGTCACTGTGTACATACATTACATTACTGATACTGAGTTACATCCTGTATTATACCCCAGAGCTGCACTCACTATTCTGCTGGTGCAGTCACTGTGTACATACATGACATCACTGATCCTGAGTTACATCCTGTATTATACTCCAGAGCTGCACTCACTATTCTGCTGGTGCAGTCACTGTGTACATACATTACATTACTGATCCTGAGTTACATCCTGTATTATACTCCAGAGCTGCACTCAGTATTCTGCTGGTGCAGTCACTGTGTACATACATTACATTACTGATCCTGAGTTACATCCTGTATTATACCCCAGAGCTGCACTCACTATTCTGCTGGTGCAGTCACTGTGTACATACATTACATTACTGATCCTGAGTTACATCCTGTATTATACTCCAGAGCGGCACTCACTATTCTGCTGGTGCAGTCACTGTGTACATACATTACATTACTGATCCTGAGTTACCTCCTGTATTATACCCCAGAGCTGCACTCACTATTCTGCTGGTGCAGTCACTGTGTACATACATTACATTACTGATACTGAGTTACATCCTCTATTGTTCCCCAGAGCTGCATTCACTATTCTGCTGGTGCAGTCACTGTGTACATACATTACATTACTGATCCTGAGTTACATCCTGTATTATACTCCAGAGCTGCACTCACTATTCTGCTGGTGCAGTCACTGTGTACATACATTACATTACTGATCCTGAGTTACATCCTGTATTATACTCCAGAGCTGCACTCACTATTCTGCTGGTGCAGTCACTGTGTACATACATTACATTACTGATACTGAGTTACATCCTCTATTGTTCCCCAGAGCTGCATTCACTATTCTGCTGGTGCAGTCACTGTGTACATACATTACATTACTGATACTGAGTTACATCCTGTATTATACTCCAGAGCTGCACTCACTATTCTGCTGGTGCAGTCACTGTGTACATACATTACATTACTGATCCTGAGTTACATCCTGTATTATACCCCAGAGCTGCGCTTACTATTCTGCTGCTGCAGTCACTGTGTACATACATTACATTACTGATCCTGAGTTACATCCTGTATTATACCCCAGAGCTGCACTCACTATTCTGCTGGTGCAGTCACTGTGTACATACATTACATTACTGATACTGAGTTACATCCTCTATTGTTCCCCAGAGCTGCATTCACTATTCTGCTGGTGCAGTCACTGTGTACATACATTACATTACTGATACTGAGTTACATCCTGTATTATACTCCAGAGCTGCACTCACTATTCTGCTGGTGCAGTCACTGTGTACATACATTACATTACTGATCCTGAGTTACATCCTGTATTATACCCCAGAGCTGCGCTTACTATTCTGCTGCTGCAGTCACTGTGTACATACATTACATTACTGATCCTGAGTTACATCCTGTATTATACTCCAGAGCTGCACTCACTATTCTTCTGGTGGATTCATACAATGCTTTATCCAGTACAATATTACTTTGTCCAGCTGTTTTTTTAGATGACTCATATACCACATTTTGCGCTTAGGTTCCTGCTATTCATATAGGTGTATTTGTGCTTTGTAGCATTTTAGTACACTCCTAGTTTATGCCATATTATTCAGTAGTTGCTGCGGACAGTTTTACAGCAGTTAGGGCTCATACTCCCTTGCGAGAAACTCGGATGAGTCTCGCATGTGAACACCCGGCGTTGCTGCCGGCACTCAGATCGGAGCGTGCGGCCACATAGCAATACATGCAGCTCCGCTCCTGAGTGCCGGGTATTAACTCATCCGAGTTTCTCGCAGGTGAGTATGAGCCCTTACAGAGACATTGCCTTCAGCATTACTATCTTTTCTTGTAGTTTTCACAATGCATTTCCTCTTGTCAGCCACTAGATGTCGCTCATCTCTGTTGTAACTTTGCTACCTGCCAATTCCATGCTTTACTGCTGTTACATTTAAGAAGAGCCCCGCGCTCCGCCAGTGTTATCCACAGGGTGGAGTTCTGCACTCAGCAGATTAAATAGATTTCTGCCCATGTAATATTGTACAGAACTAGGTCATCAAGTCAGCAAGATCAATCAAAATGTTTCTTTTATTTACACATTAAAATAAAAGTATTACATACAAAATTGGTTCATTAAAGCTGCGACCACCAGAAACATACCAGCTACAGTGGAGATTGGAACAGAAGAACACATTTATAAAGGCATCCATAAAAGTGCATGTAATAAAGGACATGGGGATCAGTGATACAGAATTTATGAAAACATCAACATAGAAGAAGGAATCTAATGCTCGGATTAGTATATGATTTATGGTGTATTATACTAATGTTTTTCTGTAATAACTTGGGGCGGGTGTGCAGCATCTATGTTTTTTATAATTATTTATTAAACAATCTGCATATACAGTGGCATGTAAAAGTTTGGGCACCCCCCCCCCGTCAAAATTACTGCTATTGTGGACAGTTAAGCAAGTTGAAGATGAAATGATCTTTAAAAGGCCTGATATAAATGACGACACATTTCCTTTATGCTTTACCTACCTTTTCCAAAAATATGTGTTGTCATCTTTTATATCTTAAAAATGACAAAAAGAAAAATGAGCAGATGCAAAAGTGTGTGCACCCTGCATGATTAGTACCTAGTAGTCCCCCTTTTGAAAGCATCACAGCTTCTAAACGCTTTTAGTAGCCAGACAAGAGTCTTTCAGTTCTTGTTTAAAGGATTTTCTTCTTTTCTTCCTTGCAAAATTCTCCCAGTTCTGTAAGATTCCTGGGTTGTCTTGCTTCCTCTGGTATTTTGAGGTCTATCCACAGATTTTCAATGATGTACAGATCAGGGGACTGTGAGGGCCAATGTAAAACCTTCAGCTTGTGCCTTTTGAGGTTGTCTATTGTGGATTGTGATGTGTGTTTAGGTTCATTATCCATGTGTACAAGCCATTCTCTTCCTCTTCCTCTTTTCATCTTCAGCTTTTTTACAGATGGAGTTATGTTTCCATCAATAATTTGTTGAAATTTCATTGAATCCATTCTTCCCTCTTCCGTGAAATGTTCCCTGTGTCATTGGCTGAAACACAACCCCAAAGCATGATTGATCCACTCCCATGCTAAATGGTTGGCGAGATGTTCTTTTCCTGAAGTTCTGTGCCCTTTTTTCTCCACACATACAGTATCTTTGATCATTGTGGCTACAGAGTTCTTTTTTATCCTCATAGCTCCACAGGACTTGTTTCCAAAATGCATCAGGCTTGTTTAGATGTTCTTTTGCAAATTTCTGATGCTGAATTTTATGGCAAGGAGGCAGGAGAGGTTTTCTTCTGATGACTCTTCCATGAAGGTCGTATTTGAGCAGGTGTCTCTGAACAGTAGAACAATGTACCACAACTACACAGTCTGCTAAATCTTTCTGAAGATCTTTTGCAGTCAAGTGGGGATCTGATTTGCCTCTATAGCAATCCTATGAGCAGCTCTCACTGAAATTTTGCTTAATCTTCCAGACATTATCTTGACCTCCACTGTTCCTGGTAACTGCAATTTCTTAAATACATTTCGAATTGAGGAAAGGGCAACTTGAAAACACTTTGCTCTCTTCTTATAGCCTTCTCCTGCTTCCATTTTCATTTTCAGAGTGCTAGACAGCTGCTTAGAAAAACATATGGCTGCTGTTTTTTTGGCACAAGGTTAGAGAAGGTTGGGTTTTTATAATTCTGGGAAATGTGCATAACCTGGCCTTTCTTAACGATGATAGTGAACGAGACATAAACCTAACAGGATAATTGAGGCCTGAAACCTTGGTCAAAGTTACCTGAGCACACAAATCTCCAAGAGTGCCCAAACTTTTGCATTTCTATTCTCATTTTTGTACTTGTTAAAATGAAAAAAATTACAATATATATATTTTTTTGCCTAATAAAACAAAGGAAATGTGTCATCTTTAACTTTACCCTTTTGGAGATCATTTCATCTTCAACTTGCTTAACTATTCACAATAACAGTAATTTTGACCAGGGGGTGCCCAAACTTTTACATGTGACTGTAATATATTATTTAGAATATTTTTTTACATTTAATTTGGAAATGGGACCAAATGGCAACAGACCAATTATCTAAAAAACAGTGAACATGTGCAGACTTTTAACATGTCTTTACACATAAAGTACCTCAAATTACATCTTCTATCTCCAGCGCCATCTTTGTCTACTGAGGGCAAGGACAAGGTGACCGCATGAGACTTGCGTCTCCCGGGTCAAAAACAAAAGCCTACAAAATAAAAGGGCGGGTAAGATCCAGCACTACTTAAAAACAGCCGTAGACTGATGATAGGAGGAGATGAGGCAACAATGACGGTAATAACCACCTCCAAATATAATCTACAAAAACACAAATCTAAATCCTACATGCCCATTACATTTGTAGGCTTTTAGACTAACAGGTAAAAAAATAGAGTTAGGCCATGTGCACACGTTCAGGATTTTTTGCGGTTTTTTTAGCGTTTTTTCGCTATAAAAACGTGATAAAAATGCGAAAAAAACGCTTACATATGCCTCCTATTATTTACAGGGTATTCCGCATTTTTTGTGCAAATGTTGTGATTTTTTCCGCGAAAAAATCGCATTGCGGAAAAAAAAGCAACATGTTCATTAAAAATGCGGAATTGCGGGGATTCCGCACACCTAGGAGCCCATTGATCTGCTTACTTCCCGCACGGGGCTGTGTACACCATGCGGGAAGTAAACAGATTATGTGCGGTTGGTACCCAGGGTGGAGGAGAGGAGACTCTCCTCCACGGACTGGGCACCATATAATTGGTCAAAAATAAAAGAACTAAAAAAAAAAATAGTCCTATACTCACCCTCTGATGGCCCCCGAAGTGTTCCCGCCTCTCCGGTGCATGCTTTCTCTTCCGTTTCTATTGATGGTGTGGTTCAGGACCTGTGATGACGTCGCTGTCTTGTGATTGGTCGCGTGACCGTTCATGTGACTCACGCGACCAATCACAAGTCGCGACGTCATCGAAGGTCCTGAACCACACCGGCATCTATAGGAACGGACGCCGCTGAGGAGATTGGCTGTCTGCAGAGGGTGAGTATAACCATTTTTTAATTTTTTTAATTATTTTTAAACATTCTATCTTTTACTATAGATGCTGCAGAAGCAGCATCTATAGTAAAAAGTTGGTCACACTTGTCAAACAGTATGTTTGACAAGTGTGACCAACTTGTCAGTCAGTTTTCCAAGCGATGCTACAGATCGCTTGGAAAACTTTAGCATTCTGCAAGCTAATTACTCTTGCAAAATGCTAAAAAAACCGCGAAAAAAACGGAAAAAAACGCAAAAAAAAATGTGGATTTCTTGCAGAAAATTTCCGGTTTTCTTCAGGAAATTTCTGCAAGAAATCCGGACGTGTGCACATACCCTTAGGGTCCCATCAACTAAAGGTCACTTTGTTGTAGCTAGTGGCAGCATCAATTTTCTACCAATACTTTATATGACAGTAATGTAGTATACAAGTACAGTCTATAAGGCAGTAATGCAGTTGTAGTGCAGCGGGTAGATGCAGTGTGACAGATAGACAGGGACCACAGGAAAGTTCAAAGCAAAAGTGTCTTTAATGTCCAAAAGAAACAATGGTATTCTCCGGATCACAGCCGGGGAGTCAAAAACAGTCCGTATCCGAGACCAGTTGCCGTGGGCGACTGCACCATCATGTCACGCTGAGGGATGCCAGGCATTTTGTCTTCGCTTGGCTCCGTATTGCTATCAGGATCCTGTCAGCACCGGCGCACTGCCACGGCTGAGCAGGGTGACTCACCCACATTGCGGGAGAGCCTGGGGTCAGATGCTGCTGGGAAAGCTTAGGCAGACGGGACCTGAGCAGCGTGGTGAGAGGGGACGCTGAGGGTAGCAGGAAGCAGAACGACCTGCAATCATGTGACCACAGGGGGTGGGGCTTAGCGTCCTGCTGCTGGAGATGAGTGCCAGATGCTACAGGAACCCTCGAGTAGAGAAGAGGGGAACTCAGGTCGGACAAGCGGGGGTCATACACAGAGAGGACGGCGCTGTACAGGAGGGGTGAGCAGAGAAAAGTCAGAATGTAGGCAAGGACTCATTCACGGAGATAGCAGCGGCGTACAGGAGGGACAGGCAGAACTGTTAACGGGGACAGAACCAGATCATAACCAGGCAATCAAAGTAGCACAGGCACAAAGCACAGGCACAACAGGGTCACATACACTCAGGCAAGGGTCAAAGTATAAGCGACGAGGAATGACCCCACAATGAGGCTATAAGAAGCCTCCCAGAGTGAGGCCGTCCAGATTAACCGCTGAACTACCTAATCCCACAAACTAAGCAGATCATGACAGTTGCTTCACACAAGCGGAATATTGCAGAGCCACCTGCTCTGCAATTTGCAAACCAAGGCTGACACACCCAACCCTTTGCTGCAGTGTTTAAATGGAATCTGTGGCCATATGCCACTCGTCAGACCAATGTCAGGACTCTGAACATTTTTTACCTTTTGTGCATTACTGCCCTTTTCCAACATGGCGTCTTTGGTCTCATGTGCACTTGTCTTCCTGCTATAAAACTCCACCCCAGCCTTCGATCTGTGCTAGATTATTCTGCTTTGCATCCAGCTCCTGATTGCTCCCTGGCCTTGCACCTGCACCTGCTCCTGTGAACCTGTGTTGGAAATCCTGCCACTCTGCTCTGAGTTCCTGCTGCACACACCAGTGTTCAGTAATCCTCCTTCATCTGCTGCTCGTGTTACTTCCATCTGCATTTGCAGGACATGTAAGCTGTTTGCCGCTCTGCAAAACCTGAGACTATTAACCAGGCCTCCCTGGTTGAGCTAAGATATGATTTGAACTGCCTTATAGCATATCTATCTATGTCTGGACTGTCAAGGATCTATTCGTGTCAAGTTTCCTCAAGAATAACTGTGCTTCATAGACTTTCTGTTTGTTTGCATCTACCTCTGAAGTTTCCTATTGACGGCTAAGCTGCGTTTATTATTTGCACCAAGTGTTGTGGACTTGAGTTTCTCTCTGCACCTGTTTGAATCACCATGTGATAATATAGACTTTACCACTTATAAAACTGTGTCCTGTTGTCTTGTTCCACGCAAAGAGTCTCCTGAATTATCCCCTATAATTATTACAACCAAGTCTGTAGATCGCTCCAAAAACAAAATCCCTTAACGGGTTTTCCCAAACATTGCCTTGGTCAGATAACTTGACCAGGTCCACACTTATTTTTATTTTGCACTCCAGCTACAGCTATATACAGTTGTGCTAAAAAATGTACATACCCCGGGAAATTTTTGCTTTCTTGGTCTTTTTTCAGAGAATATGAATGATAACACATCCCCATTGACACTTCCCTCTCAGCTGCCACTAAACGTCTATCTCTCACTTCCTCCTTCAGCCTCACTCAATGTTCTTCCACAGCCACTCACAAAGATGGTCACACACTCGACCTCATCTTCACCTGTCCCTGCTCCCTATCTAACCTCTCTAACTCACCTCTTTCTCTTTCTGACCACAATCTACTCACATTCTCTTCCCTCTCCATTCCTTGTCCATAATCCCCACCCCACAAACTTTCACACTGTCGCAGAAATCTTAAACACCTTGATCTACACTCACTGTCTGAATCCCTCCTCCCTCTCACAGACATAAGTTCCCTACACAATGCGGATGATGCTGCTGCTCTATATAACACCACAATAGCTGTAGCTTTGGAATCTCTTGCCCCTCTCACGCATACCAAAGCTCTCAAAATCAACAGACAGCTCTTGCACACTGGCCTGACCAAAGAACTGAGGCGAGCTTCCAGGGCTGCTGAGCGGAGATGGAAAAGATCCCACTCCAACGAGCACTTAATCGCATTCAAACAGACCCTCCCTTCATTCAAGACCACACTCACTACAGCTAAACAAACCTACTTCTCATCTCTCACATCATCCCTGTCTCACAACCCTAAACAGTTATTCAACACCTTCAATCCTCTCCTCCATCCCCCAGCACCTCCTCCCTCCCCACGTATCTCAGCTGAAGACTTTGCCTCATTTTTCAAGCAAAAGATTGATAACATCAGAGACAGTTTAGTCGACAACCCCCAGAGCCCTTGCAGCGCCCCAGAGTCCTGGTCGTTGCAGTACTGTGGATCCGCCACTATGGGGAGCCATGGTGCGTTCGATGGCACTGAAGGAGTTCCTCTGAGCAGGTATCACAGACACCAATATGTTTCACAGCTGGGCCTCCGGGGGGAGCTAAGGGTTCTATTCATTAGGCCACTCCCCACCATAGTGGGTAAACTGGGGGTCAGGCAGGAAGTTAGAGGAGAAAGTTGACTGGATTGAACGAAGCAACACCTTGTGGCAGAGGGTGTTGTGGAGGAAGAGACAGTAGGGCCTCTGTCAGGGGTGGGATCCTGACAGAGGCTTGGCATTGGAAAGAACGTAACGGGACCGTGCCTGCTCAGCATAGCGGCGGTGCCCTAAGAAAGGACTAGAAGCGAGATAGATTGTGCTGAGTGAGAAACGAGATCAAGCGAAAGGAGAATACCAGTAGGGGTCATGCTGTAAGACCGGGGCAACATCCTACTGAGGCGCACTACCGGTGGCCGGAACGCCGAGGGAGTGGAATAGCATACAGCTTCAAGCCATACTCCAAACAGCGGCAGGGCAGTCAGTTTAAGGCGGGCTGTCTAACACATATCACCTATGAAGTCTTGGGGGGCAATTGCGGGAGAGGGGCGTCTCTAGGGTCCTGGAAGAACTCCAGGCCTACCTGACAAACGGGTGCCGTTCCAACCTGAATAACAGGGCGGGATGGAATACGAGAAGAACATCAAGTAATCGAGTTGTGAGGGAACTTAAGAAACAGACACAACCGATGTGGGGTACTTTCCTTGAGCACAGCAGGGAAGGACTACAACACACAGCGCTAGAAGGAGGGCACTGATTTCCACCTGTGAGGAGAACTCTGGAGGTGCCATTGGACCGGTCGGACTTGCGCAGCCTGGTGAACCGTATTCTGGACTGAGGACTCAGGGATCTCCAGTAAAGAGGTAAAGAGACTGCAACCTGGTGTCCTCGTTATTTACCGCGACCTGCACCCCACAACTGCACCGTTACAACACCACTATTTGCACCGGACGTCCCCCACTGACAGACAGGGCCACGGACCGGGTCTAGCCACCGTGACAACCCCAAGACTGAGACTCAGAGGCCCGGCTCCGGGTACCCCTCGGCCCTGCGGCGGTGTGGGGGCGCTCCACCCTTCCTCCCAACTGCCCAGCCCTCCACCTCCAAAACCATCTTCTCCACCATTACAGAAGATCGACTCTCCACTCTACTCTCAAGATCGCATCTCACCACCTGTGCACTTGATCCACTCCCATCCCACTTCATCCCAAACCTCGCCACAGTCTTCATCCCAACCATAACCCATCTCTTCAACCTATCACTAACAACTGGTGTTTTCCCCTCAAGCTTTAAGCATGCCTCAATCACACCTATCCTAAAAAAAACCCTCTTTTGACCCATCCTCTGTATCTAGCTATCGCCCTATATCACTTCTCCCCTATGCCTCCAAACTATTGGAACAACACGTCCATCTTGACCTGTCCTCTCATCAGTCTTCCTGCTCCTTCTTCGACTGCTTACAATCTGGCTTCTGGTCACACCACTCCACTGAAACTGCCCTAAGTAAGGTCACCAATGACCTATTAACCGTCAAGAGCAAGCGACACTACTCTGTCCTCCTCCTCCTGAACCTGTCCTCTGCCTTTGACACAGTGGACCATTCCCTATTACTACAGACCCTCTCATCCCTTGGCATCACAGACTTGGCCCTATCCTGGATCTCGTCATACCTAACAGACCGGACATTCAGCGTCTCCAACTCACACACCACCTCCTCACCTCGCCCCCTATCTGTCGGAGTCCCGCAAGGTTCAGTTCTAGGGCCCCTGCTCTTCTCCATTTACACCTTTGGCCTGGGACAGCTCATAGAATCTCACGGTTTTCAGTATCATCTCTATGCTGATGACATGCAGATCAACATCTCTGGACCATTATCACCACCCTACTAACCAGAATCCCTCAATGTCTGTCCGTTATTTCATCCTTCTTCTCCGCTAGATTTCTAAAACTTAACATGGACAAAACAGAATTCATCATCTTTCCCCTATCTCTCGTGACCCCCCCCAACAAACCTATCCATTACAGTAAACGGCTGCCTACTCTCCCCAGTCCCACAAGCTCGATGTCTCAGGGTAATCCTTGACAGTGATCTCTCCTTCAAACCACATATCCAAGTTCACATACCCTGGTGATTTTGGCCTGATAACACGTACAGAAGTTGACACAAGTGGGTGTGAATGGCTACTAATGGTAACATCCTCACCTGTGACCTGTTTGCTTGCAATCAGTGTGTGTGAATAAAAGCTGCGTGAGTTTCTGGGATCCAGACAGACTTTTTCATCTTTCATCCAGCCACTGACGTTTCTGGATTGTGAGTCATGGGGAAAGCAAAAGAATTGTCAACAGATATACGGGAAAAGGTAGTTTAACTGTATAAAACAGGAAAGGGATACAAAACGATATCCAAGGAATTGATAATGCCAGTCAGCAGAGTTCACACTGTGATTAACAAATAGAAAATCAGGGGCTCTGTAAAAACTAAACCATGGTCAGGTAGACCAACAAAAATGTCGTCCACAACTGCCAGGAAAATTGTTCAGGATGGAAAGTAAAAACCCACAAATAACATCAGTGTGGCTGCTCCAAGATACACAATAAGGAGGCACTTGAAAAAAAATGGGCTGCATGGTCGAGTTGCCAGAAGAAATCCATTGCTGTGCAATTGCCACAAAGTATCTTGCCTACAATACGCAAAACAGCACAGAAACAAGCCTCAAAACTTCTGGAACAAGGTAATTTGGAGTGATGAGACCAAAATTGAACTTTTTGTCTACAACCATGAACGCTACATTTGGAGAGAGGTCAACAAGGCCTATGATGAAAGGAACACCATTCCTACTGTAAAGCACGGAGGTGGATCGCTGATGTTTTGGGGAAGTGTGAGCTACAAAGGCACAGGAACCTTGGTCACAGTTGAAGTAAAGATGAATGTAGCATGTTATCAGCAAATACTGGAGGCAAATTTGCACTCATCAGCCCGGAAGATGCGCATGGGACATGCTTGGATGTTCCAACATGACAACAATCCAAAACACAAGGCCAAGTCGACCTGTCATTGGCTACAGCAGAAAAAAGTGAAGGTCCTGTAGTGGCCATCTCAGTCTCCTGACCTCAATATCATTGAGCCACTCTGGTTAGATCTCAAGCGCCCAGGAATTTACAGGAACTGGAGGCTTTTTGCCAAGAACAGTGGGCAGCTTTACCATCTGAGAAAATAAAGAACCTCATCCACAACTACCACAAACAAAAGACTTCAAGCTGTCATTGATGTTAGAGGGGGCAACACACGGTATTAAGAAATGGGGTATGTGAACTTATGATCAGGGTTATTTGGATGTTTGGGGTTGTCATTATGATTTAAAAAGAGAAAACACAGTAGTTTGACAATAAATGGCTTCACCCAACCACTAACCATGAGTGGAGAAAAAGTTTTGGTGTTATCATTCATATTCTCTGAAAAAAGGCCAAGAAAGCAAAAATTCTGTCGGGGTATGTAAACTTCTGAGCACAACTGTATGTGGTCAGTGAATACAAATGTTATTTGCATTGCAAACATGTTATTTTAAACTCCTGTTGGTATATCAGATAATCTTTATGTTAATAATCCTGGATGTATTTGCATTGTATCCCCATTGTCCATGTGTATGATGTGCTGATACCGGCTGTTTTTAATTGTAGATATTTTTTGTCATTTCCTCATATATCAGCATTTTTTTAAATACAGGATACATTTTATTCTTGGGCAACAACATTGTAACTGGAGAATATTTTCCTGCGTTATATAAGTAGCACAAGTCATAGAAGCGTTAATTAGTGAGGTCGCTGCCCGCAGCCTCAGACATCTCTGGAATCTGATGATAATTACAAGGGACGAGGCGCAGCGCCATAGTATTAATTACACAGGTAATAGAAATATAAAGAAAAATATCCATAAACCTAGAGACCTTGTCCAATCGCTCATTAACCTGACATCGGAGTGCAATTAATCACACACGCCATTCAGAGCAGGTTTTTTGCATTTTTTTTATCTGTTGCTCAATATTTCCAATACCTTAATATATGTGATTATTAACCAATTCCTGCTTCTGTATTTTTAATATATTGTTATGCAAATATTTAAAGGGGTTTCCCCATGGAAAAGTACATCTCTTGGAATAATAATAAGTTGGAGGAAAAATAAAAAATAAAAAAGGAGCTATGGTATGATCAGGCCATGTCCGTGTACGGTCAGACACGGCCATTACACAGTACACAGCCGGGGCACATTTACAAGATTATCTCAGCACAGGAACATTATATTTAATCACATCCAATTGTGGAACGTATTATTATTCAAAAATCTACTGAATAAAATGTTGAATTAAATTTACTTTGTTCATGGGAAAACCCCTTTAAGTTTAAGATACACAGACACATAATCGAATATAAAGTCTAAGACAATTTCCTGTCAACTTTTGGAACTAAATTAAGGCTTAATTCACACTTCAAAGTGCATAAAGTCCCTATAGGCTCATATTAACATAGGACCCCTACGTACAACCTATATGTGATGTTGCATGTGCATCACATTAACCCCTTTCTGACATTGGACGTACTATCCCGTCGAGGTGGGATGGGCCCGTATGACCACCGATGGGATAGTACGTCATATGCGATCGGCTGCGCTCACGGGGGGAGCGCGGCCGATCGCAGCCGGGTGTCAGCTGACTATCGCAGCTGACATCCCGCACTATGTGCCAGGAGCGGTCATGGACCGCCCCCGGCACATTAACCCCAGGCACACTGCGATCAAACATGATCGCAGTGTTCCGGCGGTATAGGGAAGCATCGCGCAGGGAGGGGGCTCCCTGCGTGCTTCCCTGAGACGATCGGTACAAGGCGATGTGCTCACCTTGTACCGAGCGTCTCCTCCCTGCAGGCCCCGGATCCAAAATGGCCACGGGGCTGCATCCGGGTCCTGCAGGGAGGTGACTTCACAGCGCCTGCTCAGAGCAAGTGCTGGTAAGCCAGGAGCAGTGCACGTCAGATCGCCGATCTGACACAGTGCACAGCAAAGTGCCAGATCAGCGATCTTACACTATAACATGATGTCCCCCCCGGGGCAATGTTATAGTGTAAAAAAAATATATATTCACATGTGTAAAAAAAATAAAAAAAAATTCCTAAAATATATATATATATATATATATATATATATATATATATATATATATACTGTGTGTATATATATATACTGTATATATATATATATATATATATATATATATATATATATATATATATATAGTTCCCATAAATACATTTCTTTATCTAAATAAAAAAAACTATAAAAGTACACATATTTAGTATCGCCGTGTCTGCGACCCGACCTATAAAACAGTCCCACTAGTTAACCCCTTCAGTGAACACTCTATAAAAAAAAAGAGGCAAAAACACTTTATTATCATACTGCCAAACAAAAAGTGGAATAACATGCGATCAAAAAGACAGATATAAATAACCATGGTACTGCTGAAAAAGACATCTTGTCCCGCAAAAAACGAGCCACCAAACAGCATCATCAGCGAAAAAATAAAAAAGTTATAGTCCTCAGAATAAAGCGATGGAAAAATAATTATTTTTTCTATAAAATAGTTTTTATCATATAAAAGCGCCAAAACATTAAAAAAATGATATAAATGAGGTACCACTGTAATTGTACTGACCCGAAGAATAAACCTGCTTTATCCATTTTACCAAACGCAGAACGGTATAAACGCCCCCCCCCCCAAAAGAAATTCATGAATAGCTGGTTTTTGGTAATTCTGTCTCACAAAAAACGGAATATAAAGCGATCAAAAAATGTCACATGCCCGAAAAATGTTAACAATAAAAACGACCACTCGTCCCACAAAAAACAAGACCTCACATGACTCTGTGGACCAAAATATGGAAAAATTATAGCTCTCAAAATGTGGTAACGCAAAAAATATTTTTTGCAATAAAAAGCATCTTTTAGTGTGTGACGGCTGCCAATCATAAAAATCCGCTAAAAAAAACGCTATAAAAGTAAATCAAACCCCTCTTCATCACCCCCTTAGTTAGGGAAAAATTAAAAAATTAAAAAAAATGTATTTATTTCCATTTTCCCATTAGGGTTAGGGCTAGGGTTAGGGCTAGGGTTAGGGATAGGGTTAGGGTTAGGGCTAGGGTTAGGGCTGGGGTTAGGGCTAGGGCTAGGGTTAGGGCTAGGGTTAGGGCTACGGTTAGGGTTGGGGCTAAAGTTAGGGTTAGGGTTTGGATTACATTTATGCTTGGGAATAGGGTTGGGATTAGGGTTAGGGGTGTGTCAGGGTCAGGGGTGTGGTTAGGGTTACCGTTGGGATTAGGGTTAGGGGTGTGTTTGGATTAGGGTTTCAGTTATAATTGGGGGGTTTCCACTGTTTAGGCACATCAGGGGCTCTCCAAATGTGACATGGCGTCCGATCTCAATTCCAGCCAATTCTGCGTTAAAAAAGTAAAACAGTGCTCCTTCCCTTCAGAGCTCTCCCGTGCGCCCAAACAGGGGTTTACCCCAACATATGGTGTATCAGTGTACTCAGGACACATTGGACAACAACTTTTGGGGTCCAATTTCTCCTGTTACCCTTGGAAAAAAAAACTGGGGCTAAAAAATAATTTTTGTGGAAAAAAAAGATTTTTTATTTTCACGGCTCTGCTTTATAAACTGTAGTGAAACACTTGGGGGATCAAAGTTCTCACAACACATCTAGATAAATTCCTTGGGGGGTCTAGTTTCCAATATGGGGTCACTTGTGGGGGGTTTCTACTGTTTAGGTACATTAGGGGCTCTGCAAACACAATGTGGCGCCTGCAAACCATTCCATCTAAGTCTGCATTCCAAATGGCGCTCCTTCCTTTCCGAGCTCTCCCATGAGCCCAAACGGTGGTTCCCCCCCACATATGGGGTATCAGAGTACTCAGGACAAATTGGACAACAACTTTTGGGGTCCAATTTCAACTGTTACCCTTGGAAAAATATTAAACTGGGGGCTAAAATATAATTTTTGTGGAAAAAAAAAAGGATTTTTTATTTTCACGGCTCTGCGTTATAAACTGTAGTGAAACACTTGGGGGGTTCAAAGTTCTCACAACACATCTAGATAAGTTCCTTAGGGGGTCTACTTTCCAATATGGTGTCACTTGTGGGGGGTTTCAATGTTTAAGCACATCAGTGGCTCTCTAAACGCAACATGGCGTCCTATCTCAATTCCAGTCAATTTTGCATTGAAAAGTCAAATGGCGCTCCTTCCCTTCCGAGCTCTGCCATGCGCCCAAACAGTGGTTTACCCCCACATATCAGGTATCAGCATACTCAGGACCAATTGTACAACAACTTTTGGGGTCCAATTTCTTCTCTTACTCTTGGAAAATAAAAAATTGTGGGCGAAAAGACCATTTTTGTGAAAAAATATGATTTTTTTATTTTTACGGCTCTGCATTATAAACTTCTGTGAAGCACTTGGTGGGTCAAAGTGCTCACCACACACCTAGATAAGTTCCTTAGGGGGTCTACTTTCCAAAATGGTGTCACTTGTGGGGGGTTTCAATGTTTAGGCACATCAGCGGCTCTCCAAACACAACATGGCGTCCCATCTCAATTACTGTCAATTTTGCATTGAAAAGTCAAACGGCGCTCCTTCCCTTCCGAGCTCTCCCATGCGCCCAAACAGTGGTTTACTCCCACATATAGGGTATCAGCGTACTCAGGACAAATTGTACAACAATTTTTGGGGTCAATTTTCTCCGGTTACCCTTGGTAAAATAAAAGAAATTGGAGCTGAAGTAATTTTTTTGTGAAAAAAGTTAAATGTTCATTTTTATTTAAACATTCCAAAAATTCCTGTGAAACACCTGAAGGGTTAATAAATTTCTTGAATGTGGTTTTGAGCACCTTGAGGGGTGCAGTTTTTAGAATGGTGTCACACTTGGGTATTTTCTATCATATAGACCCCTCAAAATGACTTCAAATGAGATGTGGTCCCGAAAAAAAAAAAAGTGTTCTAAAAATGAGAAATTGCTGATCAACTTTTAACCCTTATAACTCCCTGACAAAAAAAAAATTTGGTTACAAAATTGTGCTGATGTAAAGTAGACATGTGGGAAATGTTACTTATTAAGTATTTTGTGTGACATATCTCTGTGATTTAATTGCATAAAAATTCAAATTTGAAAAATTGTGAAATTTTCAAAATTTTCGCCAAATTTCCGTTGTTTTCACAAATAAACTCAAGTAACATCAAAGAAATTTTACTGCTATCATGAAGTACAATATGTCATGAGAAAACAGTGTCAGAATCACCGGGATCCGTTGAAGCGTTCCAGAGTTATAACCTCATAAAGGGACAGTGGTCAGAATTGTAAAAATTTGCCTGGTCATTAACGTGCAAACCACCCTTGTAGGTAAAGGGGTTAAGGACCACCAAGACATTTCACTTCCGTGCCTCTATATGAAGTCAGAGTTGTAAGAGTTACTGTGGAGTATGGATCCGTAAGAGTCTATATTATGGGTCTGTATAACATAGATCCGCATAGAGATGGAACAGGAAGCAAAGACCAGCGGGAAGCGTTGGAACTGGAGTGATGGCGACCGATTGAGATGAGATTTACTGTTTTGACCTGATGCCAGTGCTCGGCTAGGCAATCCTTTTAAGGACTATGTGCCATAAATGCACAGCTCAGATTAGGTAGGAGAAGTATGAGGCCACAACAGTCTATAACAATATAGATCCATATCAATGGGACCAAGAAGCAGAGACCAGTGAAGACCTGGGAGATACACGTAGAGACGGACCAGGAAGCACAGACCAGCGGGAAACAGAACTGGAGTGATGGAGGTCAATTCAGGTAGGTTTTGCTGTTTTTTTTTATACCAGAGAAGGGCCAGGCAGCCACTTTAGGGACCACCTGCCATAAACATACAGCTAAGATTAAAAGCCCAAGAGCCTGTAATTAAGCAGGGGCAAATGAGGCGGCTGGTTGTCGGAGACTTCCAGACAGCCAACAGAGAGGACAAAAGCTGCTGATAACTGTAAGAGTCATGGACCAAATATTACCATAAAAGATAAGAAAACACAGTCCAATATATCAGAGAAAAAGAAAGGAACAGTTCATGAGAAAAAAGGAAAAGGAAGGGGGCTGATATCTTCCAGGCACTGCGATGGAGGAGACAAGCCAATTGAGATGTTTAATAGCACTATGCGTTTCAGGGACTATCCATACCCTTCATCGGGTTCCAACAAATTAGAGACACTCACAGCCATGACGTAAACAGTAATTTAACAGACATTATACATTAACCATCAGAGGAAGCAGAATAGGATTCCATTGAGGATGACCAAGCTCTAAAATATAATTATTATCTCAGAAATATATATATAAAAATGTTGTACACATTAAATATAGATAATAAAAATTCTAGCAAGAATCTGATTGAACAATTCAGATCTATACTAACATGATTCAGAGGGTGTAATCGATGCTTACATTGAGACCCTCTGAGGTCAAGGTGGCCAGTTCTCTATTAATTCATTTCTGAAACCAGTCAAGAATCTTGTTGGGTATTTGTTCCAATATAGTGAGACAAAGTTTTGATGCTTTGTTAAAAAAATGTTTTGACACACTGTGGTTTAATATCCCACTTCTAATATTATGTCTATGGTAAGTTTATTGATTCTATTATGCATAGGCTGGAGGGAAGGAAGGAAGGAATTCACAGAGAATACCCACTGGGTTCTCAGCATGAAGCTTCACAAGTAGAATTTCAGAAATGCAGAAAGAGCAGCAAGCCTTTTGGGTCTTCACAATGCTCTTGGGTCTCACATACAATGTCATTATGAACTTCATGATACTGATTGTTGACTGTCAGATGCTTGCAAATGAATGGATGACACCCCGGAGTTGATTAATTTTATCCCCCTATAATTAGCTACTAATCAAATCTAATTATTACAGGAGGATCGACGGTAACTGCTCTACGCCAGCTTCTCGCACTAATCCCACAGGTTATAGTGAGGATCCAATGCAGACACAACTGGAAACACTTCCACCATGTTTACACTGCACAGTTATCTGTAGTAATCACCGGTCAACTTGTGCTCAAAAAAAGAGAGACAGAAAGAAAGAATATTGCAGGGAAGGCTCTCAGCATGCAACTGCAGAAAAGAAAGAAAGAAGAAAAAAGAAAGAATGGAAGGGAATTCATAGGGCAGGCATCTCAGAAAGAGCAGAGGGCCTTTGGGGGTCTTCACCGAGCTCTTGGGTGCAACATCTCGCGTATGCATGTACAATGCCAATATGAACTTCATGACACAGATTGTTGACTGTCAGGTGCTTGTAAATGAATGGATGACACCCCACAGTTAACTTATTATATCCCCCTATAATTAGCTACTAATCAAATGTAATTATTACAGTAAGGTCGATGATAACTGCTCTACGCCGGCTTCTCACACTAAGCACACAGGTCACAGAGAGGATCTGACACAACTTGAAACAATTCACTCCCATTATGTTTACACTGCACAGTTACTGTACCTTCACCCTTTGCCAACGCCAACTGCTAGAGTGTACGAGCCTCTGAGGTTTACCAATATTTCTACCTTTCCACAGTAAAAGAAGGTGACGCAGTAATAGGGGCTGTATAGGTGGTGATGTGACCAGGTTCCTATGCTTTGAGGGCCCTCAATCCAGTGTGGAGGACTGTCTACAAGCTGCTCATGGATAGGACGTGTCATCATTGTACTCAGCGCTATTCTCTATATTGGACTTGTCTTTTAAATAGTCTTCAGATGCTATGACTGGAAACAACGCTAATCCAATGTGATGAAAATCGAATACTTTGTGGGGTTCCGCCGTTCCTGACAGCATAATACATTTAGTTTTTTGTGTTTGTTTTTAAATTTTTCTCTACTTCTTGCTTACCTGTCTTGTCGCATCTCCATACCTTGACTTCATCTGGATCCCTACAAGTCTGCTCTCTTCTGGTCTTCATGGCAGGTGAAGTCCTCTTCTCCATCTTCCTTCACTCTGAGTCATCGCTTCTTGCAGTTGCGATCATGATGTCAGGACATGCGTTACCCACAAGAAGCAAACCACAAAAAATTAGGATTCAACCAAATCCCAATATTTTTTTTTAATTTGAGTCAAAATCAATTCACCTATCTTTACTATTAACCGTACGCTCGTCTGGCGAGGAACTATCTGTCCAGGCTCCTCCATTCTCAAACTGAGTGTTCATGTCATTGGAGAACGTAGACTAAATCCAACATTCTTATTTTTCTTTCTGTGACACCTGCTGTGGATTGATGGTCAGGACATCCTTATCTTACAGGAGCATTTCGTCAGACCAATATGACATTACTGTTTCCTGATGTATACTTCTGATGGAAGGCTCCAACACTGGATAGTGGTTTGGTTCATTGCCACAGAGAGTGGTCATGTTCTACAGAAATTGGCATGTTTGGCCAACTTTTATGCAACATTTATGAGCAGCTGTACATAGTGAAAATAGAAGGGTCCCTCAGCAGCAAAGACTATTTCCAGAGAGGACATTGTGGGGTAAAGACCCATGTACTCAAGTGATGACGAGGATGGCCAATGATGATAAGACTGGACATTGGCGTCATCCTCAAATTGGTGGCGTGGTAATGGAAAATTCTTCTGTCCTCCTGTCCCAGTTGGTTACGGATGTAATTGGGTTAACCAGAACCATAAAGTGGCCTTGTTGTGGACCCACTGAACCCAATGATTGGCTCTGGTGTAATAATATAGGACTGTGAGGCTAGTAACTACTACATGTTACTGATTTGATGGATCTTCTCATTAAGAGGTTACGTGCAAAGCATGTGCTCAATAATTGTAGGCCAAGTACAGTGTCCCATATGCAGGGCGATCAGAGAGTACAAATATAATGTCACCTCTGTGCCAAAAACAGAATTCTCTGATATTATCACACTGCTAAATTACATGGACAACATCGGGCAATTTTCCATCAGCAATCTTAATCCCATAATTTCCAGAAGAAACCAAACATTCCTCTTGTTACGAATACAGAGGATATATAGAAATGATGCCTTTACCAACCTACAGTATTGGGTGACATTTGATACCCATCAGGGGCGGTATAACTTACTTGAGTCCTCTTTTAGCGGATACTGTTAAATTAGGGGACGCTGAATAGTTATGTGAGATTTTCTAGTTAATGATTGTTCAAGTTCATATCCAATTTGGATATATTCTTAAGAAAAAACTTCCGTATGGAATTTGTAATCTTTAGGGGGGCTCAATACAGGACCCTCATCTGCTCTGCAGAACAGAATTATCTGTCAATCTGTCAAAACGGGCACATCCATGGATGGAGGACACAAACATCCTATTTATCACAATGTTCACTGTGTAATACTTCATTTTACCTGTGGGGGCACTGCAGGGAAATCAAACTGTTGCTGCAAAGTTCCCTACAAATTATATATTTATAATATACTGTATATTTTTATTTTTTTTATATATTTTTTTTACAGTAAAATAGTATTATCCAAAATGGACAACTTAGGAGGCACATTTTTCACTCTCTGTCTCCACTGATTTCTCAGCTACACCACTTTCAGTCATATTTTATATCATTTGAAAGATTTATTTTTTGTTCTGTAATAAGTAGAAAATGACAAAATCATTTAAAAAAAAAAAGCAAATTAAATTTATAAAGTATGTAAGCATAAAAAGTATTTTAAAGAGGTCATCCGCTAGAACACACCTCATTTAGGGAGTAGAACGATATCACGTGGTTTGTGGATTATTTCACTAAAAGTTATACAGATTCATTAACATGGCAAAGAAGATTTTTTTTTAAGTGAAGAAAAAACATTTACATCCAAACAAAAATAAAAAAATGATAAAATATGGTTATACATATATTATAATTAGCATTTAGTTATTTGAAATTAATGTAAAAAATTGTAATTATGCAAGAAATTGCATGAAAAGAGCTATAACTGTGATAACAACAGTGAAGTAGCAAAATACAAAAGTAATAAAAATATGTTTTACAATTCTGGGGGCTGGGTTTTAAGGTTTTTGTTAAGAAATATGTACATAAAAGTACTATATTTGACACAAAAATATTATTATATATTTTTTATAAAGTCACAAATTATCACATTTTAGACAAGTGTATTTTTTTTTTTATTTTGTTCCTTTTTTTAAGTCCTATAAGGAATTTTAAAACCTTATGGTGAAGTCACTTCTTGTTAATTTTTTCAATTTAGTAAATTACAACATATTCCCATAAAAATTACAGAAAATAAAATATATTAATTTACCAAACATCTTATAAATGTCAGCAGTTATCCTCCGTTTATATAACAAATGTCATCTACTTTTTACACTTTGTCTTATGATATAAATAATAAATATTATTTATTATATGTTATCATTATGGCGAAACTTTAAAATTAACAGCAAGAAAATTAAAAAGTATGATAGCATGACACTAGAAAAAAAATAATGATAATAAAAAAAAATATATATATATATATATATATATATATAAATATATATATATTAAAAAAACTACACACACATACATGTATATATATATATATATATATATATATATTTATTTTTATATATATATATATATATATATATATATATATATATATATAACAATGTCCTCTCTCTTGTTACAATCTGATATAGAATCTCATTGACATTACATGGTATTTAATATCTTTTTATTGATAATTTTAAACATTTTCTTTTAAAATTGCGCATAAGTAATATTTAAAAAACAACAAGAGGAAAACTGAAAAAGAAGGTCAAATGGTATAAAAAAGACATATAAAACTTTATAAGATCAAAATAAATTAAAATTACATGTATAGGGGGGAAGAACAGGATGAAGTGCCCACCCCGACGCGCGTTTCAGTGTCTGCCTTCGTTATGGGTGAGAAATATTTATAAGAAATGTATATTGATCATTTGAATGCTTGAAGTCAAACATAAAATAGTTATTCAAGTAGTAAAAATGTTAAACCTCATAAAAATAAAAAAATAAAATCTGGATTTTTTTAAAATATTTATTTTTTACTGAAAACATGCAATTTAAATTTTAGACAACACAACCTAGATGGAAAAAAAAGAAAAAAAAATGTAATGAAAATTAAATCCTAGACTTAATTCCAAAACAAAAAAGTAAAATAAAAAACAAAATAAAAAGTAATAATTAAAGATGTTACTTCTGAATAATTTACGTGAAAATTCATTTAGCCAAAGTAGGTTATTAGATTTAATTACAATATAGGAACATTTTCTAAAATATTAATCCACTTAAAAGAATGAAAGAGAAAAGAAAATAAACTAAAATTCTGATGCAATTTTCAGGCATTTTTGTTTTTAAAAAAAAATTAATAATTTTCTTTAAAAAAAATTCTGAATGCTGTAAGTTGATCCTACGAAATTGTAGATGTAGTGTGATCCAGGGACTGATGTGTGTCTGTATCTAGTATTCAGTTAACGAACATTCTAAAATATTCAATACATTAAAATCTATTGTAACATTTATAAAGATGATGAAATTTAAATATATTTGGAAGCATAATAATATCCTATTACAAATGCAAACCAAAAAATACCAATTAGTTATTTTTTTTTAAGCTTTGTAGTAGTCATAAAACTAATAGATTTTTCTGTGTTTTACTTATGTCAACATTCTTAAATAAAGAATTTATTTAAAAAAAAAAATAATAATAGTAATTATAACAGTTCTACTAATAATCGCTTCTGATTTTTTTGTACATATTTTCGTGATATAATAACTTTTTAATAGTGATTTAAATATTTCCATAATTGTATTTAATAACTATGGAAATGAGGTCGTAAATCCTGTTTATCCTGACAGTTTGCACCTTGTAACCTTTAATACAAAAACTATTTAAAACATGTTGTTTCCGAAACAGGATCCCGCTGGTTTTAGACGAGCTGACATTTATAAGTAGAAACAATACATCTGTACATGATTATTTCTTTGTCTCAATCTTTGGAGGTTAAAAGAATAATCCTATTTATTTTATTTTATTAAATTTAAATAAAATATCAACTTAATATAAAGGAAACAACAAAAGTAGACGTTACATAGTAAGTATCCTAGAACAAGTGCAAGAAAAATCAAAGTTTATAAGAGCTTACGATCGATGAGGATTGGAAGGGTTTTATATTAACCGCCATCTTTTGTGCTACATTCGGGGGACACATAAAATTGCATGAGCCGTCTATCCGCGCATGGGCAAATATGAAGAGCCCGCCAAAGTCAGGAGGGTCGTTTATACTGTTAAACTAAAGGATCAGATTCAGAAAAAATATTGTAAAGAGAGATGAGAGGAAAATGTAAAGAGGGAATTGGATAGGCTTGTATATATTTTAAGTCTGATTGCCGAGGGTAGCGCATTCTAGAGACTTGGTGCAGCTGGAGAAGAATTTTAGAATCAGGATTGGGAGGTCTCTGCATTTTACTGGACGTTATTCTAAAGGCGCAGAGATGATGATTGGCTGAATGACTGTTCATTTGAATGTTTACTCTTTATCATAGCCTAATGTTGAGATACCCCAACACCTAATCTTCACAACCCATTCCTACAAAACATCTCTAACCTAAGTCCTTTGCCTTATTTTCCTTTGCTCCTCACACCAATGTCTCCTTACTTTGGAACTCAATACCCCAAACGAGCAGACTTTCCCCGATTTTCAAAACCTTTGAAAACAATCGGAGAACTCGCCTCGTCAGAAAAGCCTAGAACCTGCATTATCCATACTGTGACCGCACTAACACATGAGCAGCTCAGCTCCTACTCTGCCCTTCTCTTCTCCTTGAGCTCTCGCAGGCAGGGTCATCTCTCCCTTTCCACGAGTTCTCATTTATTCTACTTGTTTTTTACTTTAGTTTCCTTATTTTGCTCTTTGCTGTAGAATTTCACTCTCCACCAGCTGTGTTTCCATAGAGGTATCGGAGATGACAGTGAGAGCTGTAGTTTTCCAGCCGCTCGTAGCCTCATTAACATGTGACTCTCAAGAAGTCAACGGGTTTATGGAGAAGACATCACTAACCCAGTAGCTATAACATGGAGGTGCGCCAGCAAACTGCCTGTTAAATAGTTTTCTCCACACCCGTCCCTGGAGGGAAACCAAGATGGTTGCGACTAAATCCAAACATGGCCCAGACCTTCTAAAAGAATGGTCTATGGCTGACTTTTTTTCTGAATACCTTTACACCGGTTGTCTATCATTTTTCATTTTTTATTATGGCTCAGAGCTGTTACGAACCATTTCTGGAGGCGAATCTCCCACTTCCTGTGATGCCACTTCAACAGAGCAGTTCTTTCTCTTCTACTCTGCTCTGTCGATCACAGCAACATCATGATGACTAACAGCCGGCTTTCTGGCACCTCACTCAGCGCAGAAACTGGCGCATGTGCATCGGAAAGAACTCTGCGAGTGACTGTGATTTCCTGTGGCGACGCTGGGTATAGGGGTCACTAGCAGGCTTATCTCACTGCACTGCTCATGCAACATGACATCAGCAGTGACAAAGCATCGACAGAGCAGAGTTTAAGAGAAGGAACTGCTCTGTCGACGTGATATCACAGGCAGTGGGAGCAATTCTGTGACTCCTCTAAACTGGAAGAGATCGGAGCACGGCGGAGCAGTCAGGTATCTAGTACGTTCCTACTAGAAGTGCTTAGCCCTGTAAAAGGAGGAACAAAGTCTCAGATAACACCTTTATCACATTTGTTTTTCTTTATCTGTTCACGATACATCTACTTTAATTTTGACATTTATGACTGCAATGCATTTTTTTCGGTTTAGTTTTATGTCTAAAAAACATTGCACGGTTTTTAAAAAATTATTTTTTACTGATCTATATGTTAAAGGGATTTGCATAACTTTTTTAAATGGAAAAAATACATAACAACAGAAAATATTACATCACACCATCAATATTTATCAATTCCAAAATATGATATATCCTGATATATACAGTAAGTATAATGCAATATTAAATTTAAAAAAACAAATATGTATATGTATAAAGTAGATTTCCAAATATCTGTAACAATAGGACATTTTTTTTAAAACAAAGTATAAAAACTTAATTTATTTGTTCTGCAAAATAATCAGTAAGAGGTTATAGCATTTGATATGTAAGTTAATGTTACAAAAAAGCACTTTAATATTTAAAAAAGGAACAATTATTGCCATTACATTATTTTATTTTGAATATGTTTTGGATCTTATTAGTTTATGATTCATTTTGATTATTACACATTTATTATATTTTTTATCAATCTTGAATTATTATTATTACTAAATCAGTAATATATATATTGCATAATGTAACGTGTGTGTATATACAGTATATATATTTATATTATTATTTGTTTATATTATTGATTTAGTGTAAGTGTATGTGTGTGTGTATCTACTATATAATTGTCTAAGGGGTACTTCCGTCTTTCTGTCTGTCTGTCTGTCTGTCACGGATATTCATTGGTCGCGGCCTCTGTCTGTCATGGAATCCAAGTCACTGATTGGTCTCGCCAGCTGCCTGTCATGGCTGCCGCGACCAATCAGCGACGGCCACAGTCCGATTAGTCCCTCCCTACTCCCCTGCAGTCAGTGCCCGGCAACTGCTCCATACTCCCCGCAGTCACAGCTCACACAGGGTTAATGCTAGCGGTAATGGACCGCGTTATGCCACGGGTAACTTACTCCGTTACCGCCGCTATTAACCCTGTGTGACCACGTTTTTACTATTGATGCTGCCTATGCAAAAAAAAATATGTAAAAACATCTAATGTTAAAAATAATTAAAAAAATAAAAAATCATTATATACTCACCTTTTGCCGCCTTTCCCGCTCCTCGCGACGCTCCGGTGACCACTTCATGCAAGCAGCAGGTTCCAGTGCCAAGGATGGCCTGGGAGAAGGACCTTCCATGACGTCACGGTCATGTGACCATGACGTCATCACACCCTGGGACCGGAAGCTGCCACCTGCACCGCACACAGGCAACATAACTACAAAGGTACCCTCAGAAGGTGAGTATATGTTTATTTTTTAACCTGTGACATACATAGCTGGGCAATATACTATGTGACTGGCCAATATACTACGTCACTGGGCAATATACTACGTGGACATGCATGTTCTAGAATACCCAATGCGTTAGAATCGGGCCACCATCTAGTATATATATATATATATATATATATATATATACACACTCACCGGCCACTTTATTAGGTACACCATGCTAGTAACGGGTTGGACCCCCTTTTGCCTTCAGAACTGCCTCAATTCTTCGTGGCATAGATTCAACAAGGTGCTGGAAGCATTCCTCAGAGATTTTGGTCCATATTGACATGATGGCATCACACAGTTGCCGCAGATTTGTCGGCTGCACATCCCAAAGATGCTCCATACAAGGCAGGATGGATCCATGCTTTCATGTTGTTTACGCCAAATTCTGACCCTACCATCCGAATGTCGCAGCAGAAATCGAGACTCATCAGACCAAGCAACGTTTTTCCAATCTTCTACTGTCCAATTTCGATGAGCTTGTACAAATTGTAGCCTCAGTTTCCTGTTCTTAGCTGAAAGGAGTGGTACCCGGTGTGGTCTTCTGCTGCTGTAGCCCATCTGCCTCAAAGTTCGACGCACTGTGCGTTCAGAGATGCTCTTAGGCCTACCTTGGTTGTAACGGGTGGCGATTTGAGTCACTGTTGCCTTTCTATCAGCTCGAACCAGTCTGCCCATTCTCCTCTGACCTCTGGCATCAACAAGGCATTTCCGCCCACAGAACTGCCGCTCACTGGATTTTTTTTCTTTTTCGGACCATTCTCTGTAAACCCTAGAGATGGTTGTGCGTGAAAATCCCAGTAGATCAGCAGTTTCTGAAATACTCAGACCAGCCCTTCTGGCACCAACAACCATGCCACGTTCAAAGGCACTCAAATCACCTTTCTTCCCCATACTGATGCTCGGTTTGAACTGCAGGAGATTGTCTTGACCATGTCTACATGCCTAAATGCACTGAGTTGCCGCCATGTGATTGGCTGATTAGAAATTAATTGTTAACAAGAAGTTGGACAGGTGTACCTAATAAAGTGGCCAGTGAGTGTATATATGTAGTACAGAGCAAAAGTTTGGACACACCTTCTCATTTCAAGATTTTTCTGTATTTTCATGACTATGAAAATTGTACATTCACACTGAAGGCATCAAAACTATGAATTAACACATGTGGAATTATATACTTAACAAAAAGTGTGAAACAACTGAAAATATGTCTTATATTCTAGGTTCTTCAAAGTAGCCACCTTTTGCTTTGATGACTGCTTTGCACACTCTTGGCATTCTCTTGATGAGCTTCCAGAGGTAGTCACCGGGAATGGTTTTCACTTCACAGGTGTGCCCTGTCAGGTTTAATAAGTGGGATTTCCTGCCTTATAAATGGGGTTGGGACCATCAGTTGTGTTGACCAGAAGTCTGGTGGATACACAGCTGATAGTCCTACTGAATAGACTGTTAGAATTTGTATTATGGCAAGAAAAAAGCAGCAGACGGGCGATGCCATCATTTCTGGCCGCCCGGCCGGATGCGGTAGTTAAATGCCGCTGTCTGCGTTTGACAGCGGCATTTAACTAGTTAATAGGCGCGGGCAGATCGCGATTCTGCCCGCGCCTATTGCAGGCACATGTCAGCTGTTCAAAACAGCTGACATGTCCTGGCTTTGATGCGGGCTCACCGCCGGAGCCCGCATCAAAGCAGGGCTTCTGACCTCGGACGTACTATCCCGTCCGAGGTCAGAAAGGGGTTAAGAGGAGACTTTGTGCAGCAGGCCTTCATGGTAAAATAGCTGCTAGGAAACCACTGCTAAGGACAGGCAACAAGCAGAAGAGACTTGTTTGGGCTAAAGAACACAAGGAATAGACATCAGACCAGTGGAAATCTGTGCTTTGGTCTGATGAGTCCAAATCTGAGATCTTTGGTTCCAACCACCGTGTCTTTGTGCGACGCAGAAAAGGTGAACGGATGGACTCTACATGCCTGGTTCCCACCGTGAAGCATGGAGGAGGAGGTGTGATGGTGTGGGGGGGCTTTGCTGGTGACACTGTTGGGGATTTATTCAAAATTGAAGGCATACTGAACCAGCATGGCTACCACAGCATCTTGCAGCAGCATGCTATTCCATCCGGTTTGCGTCATTTATTTTTCAACAGGACAATGACCCCAAACACACCTCCAGGCTGTGTAAGGGCTATTTGACCAAGAAGGAGAGTGATGGGGTGCTACGCCAGATGACCTGGCCTCCACAGTCACCAGACCTGAACCCAATCGAGATGGTTTGGGGTGAGCTGGACCACAGAGCGAAGGCAAAAGGGCCAACAAGTGCTAAGCATCTCCGGGAACTCCTTCAAGATTGTTGGAAGACCATTCCGGTGACTACCATCAAGTCATCAAAGAAAAAGGTGGCTACTTTACAGAACCTAGAATATAGACATATTTTCATTTGTTTCACACTTTTTGGTTAAGTATATAATTCCACATGTGGTAATTCATAGTTTTGTTGCCTTCAGTGTGAATGTACAATTTTCACAGTCATGAAAATACAGAAAAATCTTTAAATGAGAAGGTGTGTCCAAACTTTTGCTCTGTACTACATATATACACTCACTGGCCACTTTATTAGGTACACCTGTCCAACTTTATATTAAAAAAAACCTGTTTTTCATCTTTGTATATGTCTTATGAAGTTACAGCTTTACAAATACAATAGAATAAGCTGAATGCGGTTTCCAGGCAACATGAGGGAAAAAAATATTTTATCAATGCATGATGCCGTGAGGGAATGCAATAGATTTCATGAGGTTTGGGGAACTTCCAGCAACAAAAAAGGCTCCTCTGCACACATGTAAAAAAGAAGTTGCGATTTATGATTTCTTTTTTAATTTTCAGTCTTATTGCTTGTTTGTTTTGTACATTGGAGATTTTTCTTGGGTCTCTTCAAACCCCTAAAGACTCACACCAAAAGCTTGTTAATTTATAAAGACTAATTATGAAATATCATTTAGAAATAAATAAATAAATAAATAAAGATAAACACTGAAAATGTTTGTGCGCTAAATAAAGCCTTAGAGGGAATAATGTTTTATTCTAAAGGCTTCACTTGTTAAAAATAATAAAGAAGGAGAGCATGACCCTGGGTGTTTTCCGGTGAGTTTGCAACTATCCCACCATATGGATTAGCACAGCTGATCAGTAGGGACTATCAGAGCCAGTTTAAAAGGGCAAGACAGGGAATGCAGCAGCCATATAGGGAGAATCTGAACAGGGATAGAACGTCACAGCTCAAAGAAATGGAGAGAGAAATAGATAGTGTGTGACAGTAGAGACGATAGTGTCTGATAGTAGATAAGAACATGAATGTGTGTCGATCAGGCTGTTTGTTATTATTATTATTATTATTATTATTATACATTTTTATAGCGCCATTTATTCCATGGCGCTTTACATGTGAAAAAGGGGGCAAGTACTAGGATATTTCACAGTGGCATACATGTCTTTTTAAGGTTTTTACATTCTTGATTTGCAGCAAATGCATTGTCTGCGCATCTAATTTTTTGACAAATTTCTGTAAAGATTGTGAATTTGCATTTCACAAGATTCCCTCATCTCTGCTAATTATCGAAACAATATATTAAAGTCGATGATAAATTCTATCCTAATTCTAACTTATATAAAGTAGACTTATTGGAAGTGTAGTAGTAAAAAATAAAATTTGGAAATGTAACAGTAACGGCAACAGCCTCGATATTTTATACCGATGATTTCGTTTTATTACGGCTCTACATACTTGTCGATAGTGTTTTACGCACTTTCCGTAATTGTATTTAAGAGCTATGGAAATGAGATGGTAAATCTTGTTTATCCTGACAGTTTGCACCCTGTAACCTTTTCTGCAAAATCTATATATATATAAAACGAGTTGTCTTCAAACCGGATCCCGCCGGTCGCAGCCTTCGCATCACAATCGTATCATCGGGATGACATTTATAAGCAGAAACAATATATCTTTACACGATGATTTGTTTATCTGAATTTTCTGAGTTAATGGATTGTTAAACTTTGGCAAAGATAATAAAAAGAAGAAATGTATTGCCTTGGCTGTTGTTTCTGCATGTTCGTAAAATCGAGCATAGATGTTTTTTTGGCTGGCAGGGCACAGGTCTGACATTTATTACGGTCTCATCATCACTTGGCTCCAAAAATAACAAGAAAAATTAGGAAGTTACATTTCCAGGGTTAAAGAAAGCAGTATGCCCTTATAATATTATGACCTATCACTAGGATATGGCGGTCTGATCTCTACAACTCTAACCGATCGGCTGCAGTCTGAGTTCTCAGCCACAACTGATTATAATTGTCGTCCCTAAGAATAACCCGTTGTATGTTGTCCGGCCAATATATTAGAGAGATCTGCTTCTTTCTCAAGTCATGAGCCACTTCTCCACTCCCACCCTCGAGAACTCACTATCCCAGCTCAGTCCATCTGGATTAAAGAAAAAGGTATTGCTAGATCACTGAGGGATCAGATTACAGCCACTCATAAAGTCGATGGAGAAGGCAGCAGGGCAGAAGAGTGAGGAGATGGATCAGGCAGGCACAGGCAGATCAAGCTGCACCTTATAGAAAAAGTATTTCATGTCAATGCTGGATTCACATCTACACTGATCATTACTGATATAATGTCATCCATGCTGCTGCTTCTTTACATGCTATATAAAGACAGGAGAGCAGGAATACCTCATGTCTATGTCTGCTCTTAATAGGAGACATCATATCAGTCTACTTCTTTCTCAAGTCATGAGCCACTTCTCCACTCTCACCCTCGAGAACTCACTATCCCAGCTCAGTCCATCTAGATTAAAGAAAAAGGTATTGCTAGATCACTGATGGATCAGATTACAGCTACTCATAAAGTCGATGGAGAAGGCAGCAGGGCAGAAGGGTGAGGAGATGGATCAAGCAGGCACAGGCAGATCAAGCTGCACCTTATAGAAAAAGTATTTCAAGTCAATGCTGGATTCACATCTACCCTAATCATTACTGATATAATGTCATCCATGCTGCTGCTTCTTTACATGCTATATAAAGTCAGGAGAGCAGGAATACATCATGTCTGTGTGTGCTGTGAATAGGAGACATCATAGCAGTGTACTTCTTTCTCAAGTCATTAACCACTTCTCCACTCTCTCCGTTGAGAACTCTCCATCCACTCTGAAAAAAAAGCTCAGTCCATCTAGATTAAAGAAAGAGGTATTGCTAGATCACTGGTGGATCAGATTACAGCTACTAAAAAAGTTGATGGAGAAGGCAGGAGGGCAGAAAGGTGAGGAGAGGGATCAGGCAGACACAGGCAGATAGAGCTGCACCTTGTAGAAAAAGTATTTCACGTCAATGTTGGATTCACATCTACACTGCTCACAACTGCTAAATAATGTCCTCCATGCTGCTGCTTCTTTACATGCTATATAAAAACAGGAGAGCAGGAATACCTCATGTCTGTGTGTGCTGTGAATAGGAGACATAATAGCAGTCTACTTCTTTCTCAAGTCATTAACCACTTCTCCACTCCCTCCGTTGAGAACTCTCCATCCACTCTGAAAAAAAAAAAACAGCTCAGTCCATCTAGATTAAAGAAAGAGGTATTGCTAGATCACTGATGGATCAGATTACAACTACTAAAAAAGTTGGTGGAGAAGGCAGGAGGGCAGAAGGGTGAGGAGAGGGATCAGGCAGGCACAGGCAGATCAAGCTGTACCTTATAGAAAAAGTATTTCATGTCAATGCTGGATTCACATCTACACTGATCATTACTGATACAATGTCCTCCATGCTGCTGCTTCTTTACATGCTATATAAAGACAGGAGAGCAGGAATACCTCATGTCAGTGTGTTCTGTGAATAGGAGACATCATAGCAGCTACCAGCTCAGAGACAACTGAAAATTAGACAGAGAGCCTGCAGAGGGGAAAACTGATGAAAAATGCAGGAAACAAGACATATAATGGCCAGAGATAGTATTGCTATTCATGTACATGCTTCTTCTGAAATATCACCTGGAACAGCAGATGCTATGTAACAAAGAAGGCAGGTTAATAGCTTAATCCGCAGGGTAATAGTGTTATTCAACTGTCTGGCGGCTGCACATTGCCGGGGAAAAAAGGAACTGTATTCTCCCCGGCAGCATGCGGTTTCAGTCACGGTGGCGGCATTGGCGCTGCGGCTGTATCCGCACCCCAGGCCCCGACTGACACTGGCTCAGAAACTGAAGCTGAGAATAAATGACACAATAATGTATCACAGCATAAAATTCACCTGGACCAGAAGCTGGAAAAGTTATATATGCAGGACTGCAAAAGGGGAAACAATACAAAACAATGGCATCAGGGGGTTAAAAGTGGCTTATGAAATAGTGCAGAGGCCAAGGCAAAAGAAATATATCTTATTCCACTATATATGATAATATTATTAACAATTGTGGGAATTAATAAAACAATCAAAGTCTCAATAATAAATCTAAAATAAATGTTTTTTTCTTCATAATATTATTATTATTAACTATTATTGTTGTTATTATTAGTAGTATTAATGATAAGAATAAAGACAGAAAATAAGAAAATTTATTTTAGATTTAGAATTAAGGTTTTGATTTTAATAATAATAATAATAATAATAATAATTTATTATTATTATTATTATTGTAGTTTTTATTAGTAGTAGAAGAAAATATAAAAACATGTATTTTAGATTTAGAATTAGGATTTTGATTTCAATGATTGAATAATAATAATAGTTGTATTATTATTATTATTGTGTTGTTTTTATTAGCAGTAGTTGAAAATATAAAAAAATGTATTTTAGATTTTGAATTAATATTTTTTTTTCAATTATTTAATATTAATATTAATAATAATACATTTATTATTTTTAGTAATAGTAGCAGTTAAAAAAAGGATTTTTAATTTAGAATTAAAATATTTTGATTTTAATAATAATAATATTAATTATTATTATTATTGTTATTAGTGGAAAACATTTAAAAGAAATAAATTTGTACTTAATATTTCCATTTTGGTTATTGTATTATTGTTATTAGTATTATTATTAATAATAATAATAATAATAATAATAATAATAATAATAATAATAAAATGATTGAAATCAAAATCTTAATTCTTATTCTAAAATAGATTTTCTTATTTTTCTTCTTCACTGTTATTAATATTATTATTACTGATAATAATAATAATAATAATAAAGAAACATATATTTTAGATTTATTATTGAGATTTTGATTATTTTCTAATATAATAATAATAAGGTGAATAAACATATTTTTAAGATTATGATTTTAATGATAATTAATCCAATTGTCTCTTCAAAGAGGAAGAGGACTAGAACTCCAGCGCCACCTATAGGAAGTAGCGATCCTAACAGTCAATATCGACTCTCTAACGAGCCTTGTCACATGACTTCGTATAAAAGCCAAAACCAAAATTGATAATTACAATTATGAAACAAATTAATTTTTATCTAACCCGATTGTACAACTTTGCTGTTATGGGAAAAGAAAAAGACAACTTGTCCTGATTCACCAGAAGTGTTATAGAAGTCCTTCAGAAAGAAGACACAAGAGAATCTCAGAGCCTAATAAGAGGAAATAAGCCGACAATACCTTGTCCCCGCTGTCACCCTAAAGGACACAATCAAGGTTCATTCTCGGACAATTAAAGCTATGGAACCACCATGAAAGAAAGACGAGCCTCGCATGGTTTGAAACCTCATCATTACGGACTTGTTGTTGTATTTCTTTTACTTCTTGAAAAAGACTAAAGTCTGGAGGGTCGGGGGAGGGGGGGCACTTTCACTATTATAGCAGTAGATTCAATTTTAAGGGTCTCTTTATACTTTTGAGGTCTTAAGGCTTGTTTACACTGGCTGTAAATTGCAGCCTATGGTGTGTGATTGTTTATTATCCCGCTTAGCCAGGACAACCGCACTGCTGATGAGCACAGAACCATCATTCATAGATCGTTCTTCCACATAGAGCAAGATTCTCGGCAGCACATTCACATAGGACAATGCGCTGCTCAGAACGATAATTTTTGAGCACGCTTAAAAATTATTTCACTGAATTAACATTTTGCTCGCTCGGCGGGTGATTGGCAAATTGGGAAAACAAATCACTCATTCGTAATAATCATCCAGGGTAAATGCATCCTCAGTCTTTGAAGCATCTGTAGATACTAATTAACCATTAATTATCGCTTCTGGTTTTATGTAAAGAGATGAGCAATTTGATTTGTTTAGAATTTCCCAAAATTTCATAGATTTAGGCAAATCTGAACATTCAGGGAAACATGGCGCAAGGCTGGACAGGTTAGGGGCCACATTCTTATCACTAGAATCTCTCTATTGAAGGCGTTTTAATCTCCAATGACAAGGTCATCAGTATCAGATCGATAGGGATCGGTAGGGATCCATCACCTGGCAAAGTCCCGATCAGCTGTTTCCGGCTCTGGCAGTGACTTAATGAAAGCAGTTTATGGAATGGAGCATGTTTCTTCTGTCCCAGTGTTTAGTGGCCATTTATTGGGCTTTGTGCCGTAATATTTGTTCACTGGTGACGCCTTTGGATCTCCATGAATTGGCTAACGAGAATTGAGTCTAGACAATGCTCTGTGAGCTGAAATGCCTGTATTCTGACTGATACATTGTAGAGACTTGAGTAGCTGATGTTCTCAGCTCACAGAGCATCGTGTAGACTAGATACAATTGCATCTTCTTATCTGTCCCATGTCCTTACTTGCGCATGCACAGAACCCTACCAAGTCTTATCATGGCCCTTTACGAGTCACAAATTTTACTCAGTCCACTTGGAAGCTCATTACAAAAAATCTGCTTTCTGATGATTGTGAATTTTTGTAAGATTCAAGTCAAATACAATTTGACCCAAACATATTCCCTTGGGATTGACCTCTCACCACCAGTCATCGGCTGCCCTTAGCCTATTTTTCCTTGTCAATGTGAAATGTCCAAATAACGACTTCCTCTAATGTATTTTGCGTTTCTAAGAAATGATTCTCCATTAGGAAAGTGCTCAGCAGGTTGTGGTGACCACACCTCTGCTAAATAGGAGATTACGTGATGAGATTAAATACCATCCACACAAATCTCCGACACTGTCAGGTCATCTCAGGAGGAGCTGGGATATAATAGATGTAACATATGTGTTAGGGTTGCTTAAATAACCTTGTACAGTCATAACTCATTCATCCAGCAAGTTATCCAACATTACATTTATACTTAGCTTTCCCGCAGCTCATTGACTCAACACTGTAGAGACTTTACATGTACAGATCCCAATCTCCGGACCGGTTTCCTTGTTGCAGATTCAACATGCAACATTCCTGACCTGAACCCAACAGCTACATAGGCACAAATCAAACTATTGAGTTTGGTTCTGGAGACCACGGAAGGTCCTGAAATCTCGAGCGGACGTAGACCATAAAGCTCGAATGTTTGAAGCTATCCTTACAGTGGTCGCTTTCAATGGAGAACATTTCCCGTCACTTGCCTCTTCTTCACTTTTTCTTCTATTGAAGGGTCACTACTCCATACTCATGGGGCATGTTCTCAGGATCAGTGAGCCACTGGTTAGTCTGATCCTCAGGGATCAGTAACATTGGAAGAACCCCGTTAATAGAAGGGAGATTTGGTTTGAAGACTTGGCGTTCTCATATGACCTAGAACTTTATATCTATTTGGAAAACTGGTTGACAACCAAACTGGAAGTCATTACTGGTCATATAAAGGTTGTCACCCAGCTGCTGTCTAATATTTCTCCTGCTTCTAAATCACTAAGACTTAGAATTAAATCTTAATGATTTACTTATTTTTCTTGAAAATCTTTGGAAGAACTTTTTCCATCTTTTTACATTTCCTAAAAAGCCCTCATTCTGCACCTAGCCGCAGCTGAGACTTCCACAACCACTGTATTCATGGATGTTTTGGAGTTGACAGTGAGAGCTGTAGTTTTCCAGCCGCTCGTAGCCTCATTAACATGTGACTCTCAAGAAGTCAACGGGTTTATGGAGAAGACATTGCCAACCCAGTAGCTATAATATGGAGGTGCGCCAGCAAACTGCCTCTTAAATAGTTTTCTCCACACCCTTCCCTGGAGGGAAACCAAGATGGACAAAAATATGCTGCAAATTAAGATACCCAAACTCCACACTGCAACTAAGAAGCCAAAGTGTAGATGTGGTTTCCTGTAGCAAAGGAACACTGGGGTACAAGAAAAATCAAATTAGGGATTTTTGTCAGAGATGACATTATGAGTACAGATGAGCAAATCAATTCAAATTTGTCTCAAATTTGAATTTTCAAGATTTTGCAATTCCCTTTTAGCAGATCCAAGAAAATAACTGCTGGAGGGTCGGATTCGGAAGGGTCAGGTTCAGGTTAAAAAAAACAAACAAAACATTATCCTTACCGCTCCATGGCTCTCACCTAGAACACAAATCTCCCAGCCCGATCCTTACAGTCCGGTCCAGTCTTCAGTCACAGCAGGTCCTTGGAGTTCTTCATAGGTCCCGTCCGGTCTTTGGTGCCTCCACTGCTGACATGACATCAACACTATGACATCGTAGAGCGCCGCATATCATGACTTTGCGTTAGGCTTTCCTATACATGTATCCAGTCTGGAACAATCCTCTATCTGCTCTCCGGACTGAATGTCTTTCTTGCACTGATGGTATCATGGCGGAAGAGATTTTGGAGTGAAGATTTGTCTGTATTAGCAGAGTTTGTGGAGGATTTAGTGACTAGATCTGGAGTGGTGGGATACCCAGTGATCAGCAACTGGTCAACCTCCCAACTTCTTTTGAAGGAGATTTCTACTTTTAGAAAAGTGCTGCTCCAACAATCCGAACTTAGTTAAAAAAATAAATATATTGATAGTATTCCACCTCCATGAGTCCAGTGATGTTTACAGCACAAATCACAGCTGCAGCCAATCAATAAGCTTGACTGCAGGTGGCTGCCACAGTGATTGGCTGCAGCCCGAGCACAGACACCGGAGCTGGTGCTGACCTCGAGGATGTACAGTCCTATCTGTAGTTGCTATTTACTATCAGACTATTGGGCACCACTTTTCTAGTTTGTGATTGGTTTCGTAGACTGATTGATCCGGCTAGATACAAATGTAGCCATTTTTATTTACAAACATTCTTATCTAGTAACAAGCACTGGACTTTCTGTGTCTCCTGAATCATCAGATGCTGCACTATAGGAATTTTATGCTATTTTTTTAATATAATTAGCATATTGTCCCAACTCTTTTCACTCATCTTCTGCGCTTGTCTCGTATAATAATAATAACAATAATAATCTGACATATTCCTCAGCGCTTTACAGTTTTGCACACATTATCTTCCCAGGTGCCACGGCTGCTATATTCTCCCCTATTCCTACCCCCTTCTCCCTACTTCAGAAGGAATTTCACGTCGGTCAATAGTGAATAGTTTTCTTGAAGACCCTTTTGTTTTTAAAGAAATGTCTCAGACCATTTAATGAATCCTTGTCAGCAGCATTTGTCATTAGGTTCTACTTTACTTCCCTCAAAGAGGTTCTGCAGCTGCTGGCGTGTGCAGTAGAAGAAGTCAACACGCTATTAGGAATTTAGAATTCTCCTTATTTTGTTTCATTTTTGGTTGAAAATTCAAAACTGTGTCCCGAAACTGCAAGAATGGTTTCCTGAACTAAGAGAGATTTGTGGCTTCCAATAAAAAAGCATCTCTGAGATGACAAAGCTGATACATTTTGTAAACGTTGGGTGAAAGATTTGGTCTCAAAACCAAAATAAAAATCTGCTATCATCCCAAAAATGATCTCAGTGATTTGTCCTGGACATTCAGAGCCACTTGTAAGTGTTCACTCATGATTACATGGATGTTACTTATGGACGCACAGACGTGAGCACGTTTAGAATCTCTGTTTTCCATCTTCCTATTTTCTCCATTTGTTATAAATCTTTCTTAACCAAACTAAAACATGTACAAAACAAAAAAAATCGTTTTTATGACTTCCAAAGGTTTGTCACATAGCAAACAATCAGATGTAAATTGTTACCCCAAATATTTTGTGGGTGAATTGACTTATAGGAGAACTACTTATAAGTGGTACTTTGAGATAAGCAAATTAATTTAAATGGAGTCGGGAAGGAATTTTTTCCCCATGGTGGAGCTTACTCTTTGCCACATGGTTTTTTTTTTGCCTTCCTCTGGATCAACATGTTAGGGCATGTTAGGTTAGGCTATGGGTTGAACTAGATGGACTTACAGTCTTCCTTCAACCTTAATAACTATGTAACTATGTAACTATGTAACTATGTAAATGGAGAGGAGCTGCACGGAGGGCCAGGTGAGGATCTGCACGGAAGACCAGGTGAGGATCTGCACGGAAGACCAGGTGAGGAGCTGCATGGTGGACCAGGTGAGGAGATGCTCAGAGGACCAGGTGAGGATCTGCACGGAAGACCAGGTGAGGATCTGCATGGAGGACCAGGTGAGGAGCTACATAGAGAACCAGGCAAGGAGCTGCTCGGAGGACCAGTTGAGGAGCTATATGGAGGACCAGGTGAGGAGCGGCATGGAGGACCAGGTGAGGATCTGCATGGAGGACCAGGTGAGGAGATGCATGGAGGACCAGGTGAGGAGATGCATGGAGGACCAGGCGAGGAGATGCTCAGAGGACCAGGTGAGGAGTGGCACGGAGGACCAGGAGAGGAGCTGCATGGAGGACCAGACTAGGAGCTGCATGGAGGACCAGGGAGGAGCTGCATGGAGGACCAGGAGAGGAGCTGCATGGAGGACCAGGGAGGAGCTGCATGGAGGACCAGGTGAGGAGCTGTATGGAGGACCAGGTGAGGAGCTGTATGGAGGACCAGGTAAAGAGCGGCACAGAGGACCAGGTGAGGAGCGGCATGGAGGACCAGGAGAGGAGCTGCATGGAGGACCAGTTGAGGAGCTGTATGGAGGACCAGGGAGGAGCTGCACAAAGGACCAGGTGTTATAACAACCACATCATTGTAAGAGGTTAGGTTGGTGATTTATCTATCATGTTAAGCAATTTTATCTACGACCAAAAAAATCTGAACATTTTTGTTGTCCTCGATGATTTGATACATTTAGCCGGTTATGAGACGACTAATCCATGAGGCTGCAGTGCAGTTATTTCCCCCTAGTGGACAGATATGGAAATGCACCACCGTCCTGAGGTCATTGCGTTCACCGTCCGGGCACAGGGCCAGGCTGGGGTTAATGAGGTTGTTACATTGAGGTGATGAAAGAAGATTCCCTTCTCTGCCAAACAGGATCGGTGCCAGCCGTGTGGAAGGTGCAGAGATGGCCTACATCAGATGGAGAGAGTTCTTCTCGGTGGTGAGAGAAAGTTGTCAATGTAGAGTGAATCAGTCGTTGCTGTGAGTGAAAGTGAAAAAGTGAGAATCACGCAGGGATCAGGGGCGTCAGTCATTATAAAGTGGGGAAGATCTTAGCAAATCTGACAGCAAATACCAGGATAATCCATGTGTCACAACAACCAACAACGCGCTCCATCTGCTAGAAAATACATCAGACAGGACTCCAATTATTGCCGAGACTGACAATCAGTGGCTAAGAATGATCTGCAGGGCAGGGATGCAGCAGCTGCGGCCAGAGATGCCGAATTCAATCTCCCTGCAGCACCTCCGCAGGAGAAATGAAGTATTACACAATTCTGGTCTTCCAAGTCATAACAATGCATGAGGCTCCACGCGACCCCCTGACATTGTCGGCTCAGTCAGCACAAGAGCCACCAAAGATGGCCAGACGCTGGAAGATGCCAAAAATGGCTCGGTGACCGAAAAAGGCGACCGGACCGGAGCAGGGCAGCGCAGCGGCACAAGGGAGGGACTGCGGAGGATATTTTTATTATTATTATTTTTACCTATATTTCATTATACTTTAAAGACTATTTGTCTGAATCGTTTTTCCTGGTTAAATTTGAACAAATCTGCAAATTTCAAGTTTCTCAAATCGATTAATTTCTATTCTTTAGGATTCCGCAAGAGCAAAGTAGCATTTAAATAGTAAGATTGCGATTTTTTTTTTCAGCAAAAGTGACGTTAACTTTTCTATAGGCCAGAACAGTTATAAAAATACCAAGTTTATACAGTTTAATTTCATTTATTTTTGATTAATTAATGTAATTATTTTTTCCCCTACTTTTGGGCAATAAAACCCATTTTTTTTAAGTCTTTTACTTTTGTGTCTCACATTCTGAGAATTATAACTTTTTTTTTAATAAAAATTTCCATGGATTGAGCCGTCTGTGGCTCCTTAGATGAGTTGGTTTCATTTTAGGATGCAAGTGATTTTTTTTATTGTTTTTTATTCCACTTTTTTCGATGAGAATGAATAAAAAACAGTCATTCCTGCAAAAAATTTTGCAAATTGCAGTCGCCGTGTGCCTAAAGCTGGAGGCCCCAATGGCTGCGGTCTTTATCCTCACGTGATGCCCGGCCCGTCTGGTCTTCGTAGGAGAACATCATTTTGTCTATATTTTATTGCATGGCAGTATAAAGAACAAGAAATCAATCGATTACTAATTCTAGGCCCCAAAGTAAACCCCCCTCAAAAAAATCTATGTAAAAAAAATACAAAAAAGTTTTAAAACAAATCTTAAAAATAACAAAATATAAAAACTTTAACCCCTTTCTGACCTCGGATGGGATAGGACGTCCGAGGTCAGATCCCCCGCTTTGATGTGGTCTCCGCGGTGAGCCCACATCAAAGTCGCGACATATCAGCTGTTTTGAACAGCTGACATGTGCCCGTAATAGCGGCGGGTGGAATCGCGATCCACCCGCCGCTATTAACTAATTAAATGCCGCTGTCAAATGCAGACAGCGGCATTTAACCGACGCTTCCGGACGCGCAGCCGGAAATGAGCACATCGCCGACCCCCGTCACATGATCGGGGGTCGGCGATGCGTCAGGACAGTAACCATAGAGCTCCTTGATACCTCTATGGTTACTGATGTCGGCCTGCTGTGAGCGCCCCCCTGTGGTCGGCGCTCATAGCAAGCCTGTAATTAAGCTACATAGGAGCGATCTGATGATCGCTGCTATGTAGCAGAGCCGATCGCGCTGTGTCTGCTTCTAGCCTCCCATGGAGGATATTGAACATGGCAAAAGTAAAAAGAAAATGTTAAAAAAAACATGAAATAAATAAAAAAAATATAAAAGTTTAAATCCCCCCCCTTTCGCCCCATTCAAAATAAAACAATAAAAATAAAATCAAATATACACATATTTGGTATTGCCGCGTTCAGGATCGCCTGATCTATCAATAAAAAAAAGGATTAACCTGATCGCTAAATGGCGTAATGAGAAAAAAATTTGAAACGCCAGAATTACGTTTTTTTGGTCGCTGCGACATTGCATTAAAATGCAATAACGGGCGATCAAAAGAACGTATCTGCACCGAAATGGTATCATTAAAAATGTCAGCTCGGCACGCAAAAAATAAGCCCTCAACCGACCCCAGATCATGAAAAATGGAGACGCTACGAGTATCGGAAAATGGCACAATTTTTTTTTTTAACAAAGTTTGGAATTTTTTTTCACCACTTAGATAAAAAATAACCTAGTCATGTTAGGTGTCTATGAACTCGTACTGACCTGGAGAATCATAATGGCAGGTCAGTTTTAGCATTTAGTGAACCTAGCAAAAAAGCCAAGCAAAAAACAAGTGAGGGACTGCACTTTTTTTGCAATTTCATCACACTTGGAATTTTTTTTCCTGTCTTTTAGTACACATCATGGTAAAACCAATGGTATCGTTCAAAAGTACAACTTGTCCCGCAAAAAATAAGCCCTCACATGGCCATATTGACGGAAAAACAAAAAAGTTATGGCTCTGGGAAGGAGGGGAGCGAAAAACGAACACGGAAACACGGAAAATCCCAAGGTCATGAAGGGGTTAAATTCACACCACTGCTAAAATTAAATTGATTTAAAAAAAAATTTAAAAAATTCAGTATTACCGCATCTGGAAAATCCGATCTATCAAATATGAAATGAATTAATATGTGCAATAAAAGTAAAAAAAAAAAAGAGCAAGACTGAGATTTTTTGTAACATTATAATAAAAAGTGATAAATATATCAAACAAGACCCGGCGACCCAGGATAGACGGAGCCGCCTTCACCTGTCTGACCGCTTAGATGATACTGTCACTATTGACGCAGCGTCTAAGGGGTTTAATTGTGGGGATCGATGGGGGGGGGGAGGGGAATAGATTCATTTGATTGGAATTCCACAATAATACCAGTTACCTCTTTGAACCCATAAAGTCCATTTTGATAGAAAGTCGAATGTTAAATATTTATGACTTATGTTGAAAGTTTCTACATCAGATGTTTGGTCTTATCACTTCCATATAACTCACAGCCCAGAACTTTCCTTCACTTATATAATAATATGGCATTCATTGCTGTAAAGATAATGTCAGCCGCGACTTACACGACCGCAGAAACTTCCAGATTTATCCAGATATTTTTATTTCACCTACTGAACTGGAAACAGTGAAATGGGAACAAGAGAATCGTAAGTGTGCCATCTAGTGGAGACTGTATGAAAGGAGAGAAACTGGAAACAGTAATTGTTTGGCCAGAACCAGCACTAACAGCTTAAAGGGATGGTCAAAATTGATTTAATCCTAAATGTCTGTCTATTTATTATAATAATCTAATCATTTTTCTATTTTACTTTAATTAAAAAATCCCTACCGTTTCTTCTCTAATCTAACTGATTTTTTTTTTTTTTACATATTTCCATTTTGATGACTTTTCGTTTGAGAATCCCGAGTGCATGCTGGGTCATTGCAGCAGCCTCTGTCTGCACCCTGAAATAAAGTATCATTGGAGACTTCCGTTTTAAGGGCTGGGCTAGTCGCTGTTGTACTGGGCATGCATCAGTTGTCAGTTCCAATGTATGCTCCATAGGATCTTGTCACTGTGCAATATTGTATTTAATTCACAGTGACAGTGCGCTCCCTCGTAAGATGAGACGTGACCAGCTAGCAAGAGAGCGCACTGTCAGTGTGCATTGTAAAAAAAAATATCCCGACGAGTAGGAAAACAAAGAGTCTCTGCATATCCTGCTCGCTGAGTTGTGTCTATCTGATGCGCACTGACATTGGAAGTCCAAACATCGTTTTACCCCAAGGATTGAATAAGAGATCAGATCTTGGGATTTGTCTCTCTAATAATGATCAGTATTAGGCAGAAGCAATATCTTATAAATATTTTTTTTAATGCAGTTAATCTTTAAATTATTAAATGCACATTTCTGGCAGGAAGATAAAACACGTGCAACACTGCTTTTTAAACTTTTATAAACTTTCCTATAGAAGTATAAAGTGTCACTTTTTGCAATATATTTCTACTTTACAACTTAGTTACAATAGTTAAAAGTTCATGCTTATAAATCCATAAAAGTGCAGAGGCCAAATGTCACCAGAGAGTATTCGCAGACTGTCAGTGTCACAAGTGGGTCACGTCCTCCTGGGAGATCTGAGGTTAGAAGATCACTACGTATTGTAAATCACAGATCTTTCATTTTGCCTGTGTGTTTGTGTTTCATATTAAATGGATTTCATTTCCTTTGGTGCTGAAGAGGTTAACAACCCTTTCTATGCTGGTTAGAATCTTGCAGCTCCATCTCACAGCAGTTCCTGGTCATTTCCTCTCCCTATAAAATCTGGTCAGACCTTCTCTTCCTTGCCAGTGAAAGTTTTACTTCCTAGTTTCTTGGAGACGCTGTGCTGAGTTGGAGATTGTTGTTGCTACTGAAGATTGTTGCATGCTGTTTTTGGGTGTATGTTTTCCTAATTGTCCTATCCCCATTTGTTTGGTACATTCCTTTCCTTCCATATTTACCTCTCTACATTTGGTTCGTGTTTTGTATTTTTGTTGCTTTCTGCTATCCTTGTTTGTCTTACGTGTTTATTCACTAGCATATCTGTCCCAGGCCCCCTGGGAGTAGGGGGAGGGGAGAGCTTAGGGGATAACAGGAGAACAGTAAGGGTATGTGCACACGTCCGGATTTCTTGCAGAAATTTCCTGAAGAAAACCGGAAATTTTCTGCAAGAAATCCGCATTTTTTTTTTGCGTTTTTTTTCCGTTTTTTTCGCGTTTTTTTAGCATTCTGCAAGCGTAATTAGCTTGCAGAATGCTAAAGTTTTCCAAGCGATCTGTAGCATCGCTTGGAAAACTGACTGACAGGTTGGTCACACTTGTCAAACATACTGTTTGACAAGTGTGACCAACTTTTTACTATAGATGCTGCTTTTGCAGCATCTATAGTAAAAGATTGAATGTTTAAAAATAATAAAAAAAATAAAAAAAAATGCTTATACTCACCCGCAGACATCAGATCTCCTCACCGGCGTCCGTTCCGTATAGATGGTGTGTGCGCGCAGGACCTTCCATGACGTCACGGTCACGTGAGCGGTCACATGACCGGTCTCGACCAATCACAGGACAGTGACGTCATCGGCAGGGTCCTTCACCGCACATCAGCTACAGGAACCGAACGGCAGCGTGCAGCTGAGAGGCGGGAAGACATCGAGGGTGAGTATATCACTATTTTTTATTTTAATTCTTATTTTTTGACCAATTATATGGTGCCCAGTGCGTGGAGGAGAGTCTCCTCTCCTCCACCCTGGGTACCAACTGCACATAATCTGCTTACTTCCCGCATGGTGTGCACAGCCCCGTGCGGGAAGTAAGCAGATCAATGGACTCCTAGGTGTGCGGAATCCCCTGCAATTCCGCATTTTAATGAACATGTTGCTTTTTTTTCCGCGATGCGATTTTTTCGCGGAAAAAAAGGCTACATTTGCACAAAAAATGCGGAATACACTGAAAATAATGGGAGGCATATGTATGCGTTTTTTTTGCGTTTTTATCACGTTTTTATAGCGAAAAAACGCGAAAAAACCGCGAAAAATCCTGAACGTGTGCACATGGCCTTAAGGTACCTTCACACGAAACGACGCTGCAGCGATAGCGACAACGATGCCGATCGCTGCAGCGTCGCTGTTTGATCGCTGGAGAGCTGTCACACAGACCACTCTCCAGCGACCAACGATGCCGAGGTCCCCGGGTAACCAGGGTAAACATCGGGTTGCTAAGCGCAGGGCCGCGCTTAGTAACCCGATGTTTACCCTGGTTACCAGCGTAAAATGTAAAAAAAACAAACAGTACATACTTACATTCGCGTCCCCCGGCGTCCGCTTCCTGCACTGACTGACTGACTGAGCGCCGGCAGTAGCAGGGCACAGCGGTGACGTCACCGCTGTGCTGTGCTTTCACTTTACGGCCGGCGCTCAGTCAGTGTGGAAAGCAGACGGCGGGGGATGCGAAGGTGAGTATGTACTGTTTGTTTTTTTTACATTTTACACTGGTAACCAGGGTAAACATCAGGTTACTAAGCACGGCCCTGCGCTTAGTAACCCGATGTTTACCCTGGTTACCAGTGTAAAATATTGCTGGTATCGTTGCTTTTGCTGTCAAACACAACGATACACGGCGATCGGACGACCAAATAAAGTTCTGAACTTTATTCAGCGACCAGTGACATCACAGCAGGATCCTGATCGCTGCTGCCTGTCAAACTAAACGATATCGCTAGCCAGGACGCTGCAACGTCACGGATCGCTAGCGATATCATTACAAAGTCGTTTCGTGTGAAGGTACCTTAAGGCTGGTGGCCCAAGCCTCCTCACCTTTAGCAGTACCTTTGGGAGCAGGAATAGTTAGGGCCCCAGTCCTAGGGACTGCTCAGTGCCCCTTTCTATAATTACATACAGTCACAGCATGACATTTTCACTGGCCCCACATTATTTGGATCTTGATATGGATCACTTCTCTAACCTTGTGAGACAGCTGCAGGGTCTGTCTTTAGAGATGTCTGTCCTACGGTCTAAAATTTGGTCACAAAAGATAGCTGAACTGGAACCTAAAGTGGTGCTCCCGGATAGGTTTTCGGGGGGGGGGGACAGGATAAATTTGTTGCATTCCGGGAAGCCTGCAAGCTCTATTTCAGGCTTCATCTGTGGTCCTCTGTGACTGTGAGTGTGACTGTGAGTGAAATTTTGTTCCGACTTCTGTAAATGGGCCACTGACACACAGTGTGATGATCCTGCCCTTATGGGTCAGTTTTGTCAGGGCTTGTCTGTACCGTTAAAAGATGCATTAGTGCAGTGCGAAACTCCAGCATCAATGGAGGCCACCATGTCTATTGCAATACGTATGGATAGATGACTCGGAAATAGACCTGTATTGACCCCACCCACTGTGGTACTTCCCAAAATTGAAGTTCTCCCTGTGTGATCTGAAGAACCTGGCTTCCCCACGCTATGGGTCTTGTGTGTGCAACACTCGCTAGGAACCGGCTCGGATGGTTCTTAAAGGGGTGGTCACGGCAGCGGTGACACGTTCCGTGGCCCTGGGAGCACAATTAAAAGGAATGGATGATGGAAATAAAGTTTGTAGGGGATAAAGGGAAATGTTTGTGACACCACCTGTGATATTCGGCTATAAATGCCCGACGCTGCTTAAGGAGACTGCTGAGGCCGATGTTGATGCAGCTGGGATGGTTCTGCTCCCCACAGGTGGAGTGGGGGCCCCAGGGCCACCAAGACAGTCTATGAGGGGTTGTGGATGTTGGGTGCCTGAATGTGGAGAACACAGTAACTGTAGTTTATTTACCTTTAATTGCAGATGCAGTTCGGGGCACTGCTGACAGGGGATCTTGGAGGTCTGGCCAGCCTGGAAGCATTTCAGGATCCATCTAGCCAGGTGGATTTGGAGGCCTTCCCTCGGCGCTGCTCCATAGGTCCTTGATGCCTTATTCAAGTCCCTCTCCGAGTCTGTCCTTTAACTGGAACACTACCCGCATGGCAGGCAGCTCGAGCCTTTTCCAGGTGTCACTCTCTCATGGTGACTCCGGGCTCTAGTTTGCTGCTGTGCCTCCGGGTGTCAGTTGTGGCCAGGAGACCTGCAATCTCCTGTCCTCCCAATTCAGTTGCCGGGCCTGCAGTCCCCACACAACCACAGACTCCGGTGTCCGGTCTTTTACGCTCAGTCCTGGGGTGAGCTCAGTCACAGCTCCACTCCCAGGCTCTCCTCACTTGCCTCCTCTTCCTTCACTGTCTCTCACTGACTACTCAACCCCGCCTCCAAGCCAGAACTTATAGGGCAGCTCCCCCTTCTGGTCTGGAGTCAGGAAAGTGTTGCATGCAAGTGTTACCTGCCAAGGGGGATCCCTTTGTGCTTCCAGGAATTACATCACCCCCTGTGAGGGAGGCAATGCCACTGTGGCAACGGGATCCCTGGGGTGCCACATCTGCTTTTACTGTGGCAAAAATGGTCATTTCATTGGGGTTTGTCCATCTTTACCTAAACATCATAAACCATCTGAAAACCTTTGACCCCAGGTTCTATGGAGGACTACAACCTGGGCGTATATATATCTCCTCCGCAGATGTGTCTCAGTTTATCCAACCTGCAGAAGTGGTTATAGGTACAGAAACTGAGACAATATCTGTCCTACTGGATAGTGGGGTTGGAGCTAATATGGCGGATGCTCAGGTCACCCAGATCCATGATCTTTCCTGTAGTAATTTGGAGGACTCCATCCCCATGTTTGCGATAGACTCTGCACCTCTTGTTCAGTAAGCTTTACGCAAATAGCGCATAGGCTGAACCTTCGTGTAGGGGCTCTTCACAGGGAGCTCCTTTCTTGTTACCTTCTGGAAGGCCTCCCTACTCCTATTGTGTTGGGCCTTCCCTGGCTGATTATGCATAATCCGGTCATAGACGAGCAGTCCAGATAGATAATTAAGTGGAATGATTTTTGCACAAATAATTGCCTTGGTATTTTATCTCTGATGTCTCCACTAAAAACATTCCATCTTTTCTGTCTGATTTTGAGGAGATGTTCTATGAAAAGGGGTGCCAACAACTGCCTTCCCATCATGAGGGGGGGGGGGGGTGAGTGGAAGATGGCTTTTAACACTTCGGAAGGGCAATATGAAAATCACGCATTTTGGTTTGACTAATGATCTCGCCGTGCTCCAACATTTCATTAATGACATCTTCCGTCACCTCATGGGTAGATTTGTAGTAGTGTATCTTGACAATCTTTTGATCTACTCACCAGATCTCAAGTCTCATCTGGTACGTCAGCCAGGTGATACAGGTTCTACAGGATAACAAACTGTATGCCAAGTTGGAGAAGTGTGTATTCGTTGTACAAGAGGTTCAGTTCTTAGGTTTCTTAGTGTCAGACGCAGGTTTCCACATGGATCCAGAGAAGGTTCAAGCGGTCCTGGAATCGAAGGCAATACAATGCTTTTTAGGGTTTGCAAATTATTATCGGAAATTTATACGAAACTTCTCATTTATTGTCAAACCCCTTACTGAGATGACTAGGAAAGGTACGGACTTCTTTAGATGGTCCGACTGCGCTCGGCAGGCATTTTCTTCTCTGAAGAGATGTTTTTCCACTGCGCCAGTACTCATCCAATCCGAAGCATCTCAACCATTTAATGTAGAGGTTGATGATTCTGAGGTGGGGGTTGGGGCTGTATTGTCCCAGGGGTTGTCCCTTGGTAAAGGGCATCCATGTGCCTTCTCTAAAAAGTTGTCGTCGGCCAACAAAAACTTAGATGTGGGCAATAGGGAACTTTTGGCCCTTAAGTTGGCTTGTTAGGAGTGGCGTCATTTTTTTGGAGGGGGTTGTTCACCCGGATGAAGTCAAAGTCATCACTGATCACAAACACATGATGTACCTTGAATCTGCTAAACATCTGAATCCCAGGCAAGCTAGATGGTCTCTGTTTTTCAGCAGGTTTAATTTTGTGGCCGCTTACCGTCCTGGTATTAAGAACGTCAAAGCAGATGCTTTGTCTCTGAATTTTCCTGGGGGTAGGAGTACTGATGTTGCTGTCCCTACTTTACAAGATGGGGTGGTCATCTCCGCAGTGTGTTCTGAACTTGAGGGTAAGGTACTGAAGGCTCAGGAGGATGTCTCTGCTGCTCTTTCTATGGAATTGTTTGTACATGTACATATGCGTCTTAAAATTTTGGATGCATGTCATAACTCGGCTCTGGCTCGTCACCCAGATAATAAAGTGACCTTGAACCTCCTTTCTCACAGTTTTTGGTGGCCAAGGTTGTGCAAGGCTGTAGTTGATTTTGTGTTTTCCTGTTGTGTTTGTGCGCGTTCCAAGACCCCGCATACTCCTCCGTCTGGGGTTCTTTTACCATTAAGCATTCCTGACCATCAATGGACTAATTTATCCATGGATTTCATTATGGATCTTTCTTCATCCTCTGGTATAATCGTTATCTTAATTGTGGTGGGTAGTTTTAGTAAAATGACACACTTCTTGCTTTACCTTCTCTCCTTAATGCCGAGACACTGGCTCAGGTATTTGTCCTGAGATCATGAAGCTTCACGGGGTTCCCTCCGATGCGGTGTCAGATCAGAGGACCCAATTTCTGTCCAAATTTTGGAGGACGTTTTGTTCCCGTTTAGGGATGCATCTACCCTTTTCCTCAGAATTCCATCCTCAAATTAATGGTCAGTCTGAATGCCTAAACCGAAGTTTGGAGACATACCTCAGATATTTTCAGGAGAAAACAAGGAACAAATCCAACCATTAAGTCAATGCAAAATATATATATATTTTATTAATATTCAGGTGGTAATAGGACAACAGAACAATGCGTGATAATATACAAAAACAATAATAAAAACAAGGGGCGCACACCCAGACAGTTGTAAACCAGTGTCCAGAGGGAAAAAGGAAGAAGTTGTGTACAGGTTCAATAGTGAACAAGTAAGGTGCCAAACACATAGCACCCACTTTGTCTACTGTTACTATCAGATGTTAAAGGCCAAATTGTGTGGAAAAAAGTGCAGGTAGGAGGAGTTCAGGTATATATAACATTTTGTCATTTTTTGCTCTCAAATATGGAAGCTATACACAATACCTTATGTGGATATCAATATATGACGAATAATCATAAACGGGGTCATACATCCTGCGTCATATACAGTAGGTCCCATGTATATCAACACTAATCGATTATGGTCTGTGCCGTCACAGCAATTTGTATTATAGGGGGCAGTATTATAGTAGTTATATTATTGTACATATGGACAGTATTATAGTAGTTATATTCTTGTACATAGGGGGCAGTATTATAGTAGTTATATTCCTGTACATAGGGGCAGTATTATAGTAATTATATTCTTGTACATAGGAGCAGTATTATAGTAGTTATATTCTTGTACATAGGGGCAGTATTATAGTAGTTATATTCTTGTACATAGGAGCAGTATTATAGTGGTTATATTCTTGTACATAGGAGCAGTATTATAGTAGTTATATTCTTGTACATAGGAGCAGTATTATAGTAGTTATATTCCTGTACACAGGAGCAGGATTATAGTAATTATATTCTTGTACATAGGAGCAGTATTATAGTAGTTACATTCCTGAACATAGGGGCAGTATTATAGTAGTTATATTCTTGTACATAGGAGCAGTATTATAGTAGTTATATTCTTTTATAGAGGGGCAGTATTATAGTAGTTATATTCTTGTACATAGGAGCAATATTATAGTAGTTATATTCTTGTAGAAATGGGGCAGTATTATAGTAGTTATATTCTTGTACATAGGAGCAGTATTATAGTAGTGATATACTTGTAGAAATGGGGCAGTATTGCAGTAGTTATATTCTTGTACATAGGAGCAGTATTATACTAGTTATATTCTTGTACATAGGGGCAGTATTATAGTAGTTATATTCTTGTAGAAATGGGGCAGTATTATAGTAGTTATATTCTTGTACATAGGGGCAGTATTATAGTAGTTATATTCTTGTACATAGGAGCAGTATTATAGTAATTATATTCTTGTACATAGGAGCAGTATTATAGTAGTTATATTCCTGAACATAGGGGCAGTATTATAGTAGTTATATTCTTGTACATAGGAGCAGTATTATAGTAGTTATATTCTTTTATAGAGGGGCAGTATTATAGTAGTTATATTCTTGTACATAGGGGCAGTATTATAGTAGTTATATTCTTGTAGAAATGGGGCAGTATTATAGTAGTTATATTCTTGTACATAGGAGCAGTATTATAGTAGTGATATACTTGTAGAAATGGGGCAGTATTGCAGTAGTTATATTCTTGTACATAGGAGCAGTATTATACTAGTTATATTCTTGTACATAGGGGCAGTATTATAGTAGCTATATTATTGTACATAGGGGCAGTATTATAGTAGTTATATTCCTGTACATAGGAGCAGTATTATAGTAGATATATTCTTGTACATAGAGGCAGTATTATAGTAGTTATATTCTTGTACATAGGGGCTGTATTATAGTAGTTATATTCTTGTACATAGAGGCAGTATTATAGTAGTTATATTCTTGTACATAGCAGTATTATAGTAGTTATATTCTTGTACATAGGGGCTGTATTATAGTAGTTATATTCTTGTACATAGGAGCAGTATTATAGTAGTTATATTCTTGTACATAGGAGCAGTATTATAGTAGTTATATTCTTGTACATAGGGGCAGTATTATATTAGTTATATTCTTGTATGTAGGGGCAGTATTATAGTAGTTATATTCTTGTACATAAGGGCAGTATTATAGTAATTATATTCTTGTACATAGGAGCAGTATTATAGTAGTTATATTCTTGTACATGGGGCAGTATTATAGTAGTTATTTTCTTGTACATAGGAGCAGTATTATAGTAGTTATATTCTTGTACATGGAGCAGTATTATAGTAGTTATATTCTTGTACATAGGGGGCAGTATCATAGTAGTTATATTCTTGTACATAGGGGCAGTATCATAGTAGTTATATTCATGTACATAGGGGCAGCATTATAGTAGTTATATTCTTGTACATAAGGGCAGTATTATAGTAGTTATATTCTTGTACGTAGGGGCAGTATTATAGTAGTTATATTCTTGTACATAGGAGCAGTATTATAGTAGTTATATTCTTGTACATAGGGGCAGTATTATAGTAGTTATATTCTTGTACATAGGGGCAGTATTATAGTAGTTATATTCTTATATATAGGAGCAGTATTATAGTAGTTATATTCTTGTACATAGGGGCAGTATTATAGTAGTTATATTCTTGTACATAGGAGCAGTATTATAGTAGTTATATTCATATATATAGGAGCAGTATTATAGTAGTTATATTCTTGTACATAGGGGCAGTATTATAGTAGTTATATTCTTGTACATAGGAGCAGTATTATAGTAGTTATATTCTTGTACATAGGGGCAGTATTATAGTAGTTATATCCTTGTACATAGGAGCAGTATTATAGTAGTTATATTCTTGTACATAGGGGCAGTATTATAGTAGTTATATTCTTGTACATAGGGGCAGTATTATAGTAGGTATATTCTTGTACATAGGGGCAGTATTATAGTAGTTATATTCTTGTACATAGGGGTAGTATTATAGTAGTTATATTCTTGTACATAGGGGCAGTATTATAGTAGTTATATTCTTGTACATAGGGGCAGTATTATAGTAGGTATATTCTTGTATATAGGAGCAGTATTATAGTAGTTATATTGTTGTCTATAGGGGGCAGTATTATAGTAGTTATATTCTTGTACATAGGAGCAGTATTATAGCAGTTATATTCGTGTACATAGGGGTAGTATTATAGTAGTTATATTCGTGTACATAGGGTAGTACTTTAGTAGTTATATTCCACCTAATAAACGGTGTCTCAGTTGTTAGCACTGTTACTTTGCAGCAAGGAGTTTTATTCTTCCTGATGTTGGGTGGGTTTGCTCCAGCTTCCGTCCTTGCCCCAAAGACATGTTGGTGCCCCCAGACTGATGCACAGCTGCTATATGGGAACTGAAGCCCCAAAAGGAGATGTGCAACGGGTTTGAGCATTTTGTCACTGTTTCTCCAGCTTCCCTTCCGAAGTGTCTCTGTTTCATAGTAACAGATATATTTATATAAAGTTGAGATAAATATTGTAGCATTAGATGACAGCAGACAGGAGCAGGGTGTTCTCCACATGGAGGATACTTTTGTTTTCTTATCTGTTTATTCATCATCATCTTCAGTTCTTAATGACTTGTAAGTGCCCATCCCTGTGTGCTTATACAACGTGTGGTTAATGTATGCAGCCGAGGAGCCTGTCTGGAGGAGCACAGCTGCACACAATGCAGGTATGCTGTCAGTAACTTTTTCACTTCCACTAGACCACCAGGGTTGTTTTCAATAGCTGTTTAATCTCTCTAGACCACCAGGGATAATGTCAGTAACTTTTTCACTAGACCATCAGGAATGCTGGCAGTAAGTATATCATTACCAGATATGCCAATATTATATCTTATTTATTTCAGCTGCAGTGACTGCCAGTCGGACACAGGATATGATAACATGCAGGATGTTGATTTCTTGGTTGGTTTTATGATATTATCTTTTAATAAAACTATTATGGTGGTAATCTAAGACAATGTTGTGTCTTGTAAATCAAACACTTTCCACTGACTTTATAACCGAATCCTGTGCCTATAAAAGGGAACTTTTCACCTGTTCAGGTGTCTTTAGGTTGGGTGGTGACAGTCTTGTAGAATGCAGGGATTGTTTTCCTCCAGGTCCTTCCATTGTGAGCAGCTGCGGTGCAGAGACGGCAGACATTCTGTGATCTATTGGAGATGAGGGAGCTTCTGCTGCAGGCAGTTGACCAACAGCCAGACGTGAAGCCGCTCTGCAGGCTGGCTGGAGGAGAGTGGCGGAATATAGGGGCGCAGCTGCAATAGGTGCAGGGGTTGCGATCACACCCGGGTCCTAAAGCCTAGGGGGCCCCAAAACTCCATTTATCCTATATTAAAAGACCAATACTATTAAAGACTTGCAATAATTGGAGGGGCTCCCTTGCAGCTTTTGCATTGAGGTCCATGGGCTTCGAGTTTCGCCACTGGTGGAATGGCTGATCTTTTGGGAGACACACAGAAGAATTCTTTAAGCATTATTAAAAGAGCGTGCTGAAAATATCATGCCATCAGTAAACCCCCTCTCCATATACCCTGAAGTCAAAGATGGTGGTCTTCCACTTGAGACCCCCAATCTATGACCCAGAGCCATTAATGGGGGGTCAAAACTAAATACAATACTGGGATAATGGTAACATGCAGGTATGTTGTGTGCTACCTGTCCACAGGAACATTGAAATATGTGTAGTGTCAGTGTGCACATGTCACAATAGAGCCCCCCTGGATCACCAGTTACTGTACTATCAAGGCACAATGCTAAATCGTTCACAGATTCCTATCTTTTGGCTCTTTACCTGTATGAGGTGTTTTGTGCCCCCTAGGGCTCCAGGGCCCATGAATGATTATAGTTCCCCATAGTTATTCTCCTTGTGTTCACAGGGTTCTCTCCAGGATTGATTTTTCATCCACATTCCTATTAGTTGACACATTGTACTTAAACATTTCCCCTTTGGAAAGTATCGAAAAAGAGCAGATGGATCTACAGGAAGTGGGAGGTGTCTATATATCTCTACAGAAAGTGGGAGGTGTCTATATATCTCTACAGAAAGTGGGGGTGTATATATCTCTACAGAAAGTGGGGGTGTCTATATATCTCTACAGGAAGTGGGGGTGTCTTTGCCTCTCTTCAGGAAGTGGCAGGTGTCTTTGCCTCTCTACAGGAAGTGGGGGGTGTCTTTGCCTCTCTACAGGAAGTGGGGGTGTCTTTGCCTCTCTACAGGAAGTGGGGGTGTCTTTGCCTCTCTACAGGAATTGGGGGTGTCTATATATCTCTACAGGAAGTGGGAGGTGTCTTTGCCTCTCTACAGGAAGTGGAGGGTGTCTATATATCTCTACAGGAAGTGGGGGTGTCTATATATCTCTACAGGAAGTGGGGGTGTCTTTGCCTCTCTATAGGAACTGGGAGGTGTCTATACATCTCTACAGGAAGTGGGGGGAGTCTTTGCCTCTCTGCAGGAAGTGGGGGGTGTCTATATATCTCTACAGGAAGTGGGAGGTGTCTTTGCCACTGTACAGGAAGTGGGGATGTGTCTATATATCTCTACAGGAAGTGGGGGTGTCTGTATCTCTACAGGAAGTGGGGGTGTGTCTATACCTCTCTCAAAGAAGTGAGGTATGGTCTTTTCTTCTCTACTGGAGATAGCAGTGTGTTTATATCTCTCAATGAATTGGGGAGGGTCTTTATCGCTTTATAGGAAGTGGGATGTGGGCCTATATCTCCCTACAGGAAGTAGGGGCGGGTTTTTATCTCTTTACAGGATGTAGGGGGGGTCTGTATGTCTCTACAGGAAGTAGGGGCGGGTCATTATCTCTGCAGGATGTGGCATCTGTTCTATATCGCTACAAGATGTAGGGGTGGACTTTTATCTCTTTACAGGAAGTAGGGGGGTCTGTATCTCTCTACAGGAAGTAGGGGGGTCTGTATCTCTCTACAGGAAGTAGGGGGGTCTGTATCTCTCTACAGGAAGTAGGGGCAGGTCATTATCTCTGCAGGATGTGGCATCTGTTCTATATCGCTACAAGATGTAGGGGTGGACTTTTATCTCTTTACAGGAAGTAGGAGCAGGTGTTTATCTCTCCACAGAAAGTGGGTGGCAAGTCTACATCTCTACAGGAAGTGGGGGTGGGTCTATCTCTTTAGCAATGGTAGGGATAAAACTATGTTTCTCTACAGGAGGTGGGGCCGGTTTTATCACTCTACAGAAAGCAGAGGCCAGGTCTCTATCTCTCTACCTCTGTTCTTGCATATGTTAACTTGTATGTATTCAATACAGAAAGGTGGGATTTCGATTCAAGGCAGATAAGCTACTTGACAATGAAAGGAGCAGTTTATCCTGGAAAATGATGGAAAGGAATTTCCAGTACCTATGGTGCTGGAAGAATGCTGATAAATTCAAAAGGTGAGGATGGCACGTTCCAGAGCAGGAGAATTGGTGCAGTTCCTGGACATATTAGGCTGGTATATGTACACTGTCACTTGTGGGGGGTGAGAGCAGCATGATAATGGCTTTTAGCCCTTTGGGTTTAGGCATACGGCGGATTTTTCAGGTGGATTTGACTGAAGAAATCAACTGAAACACCTATCAGAAATGCTCGAAAGAATGAACATATTAATTTCTATGGAAAAACTACTCACTGTTCACACCTTCAGGCTTTTCAATGTGTTTTAATCACTTCAGGTTTCTAAAAAAACGTCAAGTGAATTAAAGAAGTGACGTCCATTCTTCTGGCACTTTCCAATTAGAAGATGTTCTGTACTTTGCAATATCAGATATCAGTCAGTGGGACAGCTCAAAAGACAACCGGACATTTTCTGGACTGTTTTTCCATGTTTTTTCCTAGTTGTTCCTTCATTAAAAAAAACACAAAAGTGGAAAGCGACAGTACACAAGATGTCACAAAAACGGGAAAAGTTGATGATGAAAACAATCGCAAAAAAGACGTTTCAGGAAAAAATATTCCAAAGTTCAGAAGATGTGGTGTGAACACTGCCTTTCACTGGTTTATTTGTGAGTGTAATAGTTTTTTAGATGGTAAAGGAAATTACAGGGGAACCAGCGTCCTTCCCCCAGAACCGGACATCCCTAATGTAACAGAAGAGCAAAAATGTTACGAAGTCAAACGTGGAAGCGTAATGCAAGATACCATCCAGTTTTTAGGGCACGACAGACGTGTGCCGAGGGCGTTCCCTGAAGTCACACCTTACACAACAATCTTGGAATTGGTTCAGAGTTAATGAAACTTTAGTAAATGAAATTTCAGCGAGCAGCGAATTAATAGAGTAGACTTCACGCGTGTCTCCAAAAAGGGGCAAAGAATACTGAATATTATAAATACAGAAATAGGCATCACCTCCCCCCTAGAGTCCTGCATCAAAGTCGCAGTGATGACGTCAGCCAGTCAGAATGAATAGGAACAGGACTGGATGATTGACCGGACATTGTCACTTCTGTTACTGAAGAGGTCCACCGGAGCGATGGCGCTGCAGCTGCGGGAAAAAATAGGGAAGTAATTGTTCTATTTCTTGAGTGCATGGAACAGGACTCGATGATGGACAGGACACTGTCACTTCTGCTACTGGAGAGGTCCACCGGAGCGATGGTGCTGCAGCTGTGGCAAAAAAGAGGGAAGTAATTGTTCTATTTCTTGAGTGCATGGAACAGGACTCGATGATGGACAGGACACTGTCACTTCTGCTACTGGAGAGGTCCACCAGAGCGATGGCGCTGCAGCTGTGGGAAAAAAGAGGGAAGTAATTATTCTATTTCTTGAGTGCATGGAACAGGACTCGATGATGGACAGGACACTGTCACTTCTGCTACTGAAGAGGTCCACCAGAGTGATGGCGCTGCAGCTGTGGGAAAAAAGAGGGAAGTAATTATTCTATTTCTTGAGTGCATGGAACAGGACTCGATGATGGACAGGACACTGTCACTTCTGCTACTGAAGAGGTCCACCAGAGCGATGGTGCTGCAGCTGTGGGAAAAAATAGGGAAGTAATTGTTCTATTTCTTGAGTGCATGGAACAGGGATGGATGATGGACAGGACACTGTCACTCTGCTACTGGAGAGGTCCACTGGAGCGATGGCGCTGCAGCTGGGGGGAAAAAAGAGGGAAGTAATTATTCTATTTCATGAGTGCATGGAACAGGACTGGATGATGGACTGGACACTGTCACTTCTGCTGCTGGAGAGGTCCACCGGAGCGATGGCGCTGCAGCTGTGGGCAAAAAAGAGGGAAGTAATTGTTCTGTTTTTCAGTGCATAACATTCCCTATTTTTTGCTCACTTTTGAAAAACCATAGAAAAGCCTTTAAGAGATGACAGATTAGTACATTCAGGACTTTCACATTGATGGCCTATCCCTGGGCTGAGCGTTGGGGGTGCGGCACCCTCACCTATCAGCTGTTATCGATGTTGGCAGAAACTGCTCAGTTATGGCGCTGCACAGCTCCGACACTGCTAACAGCTGATCAGCGGGAGCGCTGGGTGTCACACCCCCACCGATCAGACATTGATGACCTATTCTAAGGATAGGCTATCAGTGTTAAAGTCCCGGGCAACCCATTTAATGTACTAATCTGTCATTTCTTATGGATTTTCTGTGATTTTTCAAAAGTGAGCAAAAAATGGGGAATGTTATGCAGCCTACAATGTTCCCATAGCTGCAGCGCCATCGCTCCAGTGGACCTCACCAGTAGCAGAAGTGACAATGACCGGTCCATCATCCAGTCCTGTTGCATGCACTCAAGTAACGGAACAATTCCTTCTTTTTTCCCTACAGCTGCAGCGCCATCACTCCGGTGGACCTCTCCAGTAGCAGAAGTGACAATGTCCTGTTTATCATCCCACCTATCAGCTGTTATCGATGTCGGCCAATACTGCTCAGTTACGACACTGCACAGCTCTGTCTATGGAACGGTGGCAGCGGCCGGGTCCTGCACATTCGCCCCTTATTGATTTGAATAGGGGGATGGATGTGCAATACCTGGCAGCTGCCAATACACACCGATAACAGCTGATCAGCGGGGTGACGGGTGTCAGACCCCCACCGATCAGACATTGATCGCCTAACCTAAGGATAGAGCATCAATGTTAAAGTCCCGGACAACCCCTTTAATATATTTTAATTAGGTATGCTTTGTCCTACTTAAAGGGGTTATCCGATGCCCCCTGACTACTTCATCGGGAGGTTATAGACGCCACTGTCATGTTTCTCATGGCAGGAGCCACACGTGTCCTATTCTATAGTTAGGAGAGGAGTCAGTGCAACTTCAGCGGCCCCTCTAACGTCACACTCGGGAGACCGGTATCCAGTCCGTGCACCGGCGTCAGATCTTGGACCGATTTGTATGGATACACCAGTCCTTACCCTCTAACGCCAGACATCCTTGTCAGAAATTGAATGATGATTTAATCTTACAGTATCTGATACGTAAATGTAGCAGAGCTGAGATTGTTTTTTTGCCCCAATGTTGTATTATCACAATTTACAGTCTACGCCATCATCATACCATGACCCAGTGTAACCCAGCTCTGCTACAACCTGCCTGACTTTTCATCGTGTCGGTCCCATCGACCAGAACAAATTAAAAAATGACACCCCCCCCCTCCTCACCCCAGCCCCCATCTCTCCATAAACTCTGTGGGGTTTGCTATCTCTTTCATAGTCCCGGTAGGTGAGGGATCCTCGCTCTCAGCCACAGGTAGAGGAGAACCCTCCCAGTCTCTGCCCACTTGCTAATTACAGCATGAGGAGATAGTTCTTAATTGAGCCCTGGATCCAGCCTTCGCCACTGCTCTCCAAGGAGCCCGAGCTCCTCCAGGAACTCGCAGGAAACTTGGTTTTGTGTTTTGAAACTTTTAACATTGCAGCAAAATTTGTAGCCAATTCCCGAAAATTCTAGAACTTTGAGAACCTTCTTTTTTAGAAGTAGTTTTCATTCCAGCTTTTATATCAAACTTTTTTTTAATTCCACTTTTTCAAAATTTTAACTTTTTCAGGAGTTTTACTTTTTTTTTCTCCTTGAAGTTAAACTTCGTCTAGAATAATCCGAGATTCCCAGCGAATGAGCGACCCAGGTGCTAGGAGGATGATATAAGCAAATCTGAGACTTTTTTGCCATCCTAGCTTGTGAGGAAGTCAGGAAAAGGTGCAGATTTTTTAAATTTTAGGGTGATCGCCCCGATTTAGGAATGGGGCTCTTCTACTGCGACAAGACGGCCGGGATCACCACTAATGTATGGAATGGGATTAAGAGTCAGATCCAGAGTCGAGCGCCGGAGGGGCTGGAGCTGGACGTCATCCACATGTTGCAGCAGAAGCGGTGAGTAGGAAACTGCGGGATGATGGGAGTTGTCTGGTTCTTAAAGGAAAGGTTCAGTTCTGCTCGTCTGGGCTGAAGAGCTTGCAATCTGATTTTAGATGCTGATTGGAAACAGTTTGGCTGGAGGGAACAGGTCGATAGAAGGGTCAGTGAACTGCAGTAAAAGTGTCGTCTGCAACATGATGTGATTTTAAGACTAATGACAATTGACAAATGTCAGCCTGCTGGGAGTTGTAGTGCTTTAGCGGAAAGTGATCCACAAGTTGCAAATATATTTGCAGGATGTCAGTATCGCCAACATGCACATAAGTCAGTACAGGCAGAAGATTCACATAAAGGAAAGAGGCACGATTTACAGAAATTTGGGCAGTCAGAAAATGCTGGGACTTGTAGTTTCCCAGCAGTCAGAGACAGAAAAATGCATTTCATGTGTTTGAATGGAGACGTCTTTGCCGCAAGTGAAGGATTTGTGCAATCCTCAATTAGATGAAGTAGCAATAATGTGTGAATTCACCCAGAGAGTATTGTTCCACTGGAGGAATAAGAAAATCCTCTGCCCCCCAAAATCCTCTCCAAATTACGGTAGCCGTGATGTAAAGATTTCCAGAAAACTCCTTCATGTGATGCAGAGAAAATCTGCAGCATAAACTGACCTGAAATCTGCATCAATCTATAGTGTGAACGTCGCCAGAGATTTCACCCTCCATAATGCAAAAATGTACAGAAACTCTACTGTGACTATTGCACAAAAAAAAAAAAGTTCCCAATTTTCCCCGCAGATTTTCTGTCGCCTTGTAGTTGTGAATGCTGTGTGATCTGGATACTGAAGAAGATCAATATCTTCAAAGTCCACATGGCCGGCGCAGTATCCGAGTTACTTAGGACAAATCCACACGAAAAATCTGTAGTATTTCTATCAGATGTGCACGGATCTATACAGTCCCCCCCCCGTGCACAATATGGCGGTGCGTTCATCATCTGCGGAGAGTTGTGGTTTCTGAGCGCAGAGTTCGCAAACAATTATTTTCTGCTCCAAAAATGACTTTCTGGAGGTTCTGTATAAAAATGAGTCTGGTGCGTGAATGGATGTCCCCGGTGACCTGATGTCCTCCACAAAGACCTGAAGATGGATTCTCCTCCACATGCTGCTCCTGTGATCCTTCAGTGCAAATTCTGCAGCTGAAAATCTGAAAACCTTCCTACTGTGTGAAAACTCTGCAGCACGTCCGATCTGCCCGGACGGAGCGCTGCGGATCTGCTAGGCAGGAGAACCTGTCTCTTCATGAGATTGTCATTAAATGATGTATAAGGAAAAGTTTCACAACTTTCTGATAAGTTTTGGCTCCAATTCTTCACTTTGTGATTCTTTTTAGTAACTTTCCTTTGCTCTTGTTGAAATCATTGGAAGTTTTTTTTTGCATTTTGGGCAAAGTTTAATTAAGTTTGTGAAGGTCAAATCCTCCCCGAACAATAAAGACTCTTCCATTTTATTTCTATTGTAAATCCACTTTACTGTTTATACGTTCGGACTTTTGAAACTGTTTTTTTTTCTTCCGCGGTTTAAAAAAAAAAAAGATGGAACAGTTCGCTACTTTGACGTTGGATCCTTATGGGATTCAACCCAAATTAAGGGCCGTCCAATCAAAAAACTAAAAAAATGATTTTGGTGGAAAAAAATCCCCAACAGCTCTGGAAAAACTCTGAGTCTGCTTCAAGAAACAAAAAAGAACTCCTCCAAAGATGTAAAGCTTCCTGACGCGGTTTGTTGAAGAAAGAAAAAAAATAAAAATTCTTTGTCCGTACAATTAAAGTTTACTGAAATTCAGCCCATTCCCTGTGAACAGAACCGGTCCTGATAGTTTGCTACAATGTATCAGCGCATTTTCGTCAGTCTGTCTACACTGGACACTATTGAACAAATCTTTCCGGTGCCATCATGTGGTGTCATCTGCACATTAGAGACTTCCAATATACAACTGTTGCAAAACTGAGACTTAGGGGTATGCTGGGAGTTGTAGTCTTCCAATATCTATATAGGAACGCAGAGCAGAGAGGGGACGGTGTTAACCCCTGAGCTGCTGCCGATAATTGTCCGTTTTCTGGCTCTTGCGTCCCGGCAGGTTTCTGTAGATGTGACCGTCTCTGCGCAGCAATCAGTGGAGCCAGAATATCCTTTATAAATACAGGAGAACCCCTTTAAATTAACTTCTAATACTTTTTAGCCCCCTGATTCGTCAAGACTTTAGCGCGCCGCCTTAAGACGCGCGTGTCCGTCAGGTCTGTAGTAAGTTCTGACACTTTTGTGCCATAAATCATGATGAATTTGCCATCCGTGCCTCATTAAGTTCCGCTCACTTTTCAGAAAGTTTCTGGCGCTGGTCAGGATTGGTGTAAACCGCCACCTGTAAAAACGAAAAATGGCGCTAATATAGGTAACTGTGATGTTTTACACAGCTGTGCCCCAGAATTCTGGCAGAAACTGTTTGGGTATTCGGGGTCTTCGGGGATCAGTTTCTCATCATTATCATGAACTCTGCGGCCCCACAGTGACAAAAGACCATCCCCATCTACAGTAACTTGGCAATTCCTGGCTAAAATTAAGAATGTTCCAGAAACAATCAGCGGTGATGGGTAATAAAGCTCAGATACACTGGAGTCGGTGGCAGAACTGCAATACCACACACAACCAGCGGGCTGGTGGGGCGCTGTTTATGACATGAATCATTTGTTTTTATCATGCAGGATCAGTCTATTACAGACTTTTAGATCAGCAGCAGTTCTAATAACATTTATACTTGGGAATTGCCGGTTATGTAACTTTCTAATAAGCAGAAAATGTCTCCAGCGCAGGACGCGGGGAGTAAGATTCCTGAGCTTGTAGGTTCTTCTTCTTTTCTGTTTACTGAGCCTAATAAACATGTAGGAAACGGCTTATAAGCCCGGAGTGTTGGCAGCGTGGATTATTTAGCAGCGTCTCCATGCCACCAGCCCAATTAGAGCTCCGGTGATGAGAGCGAGACGATGAAGGCGCGAAAGACGGGAACATCAGGATGCAGAGGGTTAAAGGGAATCTGTCAGCAGGATTTCATCTCCCAAACTATTATGTGCATGTAGCTACTGCAAAGACAAGTCCAGCCATATCTGTACATGGGCCATCAGATCCATGATATGCAAATCAGGATGAAGAACTGAAGCCTCTGTCACTCCAGCTCTTTTCTCCGCCCAGTCCCGCCTCCTCCTGCTTGACTGATTCCTCTTTTGCCTGACGTCACCCAGCATAGAGGCTGTCAGTCAAACAGGAGGAGGCTGGGCTAGGCGAGGAGTAGAGCTGGAGTGACAGAGGCTGCAAGGAGCTTCCACAAGCTGAAAAGAGGAATCAGTCAAGCAGGAGGAGACGGCGCTGGGAAGGGAAAAGAGTTGGAGTGACAGAGGCTTCAGTTCTTTCTGATTTGCATATCATGGATCTGATGGCCCATGTACAGATATGGCTGGACTTGTCTTTGCAGTAGCTACATGCACATAATAGTTTGGGAGGTGAAATCCTGCTGACATCCAATCAAATGTGGAATTCTCAGTAACTAAGGGGCATCCTTGTCCACCTTTCTCCTGACTGGTGCTCCTCTTCTCCTCCACCTTTCCCCTCTGAGTGTCTTCTCTTTTTCTCTCTTGAAAACTTTCATCCTCCTTTATGCCTCCATTTTAACTGTTCTACCTCTTCTTTTTCTACTCCCCCTCCTTGACTGCTCCTTACCTCTCCTGCTCCCCCTGACTGCTTCTCCTCCCTCATAGCTGCCTGTTCCCTCTCCTCTTCCCCTTGACTGCTTCTCCTCTCTTGTCACTGTTCTTCCCTCTCCTCCTCCCTTCTGACTGCTTCTCCTCCCACTTGGCTGTTCCTCCCCTCTGACTGCTTCTCCTCCCCAGTGACTGCTCCTTCCCTCTCCTCCTTTCCTCTGACTGCTTCTCCCTAGTGACTGCTCCTTCCCTCTCCTCCTCCCCTCGGACTGCTTCTCATCCCTCATAGCTGTACCTTCCCTTTCCTCCTCCCCAATGACTGCTTCTCCTTTCTTGTGGCTGCACCTCCTCTCTGACTGCTTCTCCTCCCCTCTGACTGCTTCTCCTCCCTAGTGATTGCTCCTTCCCTCTCCTCTTCTCTGTCTGCTTCTCCTCCCTAGTGACTTCTCCTCCCTCTCTTCCTGCCCTCTGACTGTTTCTCCTCCCTCATAGCTGCACCTTCCCTCTCCTCTTTCCCCCTGACTGCTTCTCTTTTCTTGTGGCTGCTCCTTCCCTCTCCTCCTCTCCCCTGACTGCTTCTCCTCCCTAGTGACTCCTCCTTCCCTCTCCTCCTCCCCTCTGACCGCTTCACCTCCCTCATAGCTGCTTCTTCCCTCTCCTCCCCCCTTAACTACTTCTCCCTAGTGATTGCTTCTTCCCTCTCCTCCTCCCCTCTGACTGCTTTTCCTCCCTGGTGGCTGCTCCTTCCCTCTCCTCCCTTGTGGCTGCTCCTTTGCCTCTTCCCTGTCCTCCTCCCCATGGCTCCTTCTCTCCAGTTGCTCCTCTCCAGTCACTAGCCATCATTTCTGGATAGAAAGAAAATGCATTTTCTGATTACAATTTAATGTTCTAGGTGACAAAACCAGGTCACCCGGAGTCGGCAGGAGCCATAATAACCCTGCGCTACCTGGCTGGCGCGCTGCGGGATCAGCTGATCGCCTTTGGCCACTTTGATGGTTGTAAAGATAAGCTCGGAAGTTTTAAAAAGAAGTGAAAGTGTTTCAGGAGTGGAAGCAATTACCTGTATGAGTGTGGGAAGCGGAGCGGCCGAGGGGACCGAAGGACAACGCTTAGTGCAAACCCAGTGCACTCGGCGGCACGCAGGGGCCCTCGGCGGCATAAAGGGGCGCTCGGCGGCATGAAGGGGCGCCCTCACTTACATTACTGAACGTTCAGTCGTTTGCTAAGAATTTGCGGCAACTCTCCTTTTTGGAGTGAATTTTTGTGCCAATGTTAGGGTTGTATGTGACATTTTAACAGATCGTCCGACTACTTACTCTAAAAGATGCTTGGACATAAAAGACATCATAAAAAGCATTTTTGTTTCTTGCTAAATTCTTGGACCTGCGTGCGCCATTTTGAAGAATTTGGCGAAAATCTCCCCCTCCCCCAGCTATGAATGAAAAAAAAAAAGTGACTTAAGAAGAAGAGTCCGGGTCCGGATTGCGCTCGTTAGTGATTGACCTCAATGTCACACTTTTTTCTAATCTGGACAGAGTCCATGCGCTCTTGTCTTTTTATATGGGCCAGTAGGGTTGAAAGTTATAAAGTCAGTGTTATCGATTTTTATAAGCCTGAATGACTCCTGGAATTCGCCTGTTCCTGCCTTCGTATTCTGCTTTATGGGGGTAATCCAGTTATTTAAAGGGGTTGTTCCACGTTCTCAGTCGGGAGCGCCTTCATCCTGTAACTATACTGGGCATTTAGGTTCTATAAAAGAACAAGACACGTCCAGCCACTATTAATGTGCTTTAAAAAAAACGCCAAATACTGAGTTCTTTCTATAAATAATATTAGAAATAACTGTACTTAGCTTTTTTTTCTCTGAAGGTTAGAAACCAGCCCAGACTCCTTCTTTAATGGTATAATTTACATAATGTATCTGGATGAGGATCAGATGAGCCGGGTCATTAATGTGCGCTAGACTATTGATTGCATAATGCCTTTTACAATGAGCTGCTGCCTAAAAAGTGATTAAGAACCACAGTGAATGTTGCAAGATGCAAAACTATAGCGAGAATTAACTGTTGAGTGACCAAATGCCATTCCTCTACTGCATTAAATAGGTCTTCCTCCCTCTCCTATTCTCCTCTCTCTCCTTTCACCCCACTCATCCCCCAGTAGGATGCAGAGTTTCCTCTCCTCGCCCATGGATGGGAAGTCGGGGATGTGAGTGGTGAGTCTCTGGGAGTGTGAGGCCCTCACAGCTAAGTATTTGTTGTGCGCCTCTTCCTCCATCGCCCCCTGCTGGCACGGTCTGTTCTCCCGCGGCTGGTATGTCTGTCGGTGCCACCCTGCTTCCACCTCTAGGCTGTGGGCACTGTACAGACTCGGTCTGGCTGTCTTTGGGGAGGCATAACCTCTCCAGATATAGGACCAGGTGCAGTCCCTCCGCAGTGACCGGTAGATGCTGACTTTCTGATCAGTCTCTAATTCACTCTTCCATCCCTTTATAGCATATTGCAACTCTCTGAGGTCCCCGTTTTATTTGGGCTTTTGCTTATAGTGAGCCATATGGGGAATCGGCCCAGATCTTCCAGACAGGCTATATTTGTGGTGCTATGATGGACCTGGAGGGGAACTCTTGGTGGAAGACCTCGGTTGGGCTGAGATCCCACTGTCTAGTCTGGGTAGGTCGCTGGACCCCATACCTCGCTGTGATGACACTGTCTAATATCTGAAGCCAGATTCTCACCGGTGGTTTCTGGTGGTACAGCTGTCTTCTGATGGCGGAGAAGGTTCTGCACGCTTTTCTTCTCAGGGCTTCTGCTGCTTGCTTGACGCTCTCGGTTTGGCTTAGCTCCAGACCGAGGTAGGTATAGCTGCTGGTCTTCTTCTCCAGCGTGGAGTCATTTAATGTGACGGAGGGAGTGGGGGTTTGTTCTGGTTCCTTCTCTGAAACACCATGACTTTGGTCTTCTTTTGGTTTATGGGCAGCGTCCATCTGGTGCTGAATGCTTCCAACACTGCCAGGCTGTCTTAGAGGCTTCTCTTGGTTGGCGAGAGTAGCAGGAGCTCGTCTCGCTGCCTCTCTGTGTCTCCTTATCTCTCCTCCACATCCAAAAAAAAAAAACCTAAAATGGACTTCCGGGAGAAGTCAGTGTTCGGAGTTCAGCACCAGACACTAGGTGTCTAGTAGGAACCCCAAAACTTTTTCAGTTTGTGTTCTCTCATCCCTAGTTATAAACTCTGTTAGAACAAGCTTACTGGCAAATTCTCAATTAACTCATTCTGCAGCCAATATATGTGAAAAGAAACAAACAGTATGTAAAAAAACAAACTGTGCAATTTTTTAATGAAACCTAAAGGTGAAAATGACTTGAGTAAAGAGACATGTCCTTGAAGGTTTCCACATCCTTTGCGAGAGTCTTTAGAAATGGTAAATCGCAGAACTCAGAGAGACTAAATGAGGACAACCTGATTCTCTCAATCAAAAAGACCCTTCTGACAAACCCAATAATGGTGAACGAAGCTTCCATCTTCCTTTGACAGATGACTGGAGGGGCAAGATGGTGGAACCCTGGTTTTCAGACCGCTCTCGCCATTAGCATTGTGTATCTCACAGTCCATCTCCAGGAGTAATGCATAATGTCACTATTATTAGGACAACTTATCTTCAGACATCTTACTCTGCAGAACATCTTGGTGCAAAGCTTGAGCTATTCCTGGTAGAATGGAGGACATGCATAATTCAAAATTGTGTTACATAAAGCAGGAAATGAGGACAGAAAGGGAAGCTAAACGGATCCCACATTTCACTCTCACCATCATTTTGGCAATGGTTGTGTTTCTTACTTGGTATAAAAAAAGCTACTTTCCTCCAAAAATCTCACCATGGGCTCAGTGAAATGAAATGGGAGGTTACTGTCTCATTAGCTCCAGGGTATAGTTGGGGTTTCATAAACCACTATTAATAAGACATGCACTGGGCAAATACGAGAAATTGTGGATTTCTTCATTACTTAAAATGGAACATGGCGTACATGCTTAAATCTTCTGTGTTCACCTTCATAGAAAATTGTACTCTCTTCTCTCAGTGTTAGAGGTCACAGTAGAGAAAGGGAGCGGGTTGTACTGAAGGCAACAGTGAAGAGAGAGCGGTATCTACAGCCTCAAGGAGGATGGGAAAAACAGGTTGTAGATATGGAGGAAAATGCATGAAAAGAAATGAATAGGAGAAAATCTAGGGGGTAAAATATGAGCTAAGGAAGACGGCTGCACCCTGAATATACAAAGGCCTCATATCCAGCCTATATTACTGGGAGAAATACACAGACCTCATTTGCAACCTATATTACTGGGAGAGACACACAGACCTCACATCCAGCCTATATTACTGGGAGAGACACACAGACCTCACATCCAGCCTATATTACTGGGAGAGACACACAGACCTCACATCCAGCCCATATTACTGGGAGAAATACACAGACCTCATTTCCAACCTATATTACTGGGAGAGACACACAGACCTCACATCCAGCCTATATTACAGGGAGAGACACACAGACCTCACATCCAGCCTATATTACAGGGAGAGACACACAGACCTCACATCCAGCCTATATTACTGGGAGAGACACACAGACCTCACATCCAGCCTATATTACTGGGAGAGACACACAGACCTCACATCCAGCCCATATTACTGGGAGAAATACACAGACCTCATTTCCAACCTATATTACTGGGAGAGACACACAGACCTCACATCCAGCCTATATTACAGGGAGAGACACACAGACCTCACATCCAGCCTATATTACTGGGAGAGACACACAGACCTCACAAGCCACAGCCACTATGCCCGTTATTGGCCGCGGGCCCTTCAAGACTGCAGAGGTGCACGCGGACGTCCGCTCTGTGGCCCGGCACTGCCCCCATGGCTCATTCAACTTATCGGCATCATAGACGCCAATATAGTTGAAAGCAGTGATGGAGGAGAGAGCACCATGTGACGCTCCCTCTCCCATCACTCCCCCTCTGCTTGTGATTCATCGGGCGCACGATGACGTCACTTCATCGTGCACCACGCTGCTGTACCAGCAGTGGAGCCGATGAGACTGAAGCAGAACCTGAAGCAGGAGGGGTGAGTTTTGTGTGTGTATGCATTATTGTGTGTGTGTGAGAGTGCAGGGGCTTTACTATAGAGAGTGTGTGTATGTGTGTCTGCACTATACGGTGTATTGGGGAGCTGTGTGTTGGGGGAGCTGCACTATAATGTGTATGGGGGGAGCTAAACTGTACTGTGCGTTGGGGAGCTGCACTGTACTGTGCGTTGGTAGAGCTAAACTGTACTGTGTGGGGGGAGCTGCACTATACTGTGCATTAGGGAGCTGCACCTGAACTATACTGTGGGGGGAGCTGCACTATACTGTGTAGTGTGGAGAGCTGCAATTTATTTAAATCTTTGAATCAATATAGTTTGTTAATTTTTAAGTTAATATTTTTACACGGGTCCCGAACGCTATTATAGAATTCCAAATGGCCCTTCTCACACCTATATTAGAGGAAGCAATTATAAAACATAGTGGAAAACCAACTCCGTGAGGTTTTCATCAGCCAGAAGCATTTTGGGTGATTATTATAACCATTTGTCATGACTCTGTTGTCAAGTGACCCGGGACCAGGGACTCCTTCTCTTTCCCTAACACTAGGGGGCGCCCTAGCTCGCCCTGCTCCTCGGGTTACTTCTGAAGGTGAAGATGCCGGGGCCACTTACCTTGCCTTATTTACTATATCCACCATCTGTCTGTACCCTTCCCCGACCCAGGTAAGAAGAGAGTAGCAGTGCACTGTAGTACACCAACCATACTAACAAGGTAACATGAACAGGGGAAACAGAAAATACAAGGCATACAAATATTCACTCACATATAACAGAGGAATGCACCTTGGAATGGAGGACAGGGAAAAACCATAATAAGAGGAGGGATGGGAATTATCACACTTACTTATAAACCCACGCAACAGTCACAGATAAAACCACCAAACGACTTCTCATGTAACCACCGTCTATCCTCCCAGCCATGCAGCATAAGCTAGCTCTGACAATGTGTGTCAGTCAGGATCCAGATCTTATAGGGATAGGAGTGGATAACAGTGCTCAGCTGAGAACCATAACTCCCATAGCTCCCTACATGACTGATTAACCCCTGTACTGCCAAAATAAATTAACAACATTTAAAAAGAAGGTGAAATGCTTCTATTCAGCAAAGGAGTAGGAGCAATCAGACGCTGCTGTCTTCTGGCTCCTCTCTGTCGCGGTAACCCTGTGACACTATTGCTTGGCCACAAGCTGTATTTCTCTTTCATAAATTAGATTGCTTTGTTCGTTACATAAAGGTGGTTTTTTTACTTGGCTGTTAGATGGATGTAATCTACGACTATAGCCTGCAAATTATCACTTTTTATGTTTCTATTAAAAGCCTTAATTACCTTAATGACCTCAATGAGAATATGAATCTTGCACGCCCAGGTAGGAAGGGATAAGAAAATTTACAACTTTTAGGTAGCAAATCTCTTCATATACGTTTCTGCTTCATAAAATAATGTAATTATTAATACAAGACTGTATAAATATTAAAATATAAATTGAAAAAAAATTATGCAATGCTCCTGCTGTGTTCAAAAATATATTAATTCTGCCTCTTTATACAAAAATAACACTGCCTCCTATATACAAGAATATAACTACTATAATACTGCTCCTATGTACAAGAATATAACTACTATAATACTGCTCCTATGTACAAGAATATAACTACTATAATACTGCCTCTATGTACAAGAATATAACTACTATAATACTGCCCCTATGTACAAGAATATAACTACTATAATACTGCCCCTATGTACAAGAATATAACTACTATAATACTGCCCCTATGTACAAGAATATAACTACTATAATACTGCCCCTATGTACAAGAATATAACTACTATAATACTGCTCCTATGTACAAGAATATAACTACTATAATACTGCCCCTATGTACAAGAATATAACTACTATAATACTGCTCCTATGTACAAGAATATAACTACTATAATACTGCCTCTATGTACAAGAATATAACTACTATAATACTGCTCCTATGTACAAGAATATAACTACTATAATACTGCTCCTATGTACAAGAATATAACTACTATAATACTGCTCCTATGTACAAGAATATAACTACTATAATACTGCCTCTATGTACAAGAATATAACTACTATAATACTGCCCCTATGTACAAGAATATAACTACTATAATACTGCCCCTATGTACAAGAATATAACTACTATAATACTGCCCCTATGTACAAGAATATAACTACTATAATACTGCCCCTATGTACAAGAATATAACTACTATAATACTGCTCCTATGTACAAGAATATAACTACTATAATACTGCTCCTATGTACAAGAATATAACTACTATAATACTGCCCCTATGTACAAGAATATAACTACTATAATACTGCTCCTATATACAAGAATATAACTACTATAATACTGCTCCTATGCACAAGAATATAACTACTATAATACTGCCCCTATGTACAAGAATATAACTACTATAATACTGCCACTATGTACAAGAATATAACTACTATAATACTGCTCCTATGTACAAGAATATAACTACTATAATACTGCTCCTATGTACAAGAATATAACTACTATAATACTGCCCCCTATGTACAAGAATATAACTACTATAATACTGCTCCTATGTACAAGAATATAACTACTATAATACTGCCTCCTATATACGAGAATATAACTACTATAATACTGCCCCTATGTACAGGAATATAACTACTATAATACTGCTCCTATGTACAAGAATATAACTACTATAATACTGCTCCTATATACAAGAATATAACTACTATAATACTGCCCCTATGTACAAGAATATAACTACTATAATACTGCCCCTATGTACAAGAATATAACTACTATAATACTGCTCCTATATACAAGAATATAATTACTATAATACTGTTCCTATGTACAAGAATATAACTACTATAGTACTGCTCCTATATACAAGAATATAACTACTTGTAATAAATAATTATTGGGGATAACTCCGGAGACTCTTTACGTGAAACAAGACAACTACAGGACACAGTTTTATAAGTGGTAAAGTCTATATTGCCACACGGTGATTCAAACAGGTGCATTGAGAAACTCAAGTCCACAACACTTGGTAATAAACGCAGCTTAGCAGTCTATAGGAAACTTCAGAGAAACAAGCAATCAAGCAGAAAGTCTATGAAGCACAGTTATTCTTGAGGAAACTTGACACGAATAAATCCTTGTCTTAGTCCAGACACAGATAGATATGCTTATAAGGCAGTTCAAATCATATCTTAGCTCAACCAGGGAGGCCTGGTTAATAGTCTCAGGTTATTGCAGCAGAAGCAGCAGCTTACATGTCCAGCAAATGCAGATAAGTTAACACGAGCAGCAGATGAAGGAGGATTACTGGAAACTTGTGTATGCAGCAGGAACTCAGAGCAGAGTAGCAGGATCGCCACACAGGTTCACAGGAGCAGGTGTATAGCCAGGGAGTAATCAGAGGTCAGGAGCTGGATGCAAGGCAGAATACTCTAGCACAGACTGAAGGCTGGGGTGGAGTTTTATAGCAGGAAGACAAGTGCACATGAGATCAAAGACGCCATGTTGGAAAAGGGCAGTAATGCACAAAAGGTAAAAAATGTTCAGAGTCCTGACACTACTATAGTACTGCCCCTATGTACAAGAATATAACTACTATAATACTGCCCCAATGTACAAGAATATAACTACTATAATACTGCCCCAATGTACAAGAATATAACTACTATAATACTGCCCCTATGTACAAGAATATAACTACTATAATACTGCCCCTATGTACAACAATATAACTGCTATAATACTAATCCTATGTACAAGAATATAACTAGTATAATACTGCTCCTATGTACAAGAATATAACTGCTATAATGCTGCCCCTATGTACAACAATATAACTGCTATAATACTAATCATATGTACAAGAATATAACTACTATAATACTGCTCCTATGTACAAGAATATAACTACTATAATACTGCCCCTATGTACAAGAATATAACTACTATAATACTGCCCCTATGTACAAGAATATAACTACTATAATACTGCTCCCTACGTACAAGAATATAACTACTATAATACTGCCCCCTATGTACAAGAATATAACTACTATAATACTGCCCCTATGTACAAGAATATAACTACTATAATACTGCCCCTATGTACAGGAATATAACTACTATAATATTGCCCCTATGTACAAGAATATAACTACTATAATACTGCCCCTATGTACAAGAATATAACTACTATAATACTGCTCCCTACGTACAAGAATATAACTACTATAATACTGCTCCCTATGTACAAGAATATAACTACTATAATACTGCCCCTATATACAAGAATATAACTACTATAATACTGCCTCCTATGTACAAGAATATAACTACTATAATACTGCCCACTATATACAAGAATATAACTACTATAATACTGCTCCTATGTACAAGAATATAACTACTATAATACTGCCCCCTATGTACAAGAGTATAACTACTATAATACTGCCCCCTATGTACAAGAATATAACTACTATAATACTGCTCTTATGTACAAGAATATAACTACTATAATACTGCCCCTATGTAGAAGAATATAACTACTATAATACTGCCCCCTATGTACAAGAATATAACTACTATAATACTGCCCCTATGTACAAGAATATAACTACTATAATACTGCCCCTATGTACAGGAATATAACTACTATAATATTGCCCCTATGTACAAGAATATAACTACTATAATACTGCCCCTATGTACAAGAATATAACTACTATAATACTGCTCCCTACGTACAAGAATATAACTACTATAATACTGCCCCCTATGTACAAGAATATAACTACTATAATACTGCCCCTATATACAAGAATATAACTACTATAATACTGCCTCCTATGTACAAGAATATAACTACTATAATACTGCCCACTATATACAAGAATATAACTACTATAATACTGCTCCTATGTACAAGAATATAACTACTATAATACTGCCCCCTATGTACAAGAGTATAACTACTATAATACTGCCCCCTATGTACAAGAATATAACTACTATAATACTGCTCTTATGTACAAGAATATAACCACTATAATACTGCTCCTATGTACAGGAATATAACTACTATAATACTGCTCCTATGTACAAGAATATAACCACTATAATACTGCTCCTATGTACAGGAATATAACTACTATAATACTGCCCCTATGTACAAGAATATAACTACTATAATACTGCTCCTATGTACAAGAATATAACCACTATAATACTGCTCCTATGTACAGGAATATAACTACTATAATACTGCTCCTATGTACAAGAATATAACCACTATAATACTGCTCCTATGTACAGGAATATAACTACTATAATACTGCCCCTATGTACAAGAATATAACTACTATAATACTGCTCCTATGTACAAGAATATAACCACTATAATACTGCCCCTATGTACAAGAATATAACTACTATAATACTGCTCCTATGTACAAGAATATAACTACTATAATACTGCCCCTATGTAGAAGAATATAACTACTATAATACTGCCCCTATGTACAAGAATATAACTACTATAATACTGCTCCTATGTACAAGAATATAACTACTATAATACTGCTCCTATGTACAAGAATATAACCACTATAATACTGCCCCTATGTGCAAGAATATAACTACTATGAAAGTTTCCATATTTCCTGTGACGTGATGACCTACATTAATGAATGTTTCCTCACTACCTATAGCTGAGAACATCTTGTCTGTCTTGCTGTTTACTCTCCTGTGATTTGTAGACATTAATAACTGTTGTATTTTAGTTTTTAATTAAATCTTGCGCTGTTGATGCCTTTTGTCATTGACGCTTTTGTGTTACTGAAATTAGCCACCAAAATAATAGTAAAAGGATCTCATTACTGTAAAATCGCTGACGAACCTGCATTTCCTATCTCTAAACATGGAAACAAATGTTGGAACATTCTTGAGATCGGGAACAATGTGGCACAAGGACACACAGAGTGCAGCATTTTGACCATATACTCATGAACCACTTCGACAAACACCATTACTGATGAAACAATGGGGCAGATTTACTGTTGAGTGCTCCTACAATTTGCATCAAAATGTAACATGGTGAGATGCAGGGAGAGGGATGACGGAGCTTACTGCGCTGAGAATGTGTAGCTGGAAATGTGGCCCAGAGTTCCTCCTGAGGGTGCCGTTTCCACTGGTGATCACAGGAAGATAGGCAAAAAATGGGGAAAGGTGAGGCCTCGTACCTGACGCGTTTCAGGTGTTATCCTATGACTAAGGGTGTGTATACACCTGAAACGCGTCAGGCACGAGGCGTCGCCTTTTAATGCTTTAACTACGTTTGAATAAAGAATCCATTTTATCCCTGGATGGTTGTGCCGGAATCTTTCCCCATTTTTGGTCAAAATTTAACACATTTTGCTCCAAATTGTCCATTCCAGTGTCAAAGCAGATGTATGGTTCAATCACTGTTCACGGCTTTGCGAGGAGTGATGTGACTTAGTTAAGAACTTGTAAAACTTTGCCCATCTTGAAGAACTTTTTTTTCCCCAGTTTAGACTGGTAGATGTTTAAGAGAAACTTATGGCTGGAGGTGGTTTCGGCCAGAAGACGAGAATACTACGTTTGCGTTAAGGATGCTCTTTATTTTTCCCAAAAAGGAAAAACCAACAGCCGACATCCAGTATGGAGACTTGTAGATCATGCAATGCTCTCTGGGGGGGGGGGCAGGTATGCAAATGAGCTCTCCTCGAGGAGAAAGGAGGTTGTCTTTCTAATGCCACCTATTGGAGGTGGCAACCCTAGAAGTAAGTGTCCATTTTGACGAATACTAGACCATCATGGCTGTCTTGTAGAAGACCTACCATCACAATAGTAGTAGTATCATGTGGGGTTATGTCACTTCTTCCATTCCATAATGTAAACCTCTGGATGTGAAATGTTCCTGTAGAAGATAATTACTATATTTTGAAGATTGGTAATCGTTGAGTAGAAGATGAAGAAAAACAAAACAAAAACTCTTTAGTACAAATTGTCAGGATGGGTGATCACTGTGCGACCGTTTGTTTTTAAGCTTCTTTTTTATGGTGACATTTTTTATAGAGCGAATGTCCCTTAATGTCTGAGTTCAGTGCCTGGCTACCTTCTTCAGTCTCGTAGATATTGGCCACTTTCTGAGATTGATCACTTAGTCCACAGATAGTGGTTAGTTTTTTTTCTGTGTGATAACTTGCTTAACTGCTTGCGGGTCGCCCAATGACTTAAAATGTTGAGGAAGTCCTCATACATTTCTATAAGATCACACAGGAGCTTCAAGCAGGCAGTCAGACACAGCCAGACTCCTCACAGAGGAGGCAGAGATGCTTTATTACCATCTTTACCTTCCTTGTACACCGCAAAACACAAAACAAGCGTTGGTCATTTTGGAAGTACGAACATAGTACCATCTTGAATCTCTGGAAGGGTGCAGGAGCTGCGGGGTCTTTCCAGACACGGACAGCTTTGCAGTTCAGCCAAGAGACTGAATTTTCCATGTAACTGTGGATAATATGATGTTTCTAGAACCACCCTTGATGGAGAAAAAAATGTCCAATATATAAAAATAATATAAAAAATTAGGCCTTATTGAAGATAAAAGTGAATATTCAAATGAGAAATTTTTTTAGAACACAATAAAGCTGCATGTGTGAAGAAAAAAACCAAAAATGTGAATGGGAACAATGGTAAGAAACTAAACTGATTAAACTCTTTTTCTGGGCATTCAGTTTTTACCTCAAAGGGGCATTTCTAAATTGAAAATGGGTTGAGGTAAAAAAAAAAAAAAAATATTGATTTTCTAAAATGAAATAAAAATGAACAATTTAAATTAGGAAATTTTAACGAATGTTAGTGGTTTCACAAACTTTTTGAAGATCCCACCTCCTACTGCTACATCTCATCATGCTAAAATATATAATTTGATACAGTATCAAAATACTTCCTTGTCATAAATGTTGACAAAAAGCATTAACATGTTCAAAGGGCACAAATGTTGAATTATAAACCTGGAAAATCCTCTATGCTGCCATGCACTAGGGTAAATCCCCAGAGCATGCTACTACGATTCCACTTCCACTACTAAATCATATATCTGGATCCATGCCAGAAACCATTTCACAACTGAATATGTAAGTGCTGAGAAGAAAGGGAAAAATCATGTAATAACATTCACTGCTGTTTAAAATATATACCTCTGAATCACTTCAATACAGTTTCAGCTCAATGGGACTTAATATTCCCATTCCTTTAGAAAACTGGCTATAGATTCTATTTTATAATCAAAATGTTTTGCATGTAACAATAAGGGAAGAATAATCATTCTATTTTTTTTGTATATATGTTGAACTGGCACCGCTATGGGCCCTAGTCATACCCCATGTGAAACTGTGTGACAATATGCTTTGATCTTGAATACCAAGGCTAGATCCACCCCGAGTAACATTTTTTTGTCATGTTGACAAGTGAAAGCTGAACATAAAATGAAATTTGAAACCTACTTGACAAAATTTATCTGGTGGTCTCCAGCTAATGGTAAAAAAAAATGCTGCCTAAAAACTAAATTCTAGCTGCAGCTACTTCACTGACCAGTACCATGATTACATGTATCAAACAGTGGTGGACACTTTAATTGGACAACTATCAACACAAATTTAACACCAGCTAAAAACCTCCACTTTGGAGGCTCCTGAACCAATATTCAATTCCGAATCTTGAATTTTTGTGTTCAGGCAGTAATAGTTTCTAGAATGTTTTCTCTTCTTTTCAGAGTGTAAGTTACTAAACTATTTTTATTGTTTTCTGTTTTTGTTTTGTTTTATGCCTGTGTCTTGTCTTTTACAGGATCAGAGAGTGTCCTTTACTCAGTGCTGCCAAAGACAATGATATTGGGGCTCTCAAAAAACTTTTAGAGTGCACATCAACAGACCCGAATATAAGAGGTAAGTGGGAAGAATTGTTTGAGCATGGCAAAAGAGTGGGGTTTCATAGAAGACATAGTGCCAAGGCCAAAGTTATGAAAATGCTCCATTTAAAGTCTTATGTAATCTGAGCCTTTGGTGGCTTTTACCCGCAATCTCACTAGTTTGTGTTTTAGGAGCCGTAGGAGAGACCATACTTCATGTGGCTGTTACATATGATAACCTGGAAGCTGCAGAAACAATTCTAGATGCCGCACCAGACCTCATCAATCAATCCTTCACCTCTACCCTGTATGAAGGTGAGGAACTGGTATTGTACTGCGGTGATATTTTGTGACCATAATGCTCAATTCGATCAACAGAGATTTGAGGATCTACACCACATTTTATTTTCTATTTTCCCTATTAAATTAAAGGAACCGTAAAAATAATTATTTATAAAAAACCTTTTTTACTCATTGACTCCATATATTAGCATTGTATGAACTTTTATTGCATGACCGCATTGCATGTTATTGAAGGGGGGTGGATTCCAGAAAGCGTAGATGGAACAATGAAGAAAATGGCTGTCCATTTTGCAGACCTCACCAAACAGTTCCTCCTATCTCCTCCTTTTTTGGACTCTTCGTGTGTCACGTTAGAATTTCTGAGCTTCAATATGAATGAATGGAGAGCCACCTCTCCATTCCATGAGCGTCCGCACCAGAAGTGTCAATCTCCTTTTCATCTGCTTGGACAACACCTTTATATAAGGACGACTACTGAAGAAATTTGAGTCCTAACAATGAAATTATTTGTATTATTGCTGCTAGTAAAGTTCACATGTTGTTGTTTTTTTTTACGTTTTCTCTTCTTTTAGGACAAACAGCACTACATATTGCAGCTGTCAATCAAAACTTGAATTTGGTGAAACTACTGATTGAAAAAGGCGCTGATGTCAGTTCTCCTCGAGCCATCGGAAGTTTCTTCTCTTACAGCCAGGAAAATCTATTTTACTTTGGTTAGTGCAACTATTGGCATCACGTAAAATATATATGACTTAATTGCACTTCGACAAAAGCTCTCAAATATTTTTTTTTCCTTTAGAACTTGGTTAGATCATCTTCATCTTTGATCATCGGAATCTTCATTTCTTCTTACTTTTAGGTGAACATATTCTGTCTTTTGCTGCTTGCACTGGCAACGAGGATATTGTCCGTCTACTTATTGAGAATGGGGCCAGCGTTCGGGCTCAAGATTCCTACGGTGAGGACCAATTTTAAGAGTTTATTATTCATCATCATACATTGGTCAGAATGAAAGAAAAAAAAGTTATTTGTTGTCTATATTTGGTCTGGGACAATTGGATATCTGTCCATGCAAATAACTGGCTCCAGCATTTGGAAATGGATGGTTTCGGCTTTGGTGTGTAACATGTCCTCTAATCAACTCCATATAGAAATATGAAAATTGACAATAAGGTAGTTAATTATGGTATTTGTATATTGTAGGTAACACTATACTCCATATCTTGGCCCTACAACCCAACCAGAACTTTTCCTGCCAGATGTTCGATCTCATATTGTCTTACGATGATGCAGAAAACAACGAGGTGAACATTCAGACGATCCGCAATTACATGGGTCTTACTGCCTTCAAATTTTCAGCTGCCGAGGGAAACATTGTGGTAAGTGAAACTTTTTGGATGTCTTGAACAGAGAAATTTTTTTTTAATTTCTGTTGACAGTGGACATGCGCCCAAAAAGGAGACCTTCCCAGAAGAATCGGTAAATGAAAAAAAAAAAGTTGCATACTCAAGTTAGATTTACTTTCCCCACTGAGAGGCATATAGTCATAATGGTTACAACTTCAAAGAGGCGCATATGCCTTATGGTACTTATATACGGGCACAATACTTACCGTACAAAGTCTCTAATAGGACAAGTGCAACAAAGAGTACATTGGGAATTTTGACATGACACTAGCTCCTGGAGAGGAGTTGTAAAGCAATGGGAACATATAACTCTTTTTAGGCCTACAACCAACTCCCAACAGTGTCAAACCACAAGACAATGTTATGGTGCTAACCTACGTATCTTGATGGCATGTTAAGGTACAACAGGCCAATTCTTATTAGAGATTTTTTTGAGGTAATATGCGGATGCAATAAATAAACAAGACAGAAGAAGAATCGATGCCTTCAAAATGTGGTGCTGGAGAAGGATGTTATCAATACCATGGATGGCAAGAAGAACCAACAAATCAATTTGGAACAGATCAAGCCGGACATGTCACTCTGAGCAAGGATCATCAAGCTATGACTTGCCTACTTTGGACACATCATACAAAGAGAGGAATCACTGGAGAATGGTCAGAAGAAGAAGGAGAAAAGGAAGACCAGCAACCTGGTGGCTTGATACAATCAAGATAATGGCAGAGAAGACCCTGGTGGGCCTATGTAGGCTTGCACAAGATCGATCCTCCTATAAATCATTCATCCATCAAGTTGCTGTGGTTCGAAGTCAAAGCAAAGGCTGTTTTAAAAAAAAAAAAAAAAACACACACCAGCAGTCCAGGTTTTTGTTTTTACCATTTATGACAGCTTGTGTCATTTATAAAAATGTTCAAAAACTTTAGAAATGAAATCTCTTCTAAATGGATCGAAGTATTATGTTGTTCTCACATGTTGGTCTCTTAGAGGACCGTGTATAAGAGCAGTGCAGGGGATATGGTAAAATATCAAAATTTTCAAAAAAATTATGATTATCAAAGTTTTTAGTAGTAAGGTACAATTTTCATGAACATTCATCAGGAGGATTTGTCTATCAAAAGCCTTTCTCTTGAGTACGGTCTTTGAATATTAGACTCCTTTCTCGTGCCCCTAATCAAATTTTTTTCTTGATTTCTCAGATGTTTCAGCATCTGTTAAAAAAACGGAAAAAAGTCCAATGGAGTTTTGGCCCGGTGAGTTCCGTCTTGTATGATCTTTCGGGTATCGATTCATGGGGAGAAAATCAGTCCGTGTTGGATCTGGTAGTGTCTTCCAGAAAGAGAGCGGTAAGAACTTCTGTCTTTCAGGTTGTGGATGTTTTTACATGACATGAGCATTGCTCTAAACCAACATTTTGTTTCAGGCCCGTCACATCCTTCACCTTACACCAGTGAAAGAACTTGTGAGCCTGAAGTGGAGGAGCTGTGGTCGACCGTACTTCTGGTTTTTAGCCGCAGTCTACGTCCTCTATATGATCTGCGTCACCATGTGTTGCATCTACAGGCCTCTTAAGGAAATTTGGAACAAACCTAATGATTCTCGGGATGCAACTATTTTCCAGCAAAGGCCTCTTTATGTACGTGCCCAAATAATGGATACAAGTTTGCTCTTTTTGTTTTTTTTATTTGACTGAAGCTTTTTCTTTTTATTTGACTATTCTTTTTATTCCTACCAGGAAGCATACGTATCCTATCAGGACAATCTCCGTCTCGTTGGAGAGCTCATTAGCGTTTTGGGAGCAATCATTATACTACTGCTTTTGGTAAGAAATCCTCAAAATCCAAATTGCACTAACGTTTGTGGCCTAAGAGCCCCATTGTTAGATTGGTTGGATGGATGGATTGTCCCATCCGAGATCACTTTGTTCACTCCTGTTCAATTTAGTAAGAGCGTAGCTTCAATTCTTGGCAACAGCCACTGCATCGAGTCCGGAGCTCGTCATTTCTGGCTCCATATGCTGCTTGTATTAGGGTGCTGCCAGAGCTGAAAGTGGCTGATTAGTGGGGGTATCGGGTCTCGGACCCTCAGTCGTGACATTGATGACCTATCCTTTGGATCGGCTATCAATATATTAAGTATTGACAAATTGTTTAATGATAACATGTCTGCTGGCTTTGGTCAAAAAAGGAATTTAATTTTATTCACCTGGTCCTTAGAAGATGTTAAGTATATTTTCCCTGATGGTCTAGGGCAGAAAAGAATTATAAGTAACAACCCTGTTGGGCTAGTCCAATGAATGGTTTGATATTCTCTTACTTCATAAGCTAGACCACCAAGGAATCTTATTATGGACCCATTCATTCATCTAATTCACCAGGGATGTTACGACTGGCTCCTTCAATGCTCTTGCCCGGCAGGGATGATATTATTACAAACTAGTTTACTTATGTAGACCACCAGGGAAAATAATAATAATATCCCTGCTGGTCCAAGAAATTAAAAAAAGTTATTAGTAACGTCCCTGGAGGACTAGGGAAATGGAAAAAATGGATAATAATATCCCTGTTAGTCTTGGGCAATAAAGAGATTAAAGTTAATAATATTCCTGGTGGACTAGGTGAGGTCCGTAATTTTTCCTGGTGGTCTAAAAAGAGATGGTAAATAATATTGACCTATTTGGTGGTCTAGCGAAATAAAAAGGGTAATGGTAATATCCTTGGTGTTTTATGGAATTTTAAACAAACAGTTATTAGTAACATCCCTGGTGGTCCGTTTACACAAATAATGCTTAGTTATGGAAGCAGCTGAACATTTATCGACTCCCATAAAGTTCAACAAAGCCAACTCTCCACTTTGTCTACTCCTGCCCATTGTGCCGATCAGATGTTACTTTTTCTTTTGTGATACTTTCTACTTTATGAATTTAATTATTGTCCGTTTTTAGATTCCAGACTTGTTGAGGGTTGGAGCCACAAGATACTTTGGGCAGACTGTTCTTGGTGGTCCCTTTCATATAATAATGTAAGAACATACTAGAATATTTGGGGATTTTTGTTTTCTTTTTGGCCTATAAGATCTCGTTTTAATGTCTATAACCTCTATTATGTAGAATTGCTTTTGCCTGTATGGTGATGGCCGTTTTGGTCATGAGGTTGACCAACAGCGATGGAGAAGCGGTTCCTATGTCGGTGGCTTTGGTCCTGGGCTGGTGTTACATCATGTATTTCATGCGTGGTTTCCAGATGCTGGGACCATTTACCATCATGATACAAAAGGTAAAGCTGGTGACGTTTATGCACTTTTCACCATCGTTGACATTATTCAATTTTCGTTTTCATTCTATAAACTAGAACAAGACTTAGAGACGACCGAATCTATAAAAATTTGCTACGATGATGATCAGATTTCTAATCTTGGAGCAATGTGTCCCCCCATATTGAGTCTAGAATAATATAATCTATGTAGTTGAAATTCAGCTTCTTCCATACTTGTTTGCGGAAAAAACAGACATTATTAAAGAAATCTACAGCTCGGGGGGAAACATGAAGGTCTATCTAATAGTAGCATCCTAGGGGCAGAAATATTCTGATGGTTTCCTGCAAAACCACCTGTCAAAGTTTTGCCAAGTTCCTGGCCAATTTTTCTGTGCATATTTTGGAAATTTCACTCCGGCAGAGGAACGGTCTTCAACCTTTTACTCCAAGTGACTTTCGAAAAACTGAAATCTGTCTCCCATGTACAGTGGATATCTACGATACTGAATACTGGTCTTTTGACTTTTCAGATGATATTTGGAGACCTCCTGCGCTTCTGTTGGCTAATGGTTGTGGTTATCCTTGGGTTTGGTGCAGGTGAGATTCTATTTTATTTGCTTCTTAAAGAATTGGATGCAAGTTATTGTCAGCGAATAGGAAGCCGAACTCTGCAATTCTGAATTGATTAACCCCTCAAATACATGGGCAATTTTGTCCATCAAGACATCACAATTTTTTTCCTTAGTGCATTCGAAAATCCATATTTTTTTTTCTATTTTCCTGATTATATAACTGTGTGTGGGGATTGGTTTTTCAGACAGTTTATATTATTTATTAGTATGGTTTTAAGATGCAATGGAAAACCTTTTATTAACTTTTACATTAACGTTTTTGCGGAACAAACAACACTGCAATTTGTTGTTGTTTATTTGTTTTTATTGCGTTCATAATGTGGTAATGTGTTTCTTTTGTTTTTTTATTGTTTTTCTTTGTTCATTTCACTGTTTTTTACTATTTTTAGTCACAGAAAACACTTTAAAAATATATATTTTTTTTATTTAGCCATTTCCTGAAAACCATAACTTTTTTTTTATATTTGCTCGTCTTGTGTTTTTGTAGGATGAGGTTTTTATTGGTATCATTTAGGGGTTCATATGACACTTTCCTCTTATTTTATTTCTGATTCCTTTAAGTCTTGGTGAGAAAAAAAGCAGCAATTCTTTTTTCTTTTTTATCCTGTCATGATTTTATAGTTTGAGATATTCTGGAAATAGTGAGATGTAAGATTATAAGTGTGTGTCTGTGTGTGTGTGTGTGTATGTATGTGTATGTGTATATATATATATATATATATATATATATATATATGTATATATAGATACAATTTTTTGTTTTGTTTTTGCATGGTTAAAACGCATGCCCTATAAACTTCGTGGTAACGTAGCACAATCTAAATCTGAGCTCGTGGTTTCAAAGCTACAAGGTATCAATGCTGTTAGTGGATATTGAAAAGAGCTGTAAATTGACAATTTTCTTTATTATTATTATTTTGCAGCTTTCTTTGTAATATTTCAGACCCAGGACCCCGAAGAACTGGGTCAGTTCATGTCCTACCCCATGTCTCTATTCAGCACTTTTGAACTCTTCCTAACCATCGTCGATGGCCCGGCGAATTACGCGATAGACCAACCGTTCATGTACAGCGTCATGTACTCGGCGTTTGCAGTAGTTGCTGCTCTGCTAATGTTGAACCTTCTGATCGCCATGATGGGGGACACACACTGGCGCGTCGCTCATGAAGGAGATGAATTGTGGAGAGCTCAGGTGGGTTGACAACGGCATTGACTTACCTTGATGACTCCAGCCCCAATACAAATTCTGTAACTCGCCCCCACCTACAATGTAACCCTCCATAATTCTGGGGTTGTCCTATGTGGTATAGAGGCCTTTGGGCTCTCTAGGACACCAGGGCTTGGCTACGACAGTTACATCTGCACTCCTCCATACCTATGACAAAAATATCATCAATGCACTGTACTAAGTGATTTTTTTTTATCTTGCAGGTTGTAGCCACAACTATAATGCTTGAGCGAAAGATGCCAAAGGCCCTTTGGCCTCGCCTTGGTATTAGTGGAAAAGAATACGGGTTAGGAGACTCTTGGTATCTCCGGTAAGTGGCGAAAAACCATTTATTGCCGTTATTTATAAGGTCTATGTGGCATTGGGAAGTTCAGCAGGATCACAATAATGGAGTACTGATTTCAGTAAGGGGGCATTGATGGAACTTTGGAATTAAGTGTCTAAGGCGTCTTTTGCCCCACTCTTCATTGACTTGTTTGTACTACCCTCTAGACAAGTTCCTGGATCCATATGTCTAACAAACTTTTTGGCTCCCATTCATTGTACAATGGCCAAAAGAGTGTCTCGTTGACAATGTCAGACTGGGGTGCCTAAGGCCCGCCAATACCTTCACCTCTGGGGCCCAATTTTCAGATGCAAATATTACAATACTCCATTCACAAATGTACGGTATATCATAATAGATTTTAGTAGTTGGATAAATGAAGGATAAGATTTTGCCTTTGTTTGTTGGTGAATAAAGTATATTATGCCAACCACTTCTCCTATAATGGGATAGGATGGAAGGCCCAATCATGCTTAAAAGCCCATCAGGAGATTTTCCTGTTCTCCTACCGGCCAGTCTGAGCTTGCTTTTGACCTCCTTTGAGTGTCCTTCTCTTAAAAAGTTGTCCACTGCTAAAAAAATAAATAAAAAAAAAAAAGGCCCAGGGTGATCTAAAATTTAAAGAAAAAATAATTACTTATTGGACCCTAGACATCTCTTAAAGGGAATCTGTCACCCCCTGGGATACTTTCAGCTATTTCTATGGGCATACAGGTAACAGAATTGTTAATCTAGTCTTACCTGTATGCTTCACAGCTGCGGTCTAGATGTGGAGAAATAGACTTTTATTTCATTATGCTGATGATTTCTTCCAGGCTCAGGGGCGTGCGGTGCCTGGAAGAAATCCCTGCCTCCTCTCTGCAGGTGCCACTCCAAGGCAGTACCCAAACCTGCAGCAGCTGACCTAAGGGTCAGAGGCACAAAACAAATTGCCAAGGGCAAAGACAGACATGGTCTGACAGTCCAAGGTCAGGGTGGGCAGCACAGGATCAAATTATGAAGTTGGTGTCAGGAGTGGAGAGGTCCGACAAAATGAGAGAACAAGCCGGGTCGTTAACAGGAGAGTCAAAACAATCATTCACCTTGAGAGATTTCTAGAGATGGACTGAAACCAGTAACCTAAATACAGACAAGGTGTTGAGAGAAAAAGCTGGCAGGGGATAGATCAGGGAAGCAAAGCTCTGCAGGGCACAATGGGTTAAATTCCTGCAGAGTCTGGCTGCGCTTCCCTATAGCCAGGTGTCGACTCTCCAGCAACAAGGGAATGCAATAGTTCTTGGTTTGCTGAAAGAGGCTGCTCAGTGCAATGGCCTGACACTGGGAGGAGCAGAGCAGAGAATGCAGTGAGTCGATTATCATTGAGAAAGTATGCAAGTAACCAGCACCACAGTCCTTCATTCATCTTATCAAACATGATGTAAACTCTAATGAGTGCACCAAATGAAGCCTTTACCACAGATATAAACCTAAGTCTTGTTTCTTAGCATAATCTAAAAAAAATTAGTTAGAAGTTTTAGGTATTTAGCATATCTTCATTTATAGATAATGACATAAGACAATTTTTGGATTGTTACCAACCTAGAATTTGTCATTTTATTCAACAGAGTCGAGGAGCGCAGAGATTTAGACAAGCGTAAAGTGAAGCGCTTCGTAGATGCCTTCCACAGTAATGGGGACAATAATGAAGCTGCCGAAGAGGAGTGTCTGGTAACAGAGTTTCCTGAAGATGAGCTCAAAACGAAGAGGGTGTCTATTTGTAGTACCCCTGTTATACTCCGAAACATTTCTGAGAGAAGTTCAAGCAGAGGTTGGAACATTCTTAAAAGAGCTTCAATTGACCAGTTACAAGGCAAAGTCAACTATGCACTTGATATTGATGCAGAGGTGTACGATGTGTGAGAGAACATTTCTTCTACTCTGAACGGACTAAAAGATTTGGGATTTATCCTCTTGGGTTTAACATGGAAAACTGATCCATCTAAACTTCTCAAAAAAGGAAATCCCTTGGAGAATGTTTAAGCTGAGCATCTTTCATTCGTGTTGGAATAGACATAGCTTCTGAAGAGCAAGGAAGCTGTATTGCGCAACATGAGTTGTGACCGACCATTCTCGGATGACCCTCGTTACTTGAAGAACACCTTGGAGATTATTTTTTATTCATGATAGCTTCTCTATTCTTTCTCTAAAATGTCTCACTAAAGTAGAACGGCTGATCTTACCCCACTAAGATCACAAAAGGTTAATCCAGCTGTTGATTCAATAAGTTGCAATATTAACTTTGTTTAAAGAAGACTTTTGATTGCCTCCCAAATGGATCAATGACTACAGCCAAGCCATGAACGATGAGACTTACCAGTCGTGCCATCATATCTAAGCAAATATTGTTTTTGCGTCTGTAATCCATGGATGGAGTTATAATGGAAAGAACTTGGCTTTGGCTCTTGATAAGGACAACATGCCAACATATTAACACTTTACATAAACTCTTTCGAGAAGACATTCCCGATGAAGGAGTCAACGTTGTCTTTACACTGTTGTTGCATAATTTCCAGAGGGAAATGTTTAAATGTGTAGGAAATTCTATCTAGTTGCTCGAAAGTCCAGATTTCAACCCCAGTTGGCCCACTTCTGTGATTATTTTTGACTGGACAACCTTTGTAAGGTTCTTAAGGTGCCCATTTACGTTATTTTAAAATTGGTCAAACCTGTCAGTTTTAGGAACTGGATGTATCTTATGTTACCTTATGGGCCTCTCTACTCAGACTCCACACATACGGGAGCAAAGCAGGATTAGCAGGATTGAATCTCGTGACTATAGACGTCCTCGAAGTCAGTAGTCATAGAGGTCTCTAAAATCTGAAATTGGAGCACACAAGCTCTAAAATTTGCCAGATATCATAATGAAAGTATGTTTTACTAAGTTTTTAATACATTTGCATTTCCAATATATTTTAAAACACCTTTTTTATTTAGCTAAATTACCCCTTTTAAGGTGCCCATATTTATTGGTGGAAATGTATGCTCAATTTTAGATTGTGTATGGGGGGGGAGGAAAAGCTGATGGCCAAAAGAACATTTGGATGGACTTCTACCTCCAATAATTGCTAGGAACATTAGATTTTGCCAGATCTAGATTATCCAGTTAGGGGAAATCCTCAAATCTATTTTTTCTCGCCTATTTGTATATTCTATTAATCACTAGGGCCCCTGTGGATTTTTGGAAGGAAACCTCAGATACCCAAGACACTAGGGAGCTTTTCTTGAAAAAAATTCTAAAACAGCAAAAAAAAAAATGTAATTAAAAATTGGGTTCCAAATGAATGCTTCTAAGTTTGGATGGGGGAAATTTCAAGGGAAAAAAATCTTTACTTTTTAAGTCCGTGATTCCGAAATCCTGTCCTCAAGGCTCCCCAAATAGATCAAGGTTTTTTTAGGATTTCCTTAGTTTATACATTTGTTGGAATTATTATCAAGGCATCAGAACTGGCTGCAGGTTGTCTCACGTGTGCAGTGCTAAGGGAAGCCTGATCTGTTGAGGGACCATGAGGACTGCATTTGGGAAACACTACTTTAAGGGAACAGTAAATGGTGGTTCTTCTCTGCTATGACATGAGGGACCTGGTGCATGTTTCCTTCCAAAAAATGTCCATGCTTCTTGGAAGACTGTGGCTACGTAGACCTAAAGATGGTTTGCCGTTCAATCATCCTTCCATGCTTCAGTTGTGGTGCTCATGTTCAGCAATGGTCTGGTGCAGGTTTGGACCAAAAGAGTCGATGATGAAAGAACCCACCTGACTTTTGTCCCCTCTCCTAATGTATCTTACACGAGCCCTATCGGATGGCATTTTTTAATATTTGCACCCAGGGCAATGTGTAATGTTCTTGCTTGTGGTGCAGCGATTCTAGCGTGCCTTCTATTATCTTATTTTTACATGTAATCCTCGACACTTAATGTATCTAATCCTAGGTTAGTCATTGGCGAATAATTACATTAATCCACACAGAGCTAATATTTATATGTGGCTCGTCTTATGTATCGGGACACGGTTGTCTCCTGTACTTGGCTCAGATTTTTGTTGTCTTTCCGCTGAGTAGCTCGACCTTGGCTGGGTCAATGACTACACATGCGGAATGTGGCATGACCCGCCGTATGCTTAGGCTCATATTTTTGCTATATTTTGTCCTTTTCCCAGCAGTTCTGATATTTGTACTTCCTTATAGATGATGGAACCTTGTGAAATCTAAATTTGCCAGCTTCATTTAATTTAAAAGAAAAAAATGTAATTTTCAATGTCTCTAAAGTACTGAAAAGGCATGTAACCCTATACTATTTTATTCACCTGCTAATCTTCCTCACTACAGCTCTGTTACACACTATTAGTACCGTTTCTTCAGTGTTTATGGCTTTCTCTTTATCTCTATGGCTAAAGCTGTGACGTCCTGAAACTATTCAGATTCATCAGAAAATGGCAGCTCCATTCACCTGCCTCTGCTTTTGTACTGGCTATGATAGTCCTCATGATTGGCTGTGCTGTATCCTATGATGTGATGGCTGCAAGGCATTATGGGGAAGCCCAACCAGTTGCATCCAAGCTCATGTGATCTTTCCCTGGCTGAGGCAATGTGTAAAGTAGCATTTTGGTCTCATTTGCACAAAATGAATTGCAAATTATTTGAATTAATGGGTTTTACAAATTCCTAAAAATTCAACTCTACTTTGATTCTGATCAAATCGATTCACTCCACTCTTCTATCATCCTCTGTTTGAACCCTCCAGTACCTGAAGAATAATAGATTACCACTGCCCAGAAGACACGGAACACTTTTGGTTTTGCACTTTAATTTTTCTTGTCAGTGAAATGTTATTTTTGTCAATAAAACCTTATTTTCTATAAAGTTCTTGTCCTCATTCAGTCAATAAATGATTCAGTTGATCTACCACAATTTCCCCATAACAGTGTACTTTAGCTGTAAAAGGCTCATAAATGTGTGCCTCTACCACAGATCCCTCCCCACCTCCAAAATGTGGTGCCTCTGCCACAGATTCCCCTCCCAATAACAGGGTGCCTCTGCCACAGATTCCCCTCCCAATAACAGGGTGCCTCTGCCACAGATTCCCCTCCCAATAACAGGGTGCCTCTGCCACATGCCCCTTCTATAACAGTGTGCCTCTGCCACAGATACCCCTTCCCCTACCCCAATATCTGGGTACCTTTGCCACAGATTCCCCATCTCCCAACACCGGGGACCTCTGCCACAGATCTCCACCTACAACAAACACAGTACTTCTGACAACCCTCCTCATCAGGGTCGGCATTACGGGCAGGCAGACCAGGCAGCTGCCTAGGGTCCCCGCTCCTCCAGGGGCCCCCAGCCAGTGGCATGCTGCTAATAGCAGCACACCATGTGGCTGCTATGGGGCCCGTGAAGAAGGGGCTCGGTGCCGCTCCCTCCCCCACATTCAACTTATCAGCATCATACATTCCGATATAGTTAAAAGCAGTGATGGAGGAGAGAGTGTCAGATGGTGCTCTCTCTCCCATCACTCTCCCTTTGCCTCTGACTCAGAGTGTGCCAGCAGGGGAGATAACATGCTTTGCAGAAGCCATAGCACTGGGGGAAAAGAAGGAGAGGTAAGGTGTGTGTGTGTGTGTGTGTGTGTGTGTGTGTGTGTGTGTGTGTGTGTGTGTGTGTGTGTGTGTGTGTGTATGTATATATATATATATATATATATATATATATATATATTATGCATTATAGTGTCTGTGTCTGCTGCATTATACTTTGTGTGGGGGGACTGTATTAAACTGTGTATGGTGGGTGCTGCACTATACTGTGTGTGGGGGGAGGCTGCATTATACTGTGTGGGGCTGCATTATACTCTGAGGTGGCTGCTTTATACTCTGGGGGCTGCATTATACTGTTTGGGGGGCTGCATTATAGTGTGTTGGGGGCAGCATTATACTTTGCGTGTGGAGGCTGCACTATACTGTATGTGGGGGGACTGCATTATAATGTCTGGGGGGGCTGAATTATACTGTGTGTGGCTGCATTATACTGTGTATGTAGGGGGCTGCATTATACTGTGTGCTGTGTGTGGGGCGACTGCACTATACTGTGTGTGTGTGTGGACCGGCATTATACTCTGAGGGGGCTGCACTGTACTGTCTGTGTGGATCTGTATTATACTGTGTGGGGGGGCTGCATTATACTCTGATGGGACTACATTATGCTCCGAGAAGGGCTGCATTATGCTCTGAGGGGGGGTTCCATTATACTCTGTGAGGGGGCTGCATTATACACTGTGAGGGAGGCTGCATTACACTATATGTACTATATGGACCTCCATTATACTGTATTGAGGACTATCGGTACCCATCATTCTACCTCAGCTGGTGTAAAGAGATCGGGAAACAAGCGTTGAACGACTTCAATATTGTCAATCGCGCTCGTTTAACAGCCTGAACTCAGCGCACGTAAATAGAACAGAATTGTTTGTATGATAGTGCAATATGTCAGCATTTGGGGCCCCACTTTAAACTTTTGCCCAGGGCCCCACTTTGTCTAAAACTGGCCCTGCCCCCCCCATAACAGGGTGCTTCTGCCAGAGATTCCCCTCCTCTCCCCCCATAACAGGGTGCCTCTGCCACAGATCCACAACTCCCCCAATAACAGTACCCCCTTCTGACAACCCCCCATAACAGGGTGACTCTCCCGCAGATTCCCCACTACCAGGTCCAAGTGGATCTTTTGCCCCCCGAGGTCCAACGTGTAAATCCTGCATGTCAACATCTCCACTCCCACAGCAGGTGCTCCACCCGGGACCAGAATAACCTGTGAGATTGGCATCGGGAGCTCTTGCTTCTTCCCTAATTTACATCTGATTATCAGGCACATCTGTCATTAGTGCTGATGGTAATTATCCTCCGTCTGTTACATCACTAACGAGTCTGTTTTATGTAATCCATTACTGCTCAGAAGATGATCTGCACGGAGAAATGTCTGCACCTTGTGTATGACGGGGATATGGTCACATTCCGCCCCAATTAGAGGGGGACATACCTCAATAAATGGGGGCTTACAGGGGTCCTCCACCCTCCATGTGGAACAGTGCAGCATTCCATGATGGATAATAGAATTGTGCCCCATATGGCGGCACAACAGCTCCGTATTACATTAGAGCCCCCATCTCTAACCATAAATGACTTGAGTGGGGTTGACAGAGTACCCCATGATCAAAACCAATCTGTTTGACAACTACAACACCCAGCATGCCCTGACAGCCTGCTGCACCCTATGGCGGCACATAGTACCAAACCATAGGGACCCCATGTCTGGCCATAAAGCACTTTGACAATGGTCTCCAGCCGGCGGTTGACCATTTGTTACAAAATATACCTCCTGTTATGCCCCAACAGCAGGGGGCACCATATGGCGGCACACGTAGCGGCCTGCAGTGCAGGTTGGGTTTGCACAGTTGTCTCTAACCTGTAGATTTCCAAGTGTTGCAAAATTTATTCCAAGCATCTCTTCTGCACTGACGCCTATGGGGAATCAGATAATTAAATGCCACATTTGTACGGCTGAGTTAGTCTTGTTACTTATCCTGCGATCACAATAAAACTGCAACAGTTTTGCAACAATTCGTTAAAGTCGCGACATAATGAGGTTTCTGTCGTGACGGTGTCTATCCCTATCTGATTATATTATGGAATTGCTATTTCGGCAGTTTTCCAGAGTTTGTCAGTGATCGCTCAGGTTATTCTGAATGTATATAAACTGCTACTGAGCAGTGCCCTCTGGTGGCCATTACCAGGAGTGCAAATTTGTATCCTTGTGAGATCACATGGAATGACTTTCTCCCCAGTAATGCTCAGAGTGGGAGTTTCCAATTCTATGATATTGGACAGCATCTTATTTATTTAAAGGGATCATCCTGTCAGAATATATCAATTACTTATTAGATGCTCCCCTTGATCAGCTGCCATTCACTGTGTAGTGGCCGCTGCGGGTATTGCAGGGCAGCTACTATTCATTTTGAATGCATTACCAACAGTGGCCACTACAGATGGAATGGCGCTGCACAGTGCAACATTGTTACATGTGCGCACATCCAGCTGGAGCTTGTAACATTCTGATAGGTGGGGGGTGTCAGATCCCAACTAATCTGATATTGATGATATATTCTGACAGGACAACCCCTTTAATTATGGAAACGTGGTGATATGTGTTCTGTTCTACTAAAAAATATTTTTTTCATATGGAACAAAATGACTTACAGAAGTTTTAACCCCTCCACCATCCCCGTATGATGATTTTAAATATAATCCAATGTGATAATTATTAGGCCACATTGTTAATATGATCGATAGGGATCAGACCTTATAACACCCGTTGTGTTCACTGGGGTTCCGTGGCTTTAAGAAAATAAGCCTAAAGTACGTATGCCCTGCAGATTTTCATGAGCCGCGAAATCTGCACCAATTCTCATTGCAGAGATGCTTCACATTTGCATTTTTTGGGGGGAGGTCCTCAGGGGTGGGACTTAACCCATTAGTGACTGGGCCCATTTGTATAATTCTGACCACTGTCCTTATATGAGGTTATAACTCTGGAGCTTCAACGGATCCCGGTGATTCTGAGACTGTTTTTTCGTGACATATTGTACTTCATGTTAGCGGTAACATTTCTTTGATATGACTTGCGTTTATTTTTTTTAAAAAAAAACGGAAATTTGGCAAAATTTTGTAAAATTTTGCAGTTTTCAAAATTAAATGTTTGTACCCTTAAATCACAGAGATGTCACACAAAATAGTTAATAAATAACATTTCCCACATGTCTACTTTACATCAGCACAATTTTGGAAGCCTATTTTTTTTTTTGTTAGGGAGTTATAAGGGTTAAAAGTTGACCAGCAATTTCTCATTTTTTCGAACAAAATTTACAAAACAATTTTTTTTAAGGACCACCTCACAATTGAAGAGACTTTGAGTGACCTATATGATAGAACGGTGTCACTTTCGGGTATTTTCTAAAAACTGCACCCCCCTCAAGGCGCTCAAAACCACATTCAAGAAGTTTATTAACCCTTCAGGTGCTTTACAGGAATTTTTGTAATGTGGAAGGAAAAAAAATGACCATTTTACTTTTTTCACACAAAATTTATTTTGGACCCAAACTTTATTTATTTTCACAAGGGTATCAGGAGAAAATGGACCACAACATTTGTTATGCAATTTCTCTTGAGTACGCCGATACCCCGTATGTGGGGAAAATCCACTTTTTGGGTGCACGTTGGGGCTCAGAAGGGAGGGAGCACCGTTTGACTTTTAGAGCGCAAAATTGGCTGGAATCAATGGTGGCGCCATGTCGCATTTTGGAGACCCCCTGATGTGCCTAAACAGTGGAACCCACCCAATTCTAACTCCAACCCTAACCCCAACACACCCCTAACCCTAGCCCCAACCCCAACCTTAGTCCTAACCCTAACTGCAAAGAATGAAAAAAAAAATACATTTTTTTAATTGTATTATTTTTACCTAAGGGGTGTGATAAAGGGGGGGTTTGATTTACTATATTTTTTATTTTGATCACTGTGATAGGGTCTATCACAGTGATCAAAATGAACCAAGAGGAAAAAAATCTCCTACTGTTGCCGGGTGCTGACCGGCAGATCTTGGCGGGCGCACTGCGCATGCGCCAACCATTTTCTTCCGGGAAATGACATGGAGGGCCTGGGGACAGAGCCGGAGGGTTCGAGGATGGCAGAGGAATGGGGGGGATTCAGGGAACCCCATTTCTCCCTCTCCTTTGGTATGCTAGATCATATCAGAGGAGAGAGAAATGAATGGAAAATCTGACTTTTTTTTTATATTGCCGTTATTCAGTGAATAACGGCGATCACAAGACTGGGGACGGTAAAAAACAACCCGAATCATGTTGTCTGTGGTCTCAGTTACACCCCAGTAGCCAAGACCCTGGAGATTTTCTGACACTGGGGGCACTATACTCTTATTTCTCAGCGCCATTAAAAAGCAGCGTTGAGGAATAAGTACTCTTAAAGGGCACCTGTCACCTGAATTTGGCGGGACCATTTTTCGGTCCGATGGGCATTGTTTTCGGGTGTTTTATTCACCCCTTCCTTTCCCGCTGGCTGCACGCTGGCCGCAATATTGGATTGAAGTTCATTCTCTGTCCTCCGTAGAACTCGCCTGCGCAAGGCAATCTTGCCTTGCGCACGCGCAGTATGCTTTGCCCAACTGCAGGCAAAGCCGAAAAGCATTAATGTGCATGCGCCGGCGCACTATGTCCCAGAACACAGCAAAATACTCTTGGGACATAATGCGCCGGCGCATGCGCAATAATGCTTTTCGGCTTTGCCCGCAGTTGGGCAAAGCATACTGCACGTGCGCAAGGCAAGATTGCCTTGCGCAGGCGTGTTCTATGGAGGACAGCGAATCAACTTCAAGCCAATATTGTGGCCAGCGTGCAGCCAGCGGGAAAGGAAGGGGTGAATAAATCACCCGAAAACACTGCCCATCGGACCGAAAAAAGGTCCCGCCAAAATCAGGTGACAGGTTCCCTTTAACTGCAACCGTTAAAAGGCGTATCGGCAGTCGTTAAGGGGTTAAAGAACAGGTGACTTTTCAGAATAAACCATACTGTGTGTATATGAGAAATTACACTATTTCTGGCCATTATAAGAATTGTATCCTGCATTTTTCACCAGTTTTCCCCTCTGCAGGCTCTAATCTCTAGTTTTCAGTTGTTTCTCAGTTCACTATGATGTCTCCAATATGCAGCACCCACAGCCATGGGATCCTGCTCATCATTCCAAGTGGCGGCAACATGCAGGATATTATACAGCAGTATTGAGCAGAGTAAATGTGAATCCAGTTCTGGGGTGAAATAAAATACTTACTAGAAAGCTCTGCATGATCTCTCTGTTTCCTCCATAGAGGGTAGTGGGAGGTGTAAAATTATGCTTCACTTTGCAAATAGTGCCTCTTGTTTTAAGCAAGACTGAATTGACTTTTTTGTTTTTTTATTTGTTTTTTTGAGTGGTTGGTGAGCTAAGGAGGCAGTGGAGAGGGTGAAGTGGCTCAAAAGTGGAGACGGAAGCAAATATCTCTGATATAGTACCGAGTTTTTCTCCATATGCTGCAGAGGGTCAAAAAATGAAATAAGAACAAAAAGTAAAAAAAAATGAAATCTAATAGTCACTCCCCTTTTCCCCCATTAAAAATATGCATATATAAAAAATATATTAATAAACAAATTCTCTATCAGTGTGTACAAAATAGCCTGATCTATCAAAGTATAAAATTAATGAACCCGGTTAAAAAAAATGGTGTTTTGACAAAAAGAAAAATCAAAACTGCAGAATTTGGATTTTTCAGGTCATCACTAGTGATGACCGAATACATTCGGCACTATTCGTTACTCGCACGAATAGTACGCCCTCTGGGCTATTCGTTACTTGGCAAGTAATTTGGTATTCGCCTTGGTATGTTAGAGTGACCCGCCCAGCACGTTTGGCGATTTATTTGCAGCCAATGAACATTCTGGGCTGGCTTGCCAATCACAGTAATGTTGGCGCCATCTTTGGTTTGGCAGTACTGTGATTGGCCGGCCTTACAGCATCATAGGGGATATTGAATCCCTGCCGGCGCCATGTTGCGCACATTGCAGCCAGAAACAACGTAAGGAAAGCTACTCTTTTAAGAGCTACTGAGGGTGAAGATTAGTTCTTTGTTAGGTGGAGATAGTGTAGGGAGAGATTTAATAATAGAGAGAGTGAAAGGCAGGTACCTGGGTATTATCACTTCACATCATCATTGCAAGTACATGCTGGAGATCTCTGATTTTGCATTGTGTGCTGTATAGTTTAGGAACAGACTGTGGGATTAGGGAGAAAATAGGGAGGGTTTCATCCACTACCATAATATACGAATCAGCTCTTTTTATAGGCAAATAATATTAGTAGTACCAACATGTACAAAACCATTTTTTTGGAGTTACATAATATTCCTGTGTAGCAGCATACAAAATATATGTTCTTACAGCTAAATAATATTCCTCAGTGCCAGCATATAGTAACATGCTTTATAAAAGCTAATTGCTAAATAATATTCCTCGCCTATTGCTTAAAAAGCTAATATTTATCTAGCAATTGTGCAACTGGCGCTAAACTGCTGAGCTACGGAAACGTCACTATCTACTAGCAATTTCTATTCTGACTCTTCAAGGCAGTATGAGTCTCTAAATCCTTAGTCATCAATCCCTTAGATAACCGTGTGATTGTTGTACTCACATGTGATGCGTTCTCAGATAGTTCCAACTCGGCCACACTGACTTGTAATAAGAGTCCAGGAGAAACAGAGTTCATTTTCTCTGAAATCTTGTATTTAAGCACAATGCAGCAGGTGGAAAGAGCAATCCAAACAGAAGTACACATGTACATCCAGAAATGGCTACAGCAAACTGATGATGAGAAAGGAGGAAGGAGCAAAAGCTAACCAACTACAGGAGAGAAGAAGGGACAAACTTCAAAGGGCAGGAACAGCAGAATGCAATGCATAACATAGAGAATACATAACAGGTTGTTCCCATTCATGGAACACAACATTTCCCTGAGTCTGCTGTTGGCGTGTCTCATAAAGGCTATCTAAAATATCCCAAAAAATTTCTATTGGTTAAATAGCATATATGTTTATTTAGTCACAATTTACAAGTGTCAGCAAGGTGTTATAAAAAATACTAATTTTCCATTGGTTTAATAAATAGTGTATCTTTATCTAGCAGTTGTGCGACTGGCGCAAAGCCTGCTGAGATACACAAACGTGACTGTTTACCTATAATTTTCATGAGTCTGCTGTTGCCATGTGTAATTAAGTTGATATCTGAAAAAAAAATAGCCACACATTGCTAGATATATTTAATTTGTACATAACACCTCTTTGAGAGTACTTGTTAAAAAATTAAAAAAGCGAGGATTTTTTTTTCATAAGCACAACACATTCAATATGTGAAAGGGTGATGTTAAGGGAGGTGAATGTGGTGGTGCCCGCTCAGGCTGTGTGACAGATCAGAAGGTGACTGCATCTCATTCTATCTTCCTGTCAAAATTTGGTAAGCGCGCTACACCATTGACGAACCCAGAAAAGTGCAAGGATGTTTCTAGGTTGGATGGCAGACGAAGGCTCCAGTGTGTTGACAAGCAGCACCACCAATTCTGTCACATGGTCCATCCTCAGTAGCCAAGAGGCTGGACCTCTGAATCCTCAACCTGGTCCTTCTTCCTACCACCATCAAGAGTCCCTGGAGGCATTTGACCCCAACGCTGGCCACTCTGAGGAACTGTTTACGTTTCCTTGTAATTTTTCAGGCTTTTCAACATGCACCATTAAAGAAGTTCATGAGGAGGTGGAGTGTAGTGATGCCCAAACATTTGAGCACCCACGGCCAGGAGAAAGCCACGATCGGGAAGGTCAATTCATGTCTGAAGAGGTGGAGGATAATCATGATGCACAGTTGCCATCAGGTCAGCCTAAAATCACAACTCAGAAGGAGGATCAGACTGATGAATTGGAAGATGACATGGTTAATGACAAGGCCACTGATCCAACTATGCACCGTGGCATGCCTAGTGAGCACTGCAGTGCTGAGAGGGATGGATCCATAGCACAAAAACAGGCAAAAAGAGGTAGTGGTTTGACCAGAGGGAGAGCTCGGTCAACTTTCCACAGAGCCCCTCCTCTTGGCTAGATAACAGGCCAAGGCCACTGTATGGCAATTTTTTTTTCTGTAATATGCAGCATCTGCCAAACCAAGCTAAGAAGACACAAGAGCACTGCCAACCTAAGCACCATCAGCATGCAGAAGCACTGTAATGACACAGATAGTGCCACTGTGGAAAGACCAGATGGTGCAAAAAGTGAGCACGAGACCGAGAGCCGGGATTGAAAGGAGCAGGGCACGCTGTGCACACAGGACCTGATGCTAAGGCACGCAGTAAGCACAGGACCTGACACTAGACAGTCACGTGATCGCAGAGGGGCAGAGCCACCGTGCATGAGGACGGAGAATCACACGAGAGTGCGGAGCACAGGACAATAACAAAATCAGAGGGGAGCCGAGGTCAGAAGCAAGACGAGAGCGAGGTACCAGGGACAAGACAGGAGAGTAAACCGAGATGAGCCAGGGAGTCAGAGAAACAGGAAGGACAGATCAGTCCTGAGTAGTGTTGAGCATTCCGATACCGCAAGTATCGGGTATCGGCCGATATTTGCTGTATCGGAATTCCGATACCGAGATCCGATATTTTTGTGGTATCGGGTATCGGTATCGAAACAACATTAATGTGTAAAATAAAGAATTAAAATAAAAAATATTGCTATACTCACCTCTCCGACGCAGCCTGGACCTCACCGAGGGAACCGGCAGCGTTGTTTGCTTAAAATTCGCGCGTTTCCTTCCTTACGTGAAGTCCCGGGCTTGTGATTGGTCGCGTGCCGCCCATGTGGCCGCGACGCGACCAATCACAGCAAGCCTTGACGTAATTTCAGGTCCTTCAGGATTTTAAAATTACGTTCCGGCTTTGTGATTGGTCGCGTCGCGGTCACATGGGCGACGCGACCAATCACAAGCCGTGACGTAATTTTAAAATGCGCGCTTGTCCTGCCTCCCGTGACGTCACGGCTTGTGATTGGTCGCGTCGCCCATGTGACCGCGACGCGACCAATCACAAAGCCGGAACGTAATTTTAAAATCCTGAAGGACCTGAAATTACGTCACGGCTTGCTGTGATTGGTCGCGTCGCGGCCACATGGGCGGCACGCGACCAATCACAAGCCGGGACTTCACGTAAGGAAGGAAACGCGCGAATTTTAAGCAAACAACGCTGCCGGTTCCCTCGGTGAGGTCCAGGCTGCGTCGGAGAGGTGAGTATAGCAATATTTTTTATTTTAATTCTTTCTTTTACACATTAACCCCTTCCTGACATCAGACGTACTATCCCGTCGAGGTGGGGTGGGCCCCCATGACCGCCGACGGGATAGTACGTCATACGCGATCGGCCGCGCTCACGGGGGGAGCGCGGCCGATCGCAGCCGGGTGTCGGCTGCATATCGCAGCTGACATCCGGCACTATGTGCCAGGAGCGGTCACGGACCGCCCCCGGCACATTAACCCCCGGCACACCGCGATCAAACATGATCGCGGTGTACCGGCGGTACAGGGAAGCATCGCGCAGGGAGGGGGCTCCCTGCGTGCTGCCCTGAGACGATCGGTACAAGGTGATGTACTCACCTCGTACCGAACGTCTTCTCCCTGCAGGCCCCGGATCCAAAATGGCCGAGGGGCTGTATCCGGGTCCTGCAGGGAGCACTTCCGGGTCGGAGCAGGCTGCAGATGAAAGCTGCAGCCTGCTCCGATGAAAGTATGATCGCGGATCTGATAGAGTGCTGTACACACTATCAGATCTGCGATCTGTGATGTCCCCCCCTGGGACAAAGTAAAAAAGTAAAAAAAAAAAATTTCCACATGTGTAAAAAAAAAAAAAAAAAATTCCTAAATAAATAATAATAAAAAAAATATATATTATTCCCATAAATACATTTCTTTATCTAAAAAAAACAAACAAAAACAATAAAAGTACACATATTTAGTATCGCCGCGTCCGTAACGACCCAACCTATAAAACTGGCCCACTAGTTAACCCCTTCAGTAAACACCGTAAGAAAAAAAAAAAAAAACGAGGCAAAAAACAACGCTTTATTACCATACCGCCGAACAAAAAGTGGAATAACACGCGATCAAAAAGACGGATATAAATAACCATGGTACCGCTGAAAACGTCATCTTGTCCCGCAAAAAACGAGCCGCCATACAGCATCATCAGCAAAAAAATAAAAAAGTTATAGTCCTCAGAATAAAGCGATACCAAAATAATTATTTTTTCTATAAAATAGTTTTTATCGTATAAAAGCGTCAAAACATAAAAAAATGATATAAATGAGGTATCGCTGTAATCGTACTGACCCGACGAATAAAACTGCTTTATCAATTTTACCAAGCGCAGAACGGTATAAACGCCTCTCCCAAAAGAAATTCATGAATAGCTGGTTTTTGGTTATTCTGCCTCACAAAAATCGGAATAAAAAGTGATAAAAAATGGTCACGTGTCCGAAAATGTTACCAATAAAAACGTCAACTCGTCCCGCAAAAAACAAGACCTCACATGACTCTGTGGACCAAAATGTGGAAAAATTATAGGTCTCAAAATGTGGAGACGCAAAAACTTTTTTGCTATAAAAAGCGTCTTTTAGTCTGGTTTCACACTTGCGTTTTTATCTGCATGCGTTTTTTAAAAAAACCACATGTGTGAAAAAATGCATGTAAACGCAGTAAAACGCATGCGTTTTTATAGAAAAACACAAGAAAAAAACAAAAAACCCTAACCCTACCCCTAACCCTACCCCTAACCTGAAATACGTGGCACTGAAATACGTGGCACTGAAATATACGTTTATATACGTATATACGTATATAAGTGCCACGATATTTCAGTGGCCACGTATTTAAGTGCCACGTATTTAAGTGCCACGTATTTAAGTGCCACGTATTTAAGTGCCACGTATTTAAGTGCCACGTATTTCAGTGCCACGTATTTCAGTGCCACGTATTTACGTGCCACGTATTTTTCAGTGCCTGAAATACGTGGCACTGAAATACGTGGCACTGAAATATCGTGGCACTGAAATATCGTGGCACTGAAATATCGTGGCACTGAAGTATTTACGTGCCACGTATTTTTCAGTGCCTGAAATACGTGGCACTGAAATACGTGGCACTGAAATACGTGGCACTGAAATATCGTGGCACTGAAATACGTGGCACTTAAATACGTGGCACTTAAATACGTGGCTCTTAAATACGTGGCTCTTAAATACGTGGCACTTATATACGTGGCACTTATATACGTGGCATTTATGACTGTCAGAAAATGTTCAGTAAACGGTTAGGGGTGAGGTTAGGGTTAGGGTTTCAGGTAGAATTGGGGAGTTTCCACTGTTCAGGCACATCAGGGGCTCTCCAAACGCGACATGGCGTCCAATCTCAATTCCAGCCAATTCTGCGTTGAAAAAGTAAAACAGTGCTCCTTCCCTTCCGAGCTCTCCCGTGCGTCCAAAAAGGGGTTTACCCCAATATATGGGGTATCAGCGTACTAGGGACAAATTGAACAACAACTTCTGGGGTCCAAGTTCTCTTGTTATCCTTGGGAAAATAAAAATTTGGGGGGCTAAAAATCATTGTTGTGGGAAAAAAAATATGTTTTATTTTCACGGCTCTGCGTTGTAAACTAGTGAAACACTTGGGGGTTCAAAGTTCTCACAACACATCTAGATAAGTTCCTTGGGAGGTCTAGTTTCCAATATGGGGTCACTTGTGGGGGGTTTGTACTATTTGGGTACATAAGGGGCTCTGCAAATGCAACGTGACGCCTGCAGACCAATCCATTTAAGTCTGCTTTCCAAATGGCGCTCCTTCCCTTCCGAGCTCTGTCATGCGCCCAAACAGTGGTTCCCCCCCACATAGGGGGTATCAGCGTACTCAGGACAAATTGGACAACAACTTTTAGGGTCCAATTTATCCTGATACCCTTGTGAAAATACAAAACTGGGGGCTAAAAAATCATTTTTGTGAAAAAAAATAATAATTTTTATTTTCACGGCTCTGCGTTATAAACTGTAGTGAAACACTTGGGGGTTCAAAGTTCTCACAACACATCTAGATAAGTTCCTTGGGGGGTCTAGTTTCCAATATTGGGTCACTTGTGGGGGGTTTGTACTGTTTGGGTACATCAGGGGCTCTGCAAATGCAACGTGACGCCTGCAGACCAATCCATTTAAGTCTGCATTCCAAATGGCGCTCCTTCCCTTCTGAGCTCTGTCATGCGCCCAAACAGTGGTTCCCCCCCACATATGGGGTATCAGCGTACTCCAGACAAATTGGACAACAACTTTTGGGGTCCAATTTATCCTGATACCCTTGTGAAAATACAAAACTGGGGGCTAAAAAATCATTTTTGTGAAAAAAAAAATAATTTTTATTTTCACGGCTCTGCGTTATAAACTGTAGTGAAACACTTGGGGGTTCAAAGCTCTCAAAACACATCTAGATAAGTTCCTTAGGGGGTCTACTTTCCAAAATGGTGTCACTTGTGGGGGGGTTTAATGTTTAGGCACATCAGGGGCTCTCCAAACGCAACATGGCATCCCATCTTAATTCCAGTCAATTTTGCATTGAAAAGTAAAATAGCGCTTCTTCCCTTCTGAGCTCTGCTATGCGCCCAAACAATGGTTTACACCCACATATGGGGTATCGTCGTACTCAGGACAAATTGCACAACAACTTTTGTGGTCTAATTTCTTCTCTTACCCTTGGGGAAATAAAAAAATGGGGGTGAAAAGATCATTTTTGTGAAAAAATATGATTTTTTATTTTTACGGCTCTGCATTATAAAGTTCTGTGAAGCACTTCTTGGGTCAAAGTGCTCAACACACATCTAGATAAGTTCCTTAAGGGGTCTACTTTCCAAAATGGTGTCACTCGTGGGGGGTTTCAATGTTTAGGCACATTAGGGGCTCTCCAAACGCAACATGGCGTCCCATCTCAATTCCAGTCAATTTTGCATTGAAAAGTCAAATGGCGCTCCTTCCCTTCTGAGCTCTGCCCTGCGCCCAAACAATGGTTTACACCCACATATGGGGTATCAGTGTACTCAGGACAAATTGCACAACAATTTTTGGGGTCCAATTTCTTCTCTTACCCTTGGGAAAATAAAAAATTGGGGGTGAAAAGATAATTTTTGTGAAAAAATATGATTTTTTATTTTTACGGCTCTGCATTATAAACTTCTGTAAAGCACTTGTTGGGTCAAAGTGCTCACCACACATCTAGATAAGTTCCTTAGGGGGTCTACTTTCCAAAATGGTGTCACTTGTTAGGGGTTTCAATGTTTAGGCACATCAAGGGCTCTCTAAATGCAACATGGCGTCCCATCTCAATTCCAGTCAATTTTGCATTGAAAAGTCAAATGGCGCTCCTTCCCTTCCGAGCTCTGCCCTGCGCCCAAACAATGGTTTACACCCACATATGGGGTATCAGCGTACTCAGGACAAATTGCACAACAATTTTTGGTGTCCAATTTCTTCTCTCACCCTTGGGAAAATAAAAAATTGGGGGTGAAAAGATCATTTTTGTGAAAAAATATGATTTTTTATTTTTACGGCTCTGCATTATAAACTTCTGTAAAGCACTTGTTGGGTCAAAGTGCTCACCACACATCTAGATAAGTTCCTTAGGGGGTCTACTTTCCAAAATGGTGTCACTTGTTAGGGGTTTCAACGTTTAGGCACATCAGGGGCTCTCCAAATGCAACATGGCGTCCCATCTCAATTCCAGTCAATTTTGCATTGAAAAGTCAAATGGCGCTCCTTTGCTTCCAAGCTCTGCCATGCGCCCAAACTGTGGTTTACCCCCACATATGGGGTATCAGCGTACTCAGGACAAATTGTACAACAACTTTTGGGGTCTATTTTCTCCTGTTACCCTTGGTAAAATAAAACAAATTGGAGCTGAAATAAATTTTGTGTGAAAAAAAGTTAAATGTTCATTTTTATTTAAACATTCCAAAAATTCCTGTGAAACACCTGAAGGGTTAATAAACTTCTTGAAAGTGGGTTTGAGTACCTTGAGGGGTGCAGTTTTTAGAATGGTGTCACACTTGGGTATTTTCTATCATATAGACCCGTCAAAATGACTTCAAATGAGATGTGGTCCCTAAAAAAAAATGGTGTTGTAAAAATGAGAAATTGCTGGTCAACTTTTAACCCTTATAACTCCGTCACAAAAAAAAATTTGGGTTCCAAAATTGTGCTGATGTAAAGTAGACATGTGGGAAATGTTATTTATTAAGTATTTTGTGTGACATATGTCTGTGATTTAAGGGCATAAAAATTCAAAGTTGGAAAATTGCGAAATTTTCAAAATTTTCGCCAAATATTCGTTTTTTTCACAAATAAACGCAAGTTATATCGAAGAAATTTTACCACTAACATGAAGTACAATATGTCACGAGAAAACAATGTCAGAATCGCCAAGATCCGTCAAAGCGTTCCAGAGTTATAACCTCATAAAGGGACAGTGGTCAGAATTGTAAAAATTGGCCCGGTCATTAACGTGCAAACCACCCTTGGGGGTGAAGGGGTTAATATGGATCCCAGGGCCTGAAGGAGAGTTTCCTCTCCTTCAGACCCTGGGAACCATCAGGAATACCGTCCGATACTTGAGTCCCATTGACTTGTATTGGTATCGGGTATCGGTATCGGATTGGATCCGATACTTTGCCGGTATCGGCCGATACTTTCCGATACCGATACTTTCAAGTATCGGACGGTATCGCTCAACACTAGTCCTGAGCAGAAAGCAGAAGTCAGGGGGCAAAACCGAGTCATACACAACGAAGCTCACATGCACAGAGGCACAACGATTACAGATGAGTAACCTGGGTCAGCAACCACTAACCGGAATACGGAAGTATCACCGACACCAGACCCAGGAACCACCAGCATTACATAGCCACCCCAGAACCAGAAAGAGGCAACTCACATTAACCCTGACCTGACCAGGACGGAGGTTAGATCATGACAAAGCTCATGGCAGCCAAGCACTCCAGTAGGTGGATGAAAGGCCTGGGTACAAAATTGTGTCTCGGGGTTAAACCACTGGCCCTGTGTTACATCCTTTCCAATCTGCTGTCCATGAAGCAGGCGCTGACGCCTCCTGCCCACAACCCGCAGTTGCACAGACACAACAGTCGGCAAGCACGTCCAGTTCGTTGTCCCAGCGCAGCGTTCAGTTGTCCCTTGTCAGCATATACAGGTCCTTCTCAAAAAATTAGCATATAGTGTTAAATTTCATTATTTACCATAATGTAATGATTACAATTAAACTTTCATATATTATAGATTCATTATCCACCAACTGAAATTTGTCAGGTCTTTTATTGTTTTAATACTGATGATTTTGGCCTACAACTCCTGATAACCCAAAAAACCTGTCTCAATAAATTAGCATATCAAGAAAAGGTTCTCTAAACGACCTATTACCCTAATCTTCTGAATCAACTAATTAACTCTAAACACATGCAAAAGATACCTGAGGCTTTTAAAAACTCCCTGCCTGGTTCATTACTCAAAACCCCCATCATGGGTAAGACTAGCGACCTGACAGATGTCAAGAAGGCCATCATTGACACCCTCAAGCAAGAGGGTAAGACCCAGAAATAAATTTCTCAACAAATAGGCTGTTCCCAGAGTGCTGTATCAAGGCACCTCAATGGTAAGTCTGTTGGAAGGAAACAATGTGGCAGAAAACGCTGTACAACGAGAAGAGGTGACCGGACCCTGAGGAAGATTGTGGAGAAGGACCGATTCCAGACCTTGGGGAACCTGAGGAAGCAGTGGACTGAGTCTGGTGTGGAAACATCCAGAGCCACCGTGCACAGGCGTGTGCAGGAAATGGGCTACAGGTGCCGCATTCCCCAGGTAAAGCCACTTTTGAACCATAAACAGCGGCAGAAGCGCCTGACCTGGGCTACAGAGAAGCAGCACTGGACTGTTGCTAAGTGGTCCCAAGTACTTTTTTCTGATGAAAGCAAATTTTGCATGTCATTCGGAAATCAAGGTGCCAGAGTCTGGAGGAAGACTGGGGAGAAGGAAATGCCAAAATGCCTGAAGTCCAGTGTCAAGTACCCACAGTCAGTGATGGTGTGGGGTGCCATGTCAGCTGCTGGTGTTGGTCCACTGTGTTTCATCAAGGGCAGGGTCAATGCAGCTAGCTATCAGGAGATTTTGGAGCACTTCATGCTTCCTGGCACCTGCTCACAGTGCCAAAACCACTGGTAAATGGTTTACTGACCATGGTATTACTGTGCTCAATTGGCCTGCCAACTCTCCTGACCTGAACCCCATAGAGAATCTGTGGGATATTGTGAAGAGAAAGTTGAGAGACGCAAGACCCAACACTCTGGATGAGCTTAAGGCCGCTATTGAAGCATCCTGGGCCTCCATAACATCTCAGCAGTGTCACAGGCTGATTGCCTCCATGCCACGCCGCATTGAAGCAGTCATTTCTGCCAAAGGATTCCCGACCAAGTATTGAGTGCATAACTGAACATTATTATTTGATGTTTTTTTTGTTTGTTATTAAAAAACACTTTTATTTGATTGGACGGGTGAAATATGCTAATTTATTGAGACAGGTTTTTTGGGTTATCAGGAGTTGTAGGCCAAAATCATCAGTATTAAAACAATAAAAGACCTGACAAATTTCAGTTGGTGGATAATGAATCTATAATATATGAAAGTTTAATTGTAATCATTACATTATGGTAAATAATGAAATTTAACACTATATGCTAATTTTTTGAGAAGGACCTGTATGTCTGTTCACAAATTGTTAGATAGGGCATACATGTTCACTACCACTTTAGATTGTTTGGTGCTGGACAAAGACCAATGCTTATTTTCCAGGCTCCTAAATTAGATTTTTGTCTCTTATTTAACTGTTGCTTCCCTTAAATTTTCTAAATTTGGGTCCTAAAAAGATGGTGGTGTGGTATTGGCCAGTTTCTATATATTTTAAGCACGTCTAAGAGACTGGGTTAATACGCTCCACTATTCAGGCCGCAGCCTTACAGATATTGGATCATGGTCATTGCTAAGCTAAGGCCTTTACCTGAGCTCTGTAGCACTGCCTGTCACCTAAGTAATACACTCCACAGACCTCGTCACTCTCTGGGACATAGCCTGTAATTACTCCATTGTTGCTCAAAACCATGCAAAAGATACCTTCTGCCTAGTTGGGTAGTTTCCAGAAGTGCTTGGTCTTGTGCAGATTGGTCAATGGCACTCCTGTCTCTTTCCCTTGAGGAGGCTGCTTCCAAGTAAGACGAGGCTTGTACATAGGCCTGACAGACTGACCACAATACAGGCCCTCGCTTGTTACACTGGATTCAGAATTTAATTCTTATGCTTTTGGTGTCTGGTAGAATCAAATTTCCTGACATTGATCATAGAGTTCCCCCAATTCCTGTATTATATTCACTTTACAGCGGCTTCACCCACCATGACAGTGGTTCCATTGGGATCCGGTGGCCAAAATGAACGGTGGAGCTCACAAAACGCAGGTTTCACAGCAGCTGGTGGCCCTCTGAAAATGTGAAGAGAGGGCCACATAATGACATGGCGGTGGACGTGGTGGTGGTGGTGGTGGTGGCGGCAGGCTAAGCCCAAAATTCAAATGTGCATGTTATAGCTGGCATTGTAAAGGGATGGGGAATATGTATTCCACTATCTGGCTAATTATTTGGCATAAGGGAGGGTCCTCCCAAATGTAGGAGTGAGAGCTCTTAAAGTAAAAAACGCTCTGTGTGAACATATGCTAAAGGGGGGGTATATATATTTTTTATTTTATTTTTATTTTGCGTTATATACATGTAACTATGAAGAAAAAATGTTTCTTAGTATTTTTCCCATTAAAAAAAAATTTGGGTTTGGTGGGTCTTCTTATAAATCTGTAAAATTGGCGCAATAGTCTGACAACATTCCCAGTTACCATATGTGAGTCAGAAAGGCAGGCCGGCGTCCTCTTCCCATTTAGCTCTTTCCCATCCATTTCAGCTTTTTTCTCAGGCCCCCAGACCTGTTTGTTGGGTCCAGCAGAAAAATATTCGGCTTTCCCATTGACTTGCGTTGAATTCGTTATTCGGTACGAATATGCGGATATCAGAAATTATTCGTGCCGATTTTCCCGAATCTGAATGTTTCACTATTCGCTCATCACTAGTCATCACTCTTCTGTAAAAAATGCTCCCAAATGATCCCCAAAATGGTATAAATAAAATAATAGTCTAAGCCCTCAGACGGCTCCATCAATGAATAAAAAAAATATGTTACGGCTCTTAGGCTATGTTCACACGCTGCGGTTTTTGCTGCGGATCCGCAGCGGATTTGCAGCTGCGGATCCGCAGACGTTTTCCATGCAGGGTACAGTACAATGTTACCAGGGCCGGCGTTAGGGCCAGGCAGACTAGGCAGCTGCCTGGGGCCCCCACTCCCTTGGGGGCCCCCAGCATCTACAGCACACGCTTCACTGATAATAGCATTATCAGTGAAGCTTCCGATGTAGAGACTGGTTAAGGACCTGTAGTGACATCACAATCAGGTGACCTGCAATGTGACCGTGATGTCACCACAGGCCATGTACTCTGGGACTGTCTGGATGTTTCTGCAGTGAAAAAGGAGCGTGCAATGAAGCACAGGAGCACCTCCCCCATCAGAGTGATAGAAGTGCTCATTGGCCAGTGCTCCTGCCCTCCTGCACGGGGCCTCTGAGGGGGAGCTAGAGATGGCAGCTACCAACCTGAGCTGTGAGGTAAGTAGAAGAGCACCGTCCCACTGTGTGTGCTGCTCCTGGTGATGGTGGCTCCTGTCCTGCTGTCAGCTCCTCCTGCTCTTGTCGGCAGTCCCAGCAGAGGAGAGGGCAGGGAGGTGTCTGCTGGGACAGTGCTGCTGGGAGCAGGAGGAGCTGCAGCTGATAGTGTGGAACATCTCATTCCCTCCAGCATAAAGCATGTGTCTGAGGTGTGTGCAGTGTATAGTGTGTGCTGTCTGTGAGCTGTGTGTGTGTTTATGTGAATCACATGTATCAAATGAGCATTTGTTGTGCAGCATCTCTGTGTGTGTGTGTGTGTGTAGGTGTATGTGTGTATATAAGTGCGTGCCGTGTGTGTATATAAGTGTGTGCCGTGTGTGTATATAAGTGCGTGCCGTGTGTGTGTATATAAGTGTGTGTATATAAGTGCGTGCCGTGTGTGTGTATATAAGTGCGTGCCGTGTGTGTATATAAGTGCGTGCCGTGTGTGTGTATATAAGTGCGTGCCGTGTGTGTATATAAGTGCGTGCCGTGTGTGTGTATATAAGTGCGTGCCGTGTGTGTGTATATAAGTGTGTGTATATAAGTGCGTGCCATGTGTGTGTATATAAGTGCGTGCCATGTGTGTGTATATAAGTGTGTGTATATAAGTGCGTGCCGTGTGTGTGTATATAAGTGCGTGCCGTGTGTGTATATAAGTGCGTGCCGTGTGTGTGTATATAAGTGCGTGCCGTGTGTGTTTATATAAGTGCGTGCCGTGTGTGTGTATATAAGTGCGTGCCGTGTGTGTGTATATAAGTGCGTGCCGTGTGTGTGTATATAAGTGCGTGCCATGTGTGTGTATATAAGTGCGTGCCATGTGTGTGTATATAAGTGCGTGCCGTGTGTGTATATAAGTGCGTGCCGTGTGTGTGTATATAAGTGCGTGCCATGTGTGTGTATATAAGTGCGTGCCGTGTGTGTGTATATAAGTGCGTGCCGTGTGTGTGTATATAAGTGCGTACCGTGTGTGTGTATATAAGTGCGTGCCATGTGTGTGTATATAAGTGCGTGCCATGTGTGTGTATATAAGTGCGTGCCGTGTGTGTGTATATAAGTGCGTGCCGTGTGTGTGTATATAAGTGCGTGCCGTGTGTGTGTATATAAGTGCGTGCCGTGTGTGTGTATATAAGTGCGTGCCGTGTGTGTGTATATAAGTGCGTGCCATGTGTGTGTATATAAGTGCGTGCCATGTGTGTGTATATAAGTGCGTGCCGTGTGTGTGTATATAAGTGCGTGCCATGTGTGTGTATATAAGTGCGTGCCGTGTGTGTGTATATAAGTGCGTGCCGTGTGTGTGTATATAAGTGCGTGCCGTGTGTGTGTATATAAGTGCGTGCCGTGTGTGTATATAAGTGCGTGCCGTGTGTGTGTATATAAGTGCGTGCCGTGTGTGTGTATATAAGTGCGTGCCGTGTGTGTGTATATAAGTGCGTGCCGTGTGTGTGTATATAAGTGCGTGCCGTGTGTGTGTATATAAGTGCGTGCCATGTGTGTGTATATAAGTGCGTGCCGTGTGTGTATATAAGTGCGTGCCGTGTGTGTGTATATAAGTGCGTGCCGTGTGTGTGTATATAAGTGCGTGCCGTGTGTGTGTATATAAGTGCGTGCCATGTGTGTGTATATAAGTGCGTGCCATGTGTGTGTATATAAGTGCGTGCCGTGTGTGTGTATATAAGTGCGTGCCATGTGTGTGTATATACTGTAAGTGCGTGCCATGTGTGTGTATATAAGTGCGTGCCATGTGTGTGTATATAAGTGCGTGCCGTGTGTGTATATAAGTGCGTGCCGTGTGTGTGTATATAAGTGCGTGCCGTGTGTGTGTATATAAGTGCATGCCGTGTGTGTATATAAGTGCGTGCCATGTGTGTGTATATACTGTAAGTGCGTGCCGTGTGTGTGTATATACTGTAAGTGCGTGCCGTGTGTGTGTTTATACTGTAAGTGCGTGCCGTGTGTGTGTGTATATAAGTGCGTGCCGTGTGTGTGTATATAAGTGCGTGCCGTGTGTGTGTATATACTGTAAGTGCGTGCCGTGTGTGTGTGTGTATATAAGTGCGTGCCGTGTGTGTGTGTATATAAGTGCGTGCCGTGTGTGTGTATATACGTGCATGTCATGTATGTATGCATAAATGTGTGCCATGTTTGTATGTATGTGTGTGAATAAATGCATGCCATGTATGTGTATAAGTGCGTGCCATGTATGTGTATGTGTGTATAAGTGCGTGCCATGTGTGAGTGTATAAGCATGTGCCGTGTATGTGTGTGTGTTTATATATATATATATATATATATATATATATATATATATATATATATATATATATATATACACACATTTTTTGCATTACTCTAACTTGAATATATGTTAGTATATGTATATGGCTGGGTATAGACACACAGTGATAGCGTGTGAGTGTGGTGTGTGTTTGTGTGTCATGCACATTTTTAAATACTGGCTGAAGAACAGACGAGAGTTTATATATATATATATATATATATATATATATATATATATATATGTCAAAATTGGAACAGCATCACATATTACCGCAGTTGTCGTGCAGCGCTTTCCCAACCAAAGTTCAGTTGGCCTCCAGTAATAAAGATAAAAAAAAGGAAAACAGCACAAAAATTAAAGAAAAAAACGTGCTTTAATGCCTGAATGGCGTGGCAACGTTTCGGATATAGTATCCTATATATAGTATACTATATCCGAAACGTTGCCACGCCGTTCAGGCATTAAAGCACGTTTTTTTCTTTAATTTTTGTGCTGTTTTCCTATATATATATAACATGTTGGCAATCGTGCAACAAATGAGCAAAATGCTCATATATAGGACATTTCATAACATTCCCACATTGTTATGAAAAAATTATATTACAGCACATCCTGCACCCAATGTATTATATAATATATTTAAGGAGACAGAGTCTGTCCATTTGATACCAACTCCACCAAAATGGACACTGACTCCAACTCGCCAGCCCTGCTGCTTATGACATGAAACTGTATGGGGACAGATTCATCTACTAGTGTTCTGTCCCCATCGTTCTTCATTAGCCGGTGTAAAGAGGCCGAGAAACAAGAGCCAAACGACTTCAATATTGTAGATCACACGCATTGAACGGCCTGAACTCAGCTCATGTCAATACAACCAAAATGTTTGAGAGTCATGGTGCAGTATGTGAGCATTGGGGGCCTCATTTTAAACTTTTGCCTAGGGCCCCACATTGTCTAAAACCGGCCCTGAATGTTACCCTATGGAAAACAAAATCCGCTGTGCCCACTTTGCTTTTTTCCGCTAGAAAATCCGCGCTGATTTTCTGCGGAAAAAAAGAAGTAGCATGTCAATTCTTTCTGCGGATTCCGCAGCGGGTTTCCACCTGCACCAATAGGAAAGTGCAGCTGGAAACCCGCAGTGGAATCCGCAGTAGAAACCGCACAAAAAACCACAGTGAAAACCACCGCGGTTTTGCACTGCGGTTTTTCAAAACCAGGACCTGAAAAATCCGCAGGAAAAAAAGGATAGTGTGAACAAGCCCTAAGGGTATGTGTCCACGTTCAGGAAACGCTGCGTTTTTGACGCAGCGCTGAGCCGCAGCGTCCAGATGTTACAGCATAGTGGAGGGGATTTAATGAAATCCCGACTCCACTATGCGTTAAAAAACGCATGCGTTTTTGCCGCGAAAACACACATGCGGTGCTTTTTTCAAAACGCAGCATGTTGCTACAATGAGCAAAACACGCAGGAACACCGCAGGTGACCTGCCAGTGACCTCAGGTGCAGTTTTGGTCAGGATTTTACCTGCATAAAATCCTGACCAAAGCCTGAAGCAATCCTGAACATGGACACATACCCTGAGAAAATGGAGACACAAACCAATTATTTTTTTTTTAACTTCAAAATTATTTTTTCGCCGCTTAAATTAAAAAAAAAATACAGAAGCGAGGACGCGAAGACATTTTTCGACCACCCGAGCACGCTCGGACATGTTTGTGCATCACTAATACTTATCTATAATCACACTGACCCTCAGATCTACTGCAACATGAAGGCTGTAAAAAAAAAAAAAAATTCTGAATTTCCCTTTTTTGTTTTTTTTTTTTCCATTTCATCCTACTTTGGAATCTTTTTTCCCGTTTTTCAGGATATTTTATGGTCAAATGATTGACGTCGTTCAAAACCACAACTCCTGCAAAAAAAAACAAACAAAAACTAGCTCTCATGGAAAAATTGACACAAAAAAAATTCTGGCTTTTGAAGGGGGGGTTAAAAATTAGTTTACAGATTTGCTACACAAGGATCCTAAAGCGGGGATGACGTGCGAAAGCTGTAAGGACAATTGTAAAGTTGGCTTCTGACATTTTCAGGAGCAGGCGGTGTCTGAATACAAGTTTTAAAAACTTGCCAGAAGACAAAAAAAAGAAAAATCTGAATCTTTTTATTTTTACCTTTATGCTCCCTGATGGTGACCGCCCACATTACTGCTGTATGTCCGGCCTCTGATACACAGATCCAGCACTGAACAGGTTAACTTGGAGGAGGAACAGGTCTGGTGAGGATGGGGGATTGGAATGGGGAAGACTCAGGTGAGACGCTGAGCACCTGACGGCTCCTCACAATATCTGAGTTTAAAGGGCCTGCACCGATGATGTGACCCCCCAACACCAGACCTGGGACCACCGACCGAGGCAGCAACATGTTTAATCCATTCAAAGAAAGGCTCAGCACCTGGGCTGCAAAATACCAGCCAGCGGAGGAGGAAAAGATGGACCTGATCCAGAGGAAACGGTACGAGACGTGTGGGGCTACTTTATGGGATTTTATCTGGGACGCGTGGACGAGCCCTTATGCTTGTGTAGACCATGAATGGGAGCGGGCAACTCAACTGCCGCCGAGGGTCCACGAGGCGGAACAACACCAAGAAAACACTGAAGACCCCTTTAACCCCTCACAACCTTGCGATTTTCAGTTTCCAATTTTTCTTCCCCTGCTTCCCAGAGCCATAACTTTTTTTATTATTTTTCCATCAATATGGCCGTGTGAGGGATTGTTTTTTGCGGGACGTGTCGTACTTTTGAATGACCCCATTTATTTTATCATATAGTGTACTGGAAAACAGGAAAAAAAACATTCCAAGTGAGTTGAAATTGCAAAAACAAAAAAAGGCAGTTGCGCAATTTTTTTTAAAATTTATCATGTTCAATATATGGTAAAACTGACTTGGCAATATGATTCCTAGTTGTTGTTGTTTTTTGTTTCGTTTTTAAATGGTAAAAAAAATTGAAAGTTTGTAATAACATGTTTTGCTTATGTCACCATGTTCCAAGACCTGTAGTGTTTTTTTTAATTTTTCAGAACCTGGGGATGGGTGAGGGCTTATTTTTTGCACCCTGAGCTGATGTTTTTATTGGTACCATTTTGGGGTTGATGAGGTCCACCTTTTTAATGGATTTTATTGCAATGTTGCAGCAGAAAAAAACAACAATGTAATTCCGGTGCTTTGATTTTATTTTTTTTTATTTTTGTTACCCTGTTTAGCGATCAGATTAATTTATATTTTGATAGGACACACTTCTGAACACAGAGATACCAAATGTGGGTATTTTTTACCTTTTTAATTGTTTTATTTTGAATGGAGCAAAAAAGGGGTGACTTGAACTTTTGTGGGGGTTTTTTTTTGCTTTTTTTTTCTCACTTATTACTGAATCTAATAGTCCCCTTAGGGGATTTGAAGCCGCGATTGTCCAGTTGCTTTTGCTACACATAGCAGGGCATTGGCAGTATGGCAGAAATCGGAAGGTATGAACGTCAGCCACAGGCCGGCATTCGAAGGATGAATGTCCTGACAGGCACGGGGGTCATCAGCAGACCGCCAGCTATCCTGACGAGAGCGAATATTTTCGACTCCCTCCTTATTCAGCAAGCTATAGCGCTAATCAAAGAAGCTGCAGTGGGAACCCGGTTTCCTGGAGCGCTCCAATAATCAGCTGTTCGGACCCGCAGCTGCATGTGTCGCGGCTGTGTGACAGTCATCTGGGTGGGTGGTCGGATAATTTTATAGTCCGTGGTGAAATAATTCTGCTCCATCCTTTTTATTAAGGATTCTGGACCTTCCTCTTCTTCGAGCTGCAAAGGAAAATGACATTCAACGACTAAAGGAACTTCTAGAAGATGAGAGTTGTGATCCATTCCAGAGAGGTGAGGGACCAAGGGATGAAGTAAGAATGGAAATGTGTATGTGGCCTATGTGATACATTGTATTTACTAGTGTTACATCCCTACCCGGACTTGCTTTTGTCACCTGGTGTCACCGTATTCATCCTGCGGGAGGCGCTGGTGTCATGGTTAATATTACTGAATGGTGCAGATGCTATTTAGCCTAGGATACCGTTGCAACTGGGACATGTGGAGCCACCCAGTTGGGTGGAATGAGGACGTAATAAGAGGACATATGGTCAACCTCCGGGGGGAGGGAGGAGACTGATTCTGCCCAGTGCCTGGGCAATAAATAGAAGCAAACAAATGATTAAAAGGGTAATTTTTAGGCTTAAAAAATGAACAGCAAATAAATTCATAACTAAACAAATTGATTTCCACTTTCACAAATAATTTTTTTTTTTTAGAATTCAATTCACAGGAGTCCAGCAAAATGGCACTCTATTAGGCTACTTTCACACATCAGTTTTTTTCCATCAGGCTCAATCCGGCAAATTTTGAAAAAAACGGATCTGTAGCTAATTGTGAAACTGATGCGACGGATCTGTTTTTTCGTCTGATCTGACTAGCTGATCGAGAGGGAGAGAGAGACCAGAATAGAAAAAGCATGCTCAGTTTAGAAAAACGGAATCCGTGGCCGGAATCCTTCGTTTGAGGGATCCGGCACCATAGGATTCCTTTCTACCAAACGCCGGATTCGTCGCTGTCCGTATTTCCAACGGACACAAGAAATGTCGTATGTCTGTTTTCTCCGGCCTCCGGAAAAACAATTTTCGATGGATCCGATGAAAAACTGATTAACCCCTTCCCGACCCATGACGCCACGTAGGCGTCATGAAAACCCGTGCCAATCCGACCCATGACGCCTATGTGGCGTCATGGAATGATCGCGTCCCTGCAGATCGGGTGAAGGGGCTAACTCCCATTTTACCCGATCTGCAGAGACAGGGGGAGTGGTACTTCAGCCCAGGGGGGGTGGCTTCACCCCCACGTGGCTACGATCGCTCTGATTGGCTGTTGAAAGTGAAACTGCCAATCAGAGCGATTTGTAATATTTCACCTAAAAAACTGGTGAAATATTACAATCCAGCCATGGCCGATGCTGCAATATCATCGGCCATGGCTGGAAATACTGAAGTGACCCCCCCCACACCCACCGATCGCCCCCCCAGTCCTCCGTTATGGGGTCCGGTCCCCTCCGTCCGCCTGCCGGCTCCCCCGTCCTCCTGTCCGCTCCCTCCTTGTTTCGATTCACCCCCCCTGTGGTCCGATCACCCCCCCTGTGCTCCAATCCACCCCCCCACCACCCCTTCATACTTACCGATCCTCCCGGTGTCCGTACGTCTCCTCGCTGGGCGCCGCCATCTTCCAAAATGGCGGGCGCATGCTCAGTACGCCCGCCGAATCTGCCAGCCGGCAGATTCCTTACAAGTACATTTTGATCGCTGTGGTAGGTTCTATCACAGCGATCAAAATAAAAAAAATAATAAATAACCCCCCCCCCTTTATCACCCCCTTAGGTAGGGACAATAATAAAATAAAGAAAATATTTTTTTTTTTTCTTTTTCCACTAGGGTTAGGGTTAGAACTAGGGTTAGGGTTAGAACTAGGGTTAGGGTTAGAACTAGGGTTAGGGTTAGAACTAGGGTTAGGGTTAGGGGTAGGGTTAGGGTTACAGGTAGGGTTAGGGTTAGGGGTAGGGTTAGGGTTATGGCATGTGCGGATTTGGCCGCGGATCCGCAGCGGATTGGCCGCGGATCCGCAGCGGATTGGCCGCTGCGAATTCGTAGCAGTTTTCCATCAGGTTTACAGTACCGTGTACACCTATGGAAAACCAAATCCGCTGTGCCCATGGTGCGGAAAATTCCGTGCAGAAACGCTGCGTTGTATTTTCCACAGCATGTCAATTCTTTGTGCGGATTCCGCAGCGTTTTACACCTGTTCCTCAATAGGAATCCGCAGGTGAAATCCGCACAAAAAACACTGGAAATCTGCTGTAAATCCGCAGGTAAAACGCAGTGCCTTTTACTTGCAGATTTTTCAAAAGTCGTGCGGAAAAATCTCACACGAATCCGCTACGTGGGCACATACCCTTAGGGTTAGGGTTGGAATTAGAGTTAGGGTTGGAAATAGGGTTAAGATTAGGCTTGTGGTTAGGGTTACGGATAGGGTTAGGGGTGTGTTGGGGTTACAGTTGTGGTTAGGGTTGGGATTAGGGTTAGGGTTGGGATTAGGGTTAGGATTAGGGTTGGAATTAGGGTTACGGGTGTGTTGGGGTTAGGGTTGTGGTTAGGGGTGTGTTGGGGTTAGTGTTGAAGTTAGAATTGAGGGGTTTCCACTGTTTAGGCACATCAGGGGTCTCCAAACGCAACATGGCGCCACCATTGATTCCAGCCAATATTGCATTCAAAAAGTCAAATGGTGCTCCCTCCCTTCCAAGCCCCGACGTGCGCCCAAACAGTGGTTTACCCCCACATTTGGGGTACCAGCGTACTCAGGACAAACTGGGCAACAACTGTTGGGGTCCAATTTCTCCTGTTACCCTTGCAAAAATAAAAAATTACTTGCTAAGACATAATTTTTGAGGAAAGAACAATTATTTTTTATTTTCACGGCTCTGCGTTGTAAACTTCTGTGAAGCACTTGGGGGTTGAACGTGCTCATCACACATCTAGATAAGTTCCCTTGGGGGTCTAGTTTCCAAAATGGGGTCACTTGTGGAGGGTTTCTACTGTTTAGGCACATCAGGGGCTCTGCAAATGCAACTTGACGCCCGCAGACCATTCCATCAAAGTCTGCATTTCAAATGTCACTACTTCCCTTCCGAGCCCTGACGTGCGCCCAAACAGTGGTTTACCCCAACATATGAGGTATCAGCGTACTCAGGACAAATTGGACAACATCGTTCGTGGTCCAGTTTCTCCTTTTACCCTTGGGAAAATAAAAAAATTGTTGCTAAAAATCATTTTTGTGACTAAAAAGTTAAATGTTCATTTTTTCCTTCCATGTTGCTTCTGCTGCTGTGAAACACCTGAAGGGTTAATAAACTTCTTGAATGTGGTTTTGAGCACCTTGAGGGGTGCAGTTTTTAGAATGGTGTCACTTTTGGGTATTTTCAGCCATATAGAACCCTCAAACTGACTTCAAATGTGAGGTGGTCCCTAAAAAAAATGGTTTTGTAAATTTTGTTGTAAAAATGAGAAATCACTGGTCAAATTTTAACCCTTATAACTTCCTAGCAAAAAAAAAAATTTGTTTCCAAAATTGTGCTGATGTAAAGTAGACATGTGGGAAATGTTATTTATTAACTATTTTGTGTCACATAACTCTGGTTTAACAGAATAAAAATTCAAAATGTGAAAATTGCGAAATTTTCAAAATTTTTGCCAAATTTCCATTTTTTTCACAAATAAACTCAGAAATTATTGACCTAAATTTACCACTAACATGAAGCCCAATATGTCACGAAAAAACAATCTCAGAATCGCTAGGATCCGTTGAAGCGTTCCTGAGTTATTACCTCATAAAGGGACACTGGTCAGAATTGCAAAAAACGGCAAGGTCATTAAAGCCAAAATAGGCTGGGTCATGAAGGGGTTAAACATGAGACCATCCGTCGCAATCCGATGCTAATACAAGTCTATAAGAAAAAAACTGACTCGGCGGAAACTTTTGCCGGATCTGTTTTTAAAAAAATTCACCGGATTGTGCCTGACGGCAAAAAACTGATACGTGAAAGCAGCCTCATTTCAGCTGTAGAAGTGACAGAGTTGATCCAATCAATTATCAGTTGATTTCCTTCACCATTTCTAGAGCAAAAAGTCAAAGCCCCAAATAGCATCTGCCATTAGCGATCACATGATGTTGTTATGCGATTTCAGCACATTCTTTTTGCCCTTTACTAGGGATGAGTGCAGCTGTAGACGTTCGGGTTCTGGTACCTGATCCAAACCTTAGTCCGAAGTTCGGGTATCAGAACTGTGCAGAACTTGATCCGGAGCCTGATTGAAAGCAATGGGGACCCGAACTTTAGAGCATCAAAATTTCTCTCGCTCTCGAGCGTTCTAGATAGCACTCAACAGCCCGACTAATCTAATAGTAGGGGCGTGACCAATAGGCTGCAAGGGCTCTGCATCGCCCTTGTGTGAACAGCGCCACAGACAGGCTTTTTTTGTGCATTAATGTCAAGCAACCACCCCCTCCATGGATTGGCAGGTCATGAGTGGTTGTCTCATCGGCTTTTTTTGCACCTTTGCTAGGTTGGTCCACTGCATCCTGTTGGTGCATTTGTCTGGAGGCCTGGGCAGCTAAACATCTCTGTTCTGCTTATACTTTTCTCAATGTTTCGTAGGAATTTTAAGTCCCCCTTTTTTTTGTTGCTTAGGAATACGCTCTCGAGCGAAGCCCTCAGTTACTCCCTTTCAGTCCTCTTCACCACTTCACCACAGGACTGAACCTTACAAACCTTCCAAAGGCCAAATATGGGACATTTAAGCCCCCATAATCCATAAATATCTGGCCACTTTATGTTGAGAACACCTATGTAGCAGAGTTTGCATAAACACTGTATTCCTTGGGTCCAGTTTGGGTAATAGTCCTGGTGAATTCAAGAATGTTGATCCTAAAGGAGTAGCTATCCTCAGAAACTACTTTGTTTCTATCAGGTTTTTGTGTTAAATTATTTATTTTCTCCCATATCACAACGTGTAGTAAAAATAAAAAATTTAAATATTGCAATTTTTGCACTAAAGTTTCTAAAGTTGCAACTACTGTCTGATACCTAGTGCCTTGCTAGGCCAGACAACAACGCCTCTGGCTTAAAGATCCCCCAAAATCACAGCAGGCGACCCACTTTGCAGCTTCTCCACAGGTTCCTGGATCCTTGTCAGTTACCCCAGTCTCAAGCCGACCGACAAGTCAGTCTGGCCTCCAGATCAAAAGTTAGTCCTATGAAAATTAAGCCCAGGCCTAACCATCACAAAGGCAGTCTCAAGTCGTCCAGATACCACACAAGGACCATCAGCGCCCAAACCATTAGCCCCATACCTCTCCCGTACATCTGCATTTTGCCCCTTCTACGAACAATGTGGCTCAAGATTCTAAACAGAATTGTATTGATTAGGGATAATCTAGATTACAACGAGACATATTCATATAAATGAGATATTAATTAGATTGTTCCTTTATTTGACTTATTTTGCCCCCTACCACTATACACACAGGAGCGGTGGGGGAGACGGCATTGCACTTGGCGATCCAGTATGAAAACCTGGAAGCTGCAGAGATTCTACTGGATGAAGCTCCTCAGCTAATTAACCAGTCCATGACCTCAGACTTCTATCGAGGTAGATTCTGCGTGGCTCACGTATGATGATTCTTACTGTAATTGTTCATAGTTTAATTCATAAAGTCTACAGCAACACAATGGCAAATATGAGAAAAAACTTCATTCAACTTTACTTACACTTTTAAATTATCTATACCTTCCATAAAATATGGCAAAAATGTTTTGTAAGCATGGTCTTATACATATTGCCATCCCATGCATATTCAAAGGCGCCCACACAAATTATGACTGAGTTTGTCATGTACAAGAATATAACTACTATAATACTGCCCCATATGTACAAGAATATAACTACTATAATACTGCCCCTATGTACAAGAATATAACTACTATAATACTGCTCCTATGTACAAGAATATAACTACTATAATACTGCCCCTATGTACAAGAATATAACTACTATAATACTGCCCCTATGTACAAGAATATAACTACTTTAATACTGCTCCTATGTACAAGAATATAACTACTATAATACTGCCCCTATGTACAAGAATATAACTACTATAATACTGCCCCTATGTACAAGAATATAACTATTATAATACTATCTTTGCTGGTAAATCTGTAATCTCCTGATTGTCACCTGTGTCTTTTCCAGGTCAGACGGCATTACATATAGCTGCTGTCAATCAGAACATGAACCTGATTATGGCTCTGATTCGCAGAGGAGCTGATGTCTCTTCACCTCGAGCTACAGGATCATTTTTTGCACTTGGTAATAAGAATCTCTTTTACTTTGGTGAGTGATGGAACATGAGGAAATTAAGGAGGGTTTTTACATACTTGTGTCTTATGATTTCAGTAGATCGTTGTACAATACTATAAATTGACACAATCTTTATCTGTTTGTAGAGTACTTTTTGGTCTGTTTGTGGTCACTGGCACCAGAAAACACCTTGCAATCACTGTATATGTAACACCTTGTTTTGTAACTTTATATCTTGATCTCATCGTCACTGACTTAACTCCTTTATTGTTTTGTAAAATTCAGCAGCTTCTTAGCAATTGTCAGAAATGAATGAAAATGACCGTACATATGAGTAATGAAGTGGCAAACTCCTAGTAAACCATTTAATTGCAAATTGGCTGCGGTTTACCACCATATTTGAAGGGTTAAGTATCTTCAAAGTTATTGATTGATTCTGGTCATTCCAACAGTTTTCATCTGCTCGCCTCCTATATGAGGAACCACTTCCCATCCGTGACACCAAAACGTAATGCAGCACTGGAATGGCTTAAACTGTACTTAGCGATTAATGATTTTCAGCACATGATTTACAGCACATGAAATGGGTATTGAACACATCACCAATTTTCTAAGGAAATATGCTTAAGGTACTATTCACATGAAATTCTCAGCAGATGTTGGTAACAACCCTACCAATCCACACCGGCTAAAGAAATCATCATGCATGTCCAGAAAAAAAGGTATGTGTAATAATGAAAATGACACAGGGTTAACGTATTGGACACACTTACTGAAATTTTAATACTTCGTACAAAAGACTTTGGAGAGGACCGCTTCAAATAGTCCTCCTCTATGGAGAAACTAGTTGCAGGCATTGCTCAGGTATGATTTTTGGTCCATTTTTCCACGCAAGCACTGTTCACATTCTGAAGCTTCCGTGAGCTCCTTCTATGAACTCTGAGCTTTAGATCCTTCCATTCATTTTCTTTTGGATTCGGGTCCGGTGATTGGCTGGGCCATTCTAGCAGATTTATTTTGTTTCTCTGAAACCAATTGAGTTTCCTCGTCTGTTTGTTCATTGTCTTGCTGAAATGTCCACTCTCATTTAATCATCATCCGGGTAGATGGCAGCAGATTTTTATGTACATTTTGTCCATTCATCCTTCCTTTAATCACCTGAAGTTTGCCAGTGCCATATGCTGAAAAACAGCCCCACACCATGATGTTCTCACCTCTAAAATTTCACTGGTGGTGTGGTGTTTTTGGGGTTACATGCAGTGCCTTTTGGCCTCCAAACAGTGTGAATTATGGCAACCAAGGAGCTCAATTTTGGTTTCTTCTGACTGACTATATCCTCAGTGTGTCACAGGCTTCTATAAATGTTGGACATGCTTTTGATCAGCAATGGTGTCTTATGTGGTAAGTGTGCATGCAGACCACGGAAGTTGAGTGCATTACTTAGTTTTCTTTGAAACTTTGTACCTGCTGATTCCGGGTTAATCTGTAACTCTCCACAGGTGGTCTTCGGCTCTTGGACAACTCCTCTGTCTGAAATCTTGCATGGAGCACCTGGTTGAGACTAGTTTATGGTGAAATTATGTTCTTTCCACTTCCAGATTATGACCCCAAAAGTGCTCAGAGAAACTTCAGTGGTTTAGAAACTCTTCCATAACAATCAGTATGTTTTGCAACAATAAGGTTCTGAAGGTCTGTAGACAGGTCACTGGTTTTTCCCATCGAGATGTTTTCTTGTCAATCTTTGCTATTGAGACACCTTTTTATAGGCCATTAGTTTAACCAACTGATATTATTTTTCACTAAGTGGCAGGATTGCTTTCTAATTACTGAAATATTTCCACTTTTGTGATGACTTTCCATGTCTTTTTGCACCTATTTCTTTGTTCAATACTTTTTCCCTGTGTCATTTCTCATTATTACGTGTGACCTAATTTATGAATATCAATTGTTTGGTGTCTTTGCCTGTGTAGATTGAATGGGTTGTTACCAACATCTTGTGAGAACTTTGTCAATTGCATCTTTGAAATAGATTTACTTAGAAAATTGGTGTCGTGTTCAATACTTATTTCACCCCCTGTATTGGTTTTCTCCTCCCGTCCTATCACATGGATTCAAAATTGTCTAATGTCTTTTAGGAGAGCACATACTGACCTTTGCAGCGTGTGTAGGGAACATTGAGATTGTGAAGATGCTTTTAGATCATGGAGCCAACCTTCAGGTCAAGGACTCTTGGGGTATGTATATTTTGGACCTTTACCTACAGCTTCAAAGATAAGAAAGATGGAGGTCATTACTGATACCCAATTCTTTGGTTTGGCTGCTATAGACTAACTTAAGAGCAAGGCAACCAAGCTATTCTGGAAGTGCATATCTTTGTGGATTACATCCTTTCCACGCAACCTTTCTTGAGAAAACCACTTTTTTGGTAGCATTGAATTCCAGGCAGTCTTATTGTTATGTTTGGTAAATATCTGAATTACACTGTCTCCACTTCTAACAAAACTCTTCCAGGCATTCCGGGAAAGTTGGAAAGTATTCTATGATCTCTAGAATGTTCTCCCTTGTGTTTATAGTCTTTTCTTCTCAGCGAGATATTCTTGACTCCTTTGTCTCATTCAGGACATTACTGGTTCTAATACTCATCTGAAGGTGGTCTTTCGTTGAAAATCAGCATGCACAAGTGTCAGGAACCCCTGACCGCTTCCACCAATATGTCAGGGATCCACACCATGACCGTCACCCCTACGTCACGGATCGGGGTGACTTTAGGCCAACAGATGGCTATCACATGTGCAGGGGGCTTATCTTCGTTATCCCTCCACTCCACAATGTGATAAAAAGACACACACGAGACTATTGACCTTAGTTTACAGCAGGGGTTTATTCCAGGTATCCCACTGCTCTTCAATATACCACGAACTGCAGGGGCTTATGTATCCCGCTTACAGTTCCACTTAACACTTGCAGCTCTCTGGCGCCCCCCTTACACTCAGGTCAGATTAGGTACTGCACCTAGGGTAATTAGTTGCCAGAACGGCTGCCTGCTATGTACTGGCTATTGGGCACGCTGCAGCGACATGATAGCTACTCCCGCTCAGGCAGGAACAATAATTATCAAGCCGCAGTCGCTACAATGCCACCCAAAGGCCTGCACACGGTAGTGCCGCCACCAGCTTCGGTTAAACGGGTCCGAAGCTAACCCAAAACAGTAGCGTAATTCCCTTCAGAGACAGGGTATGGTTTAGGGCAGGAAGAACAAACTAGTATTAAATATTCTACCCCATAAATGATTTTCAGGCAGTGTTTATATAAAAAATATTACAAAGATGTTACAAAAGAGACAATTGCAAATATGTACAAGGTAATTATAAAAAAAAAAGGGAATAACATGAGAAATAACACTTACATGTGTTCAGAGTATTCCAGGCAACCAGGCTAGTGGCGTTCCTATACGTCAAAATGCATCAGTAGGTCTGGATAGACAGCAGACAGACTGCTCAGGTAAAAACTGGAAACTGACTCCTGGAAGCCTGGTTGAAATTTAAAACCTACAGCCTGTGACATCACAGAAAGGGCTGGCTTTTCCAAACCCTCCTACCTCTTCAGTTTTACTAACTGTGCATTACATATATCTGATGCCCGTAACCTCGCTACAGAGCATGTCATAATCATACCACGCCCAGCATTCATCTCGTATTATTGCTGGCATTCTAGTGAGATCAAATATGTCCTATTTGGGATGTATATTTACAGAGAAATCCCTACTTCTTTACCTGATGGAGTTAGAAGCTCATGTTTTAGAGTGCTGGATAGATGCTCCGATGGAGATTAAGAATACATATTTTCGTGTTCCTATCTTAAATGGTTGGCCTAATATCTTACAAAAACAGAACACAGGACTTTCATGGATTCTGGAAGTTTCTAATCCAGTTAAAGCTGGTCACTTTCCACTACAGGAAATGCCGGTCGTAAATACCTTGGCGAGGGGGATGAGGGCTTGTGAGCTGAAAGTCAGGAATTTGCAGCTACAAGCTGTTGCAGAATCACTCCAAGAAGGGGGGCTTAGCCCACAGCATGCTAGCAAGAGAACTAAACTTATATGATATTTCATACCATATCGTGACAACAAGTATTAAGGCGACCATATACTCAAGGCAGCTTTTCTTGGCAAGTAGAGTCACTTCCAAAAAAATCCAACTTGCCAGATATTTTTTTTACACTGAAATCTATCGGCTATGAAAACTGTGGTCCTTTATGAAAAGGAGGTTTAACCCCTTAACGACCTTTGACGCATACGCTGCGTCATGAAAGTCGGTGCCAAAACGACCTATGACGCAGCGTATGCGTCATGGAATGATCGCGTCCCTGCAGATCGGGTGAAGGGGTTAACTCCTATTTTACCCGATCTGCAGGGAGAGGGGGAGTGGTGCTTCAGCCCAGGGGGGGTGGCTTCACCCCCCCGTGGCTACGATCGCTCTGATTGGCAGTTTCACTTTCAACAGCCAATCAGAGCGATTTGTAATATTTCACCTAAAAAACTGGTGAAATATTACAATCCAGCCATGGCCGATGCTGCAATAACATCGGCCATGGCTGGAAATACTAAAGTGCCCCCCCCCACACCCACCGATCGCCCCCCCAGTGCTCCGTTAGTCCTCCGGTCCCCTCCGTCCGCCTGCCGGCTCCCCCGTCCTGCTGTCCGCTCCCTCCTTGCTCAGATCCCCCCCCCCTGTGCTCCGATCACCCCCCCTGTGCTCCGATCCACCCCCCCACCACCCCTTCATACTTACCGATCCTCCCGGTGTCCGGCCGTCTCCTCCCTGGGCGCCGCCATCTTGGAAAATGGCGGGCGCATGCTCAGTGCGCCCGCCGAATCTGCCAGTCGGCAGATTCCTTACAGGTACATTTTGATCGCTGTGGTAGGTTCTATCACAGCGATCAAAATAAAAAAAATAATAAATAACCCCCCCCCCCCCCCCCCCTTTATCACCCCCATAGGGACAATAATAAAATAAAGAATTTTTTTTTTTTTTTTTTTTCCACTAGGGTTAGGGTTAGAACTAGGGGTAGGGTTAGGGGTAGGGTTAGGGTTACGGGTAGGGTTAGGGGTAGGGTTATGGCATGTGCACACAGAGCGGATCCGCAGCGGATCGGCCGCGGATCGGCAGCGGATCGGCAGCGGATTGGCAGCGGATTGGCCGCGGATCCGCAGCGGATTGGCAGCGGACCCGCAGCGGATCGGCCGCGGATCGGCAGCGGATCGGCAGCGGATTGGCAGCGGATTGGCCGCGGATCCGCAGCGGATTGGCAGCGGACCCGCAGCGGATCGGCCGCGGATCGGCAGCGGATTGGCAGCGGATTGGCCGCGGATCCGCAGCGGATTGGCAGCGGACCCGCAGCGGATCGGCCGCGGATCGGCAGCGGATCGGCAGCGGATTGGCAGCGGATCGGCCGCGGATCCGCAGCGGATCCGCAGCGGATCCGCAGCGGATCCGCAGCGGATCGGCAACGGATCCGCAGCGGATCCGCAGCGGATTGGCAGCGGATCCGCAGCGGATTGGCAGCGGATCCGCAGCGGATTGGCCGCGGATCCGCAGCGGATTGGCCGCTGCGAATTTGAAGCAGTTTTCCATCAGGTTTACAGTACCATGTACACCTAAGGAAAACCAAATCCGCTGTGCCCATGGTGCGGAAAATTCCGTGCAGAAACGCTGCGTTGTATTTTCCGCAGCATGTCAATTCTTTGTGCGGATTCCGCAGCGTTTTACACCTGTTCCTCAATAGGAATCCGCAGGTGAAATCCGCACAAAAAAACACTGGAAATCTGCTGTAAATCCGCAGGTAAAACGCAGTGCCTTTTACCTGCAGATTTTTCAAAAATCGTGCGGAAAAATCTCACACGAATCCGCAACGTGGGCACATAGCCTTAGGGTTAGGGTTGGAATTAGAGTTAGGGTTGGAATTAGGGCTAGGGTTTGAAATAGGGTTAAGATTAGGCTTGTGGTTAGGGTTACGGATAGGGTTAGGGGTGTGTTGGGGTTACAGTTGTGGTTAGGGTTGGGATTAGGGTTAGGATTAGGGTTGGAATTAGGGTTACGGGTCTGTTGCGGTTAGGGTTGTGGTTAGGGATGTGTTGGGGTTAGGGTTGTGATTAGGGTTATGGCTACAGTTGGGATTAGGATTAGGGGTGTGTTGGGGTTAGTGTTGAAGTTAGAATTGAGGGGTTTCCACTGTTTAGGCACATCAGGGGTCTCCAAACGCAACATGGCGCCACCATTGATTCCAGCCAATCTTGCGTTCAAAAAGTCAAATGGTGCTCCCGCCCTTCCAAGCCCCGACGTGCGCCCAAACAGTGGTTTACCCCCACATTTGGGGTACCAGCGTACTCAGGACAAACTGGGCAACAACTGTTGGGGTCCAATTTCTCCTGTTACCCTTGCAAAAATAAAAAATTACTTGCTAAAACATAATTTTTGAGGAAAGAACAATTATTTTTTATTTTCACGGCTCTGCGTTGTAAACTTCTGTGAAGCACTTGGGGGTTGAAAGTGCTCACCACACATCTAGATAAGTTCCTTGGGGGGTCTAGTTTCCAAAATGGGGTCACTTGTGGGGTGTTTCTACTGTTTAGGCACATCAGGGGCTCTGCAAATGCACTGTGACGCCCGCAGACCATTCCATCAAAGTCTGCATTTCAAATGTCACTACTTCCCTTCCGAGCCCTGACGTGCGCCCAAACAGTGGTTTACCCCCACATATGGGGTATCAGCGTACTCACAACAAACTGGGCAACAAATATTGGGGTCCAAATTCTCCTGTTACCCTTGTGAAAATAAAAAATTGCTTGCTAAAACATCTTTTTTGAGGAAAGAAAAATGATTTTTTATTTTCACGGCTCTGCGTTGTAAACTTCTGTGAAGCACTTGGGGGTTGAAAGTGCTCACCACACATCTAGATAAGTTCCTTGGGGGGTCTAGTTTCCAAAATGGGGTCACTTGTGGGGGGTTTCTACTGTTTAGGCATATCAGGGGCTCTGCAAACGTAACATGATGCCCGCAGACCATTCCATCAAAGTCTGCATTCCAAAACGTCACTACTTCCCTTCCGAGCCCCGGCATGTGCCCAAACAGTGGTTTACCCCCACATATGGGGTATCAGCGTACTCAGAAGAAACTGGACAACAACTTTTGGGGTCCAATTTCTCCTGTTACTCTTGCAAAAATAAAAAATTCTGGGCTAAAAAAATATTTTTGAGGAAAGGAAACACATTTATTATTTTCACGGCTCTGCATTATAAACTTCTGTGAAGCACTTGGGGGTTCAAAGTGCTCACCACACATCTAGATAAGTTCCCTTGGGGGTCTAGTTTCCAAAATGGAGTCACTTGTGGGGAGTTCCTACTGTTTAGGCACATCAGGGGCTCTGCAAACGCAACATGATGCCCGCAGAGCATTCCATCAAAGTCTGCATTTCAAAACGTCACTACTTCCCTTCCGAACCCCGACGTGTGCCAAAACAGTGGTTTACCCCCACATATGGGGTATCAGCGTACTCAGAAGAAACTGGACAACAACTTTTGGGGTCCAATTTCTCCTGTTACTCTTGCAAAAATAAAAAATTCTGGGCTAAAAAAATATTTTTGAGGAAAGGAAACACATTTATTATTTTCACGGCTCTGCGTTATAAACTTCTGTGAAGCACTTGGGGGTTCAAAGTGCTCACCACACATCTAGATTAGTTCCTTGGGAGGTCTAGTTTCCAAAATGGGGTCACTTGTGCGGGAGCTCCAATGTTTAGGCACACAGGGGCTCTCCAAACGCGACATGGTGTCCGCTAATGATTGCAGCTAATTTTCCATTCAAAAAGCCAAATGGCGTGCCTTCCCTTCCGAGCCCTGCCGTGCGCCCAAACAGTGGTTTACCCCCACATATGGGGTATCATCGTACTCAGGACAAACTGGACAACAACATTTGGGATCCAATTTCTCCTATTACCCTTGGGAAAATAAAAAATTCTGGGCTAAAAATCATTTTTGAGGAAAGAAAAATTATTTTTTTATTTTCACGGCTCTGCGTTATAAACTTCTGTGAAGCACCTGGAGGTTATAAGTGCTCACTATGGATCTAGATAAGTTCCTTGGGGGGTCTAGTTTCCAAAATGGGGTCACTTGTAGGGGAGCTCCAATGTTTAGGCACACAGGGGCTCTCCAAACGCGACATGGTGTCCGCTAACGATGGAGATAATTTTTCATTCAAAAAGTCAAATGGCGCTCCTTCCCTTCCGAGCCTTACCATGTGCCCAAACAGTGGTTTACCCCCACATATGAGGTATTGGTGTACTCAGGAGAAATTGCCCAACAAAATTTAGGATCCATTTTATCCTGTTGCCCATGTGAAAATGAAAAAATTGAGGCTAAAATAATTTTTTTGTGAAAAAAAAGTACTTTTTCATTTTTACGGATCAATTTGTGAAGCACCTGGGGGTTTAAAGTGCTCACTATGCTTCTAGATAAGTTCCTTGGGGGGTCTAGTTTCCAAAATGGGGTCACTTGTGGGGGAGCTCCAATGTTTAGGCACACGGGGGCTCTCCAAACGTGACATGGGGTGGGCTAAAGATTGGAGCCAATTTTTCATTCAAAAAGTCAAATGGCGCTCCTTCCCTTCCGAGCCCTGCCGTGCGCCCAAACAGTGGTTTACCCCCACATATGAGGTATCAGCGTACTCAGGACAAATTGGACAACAACGTCCGTGGTCCAGTTTCTCCTTTTACCGCTGGGAAAATAAAAAAATTGTTGCTAAAAGATCATTTTTGTGACTAAAAAGTTAAATGTTCATTTTTTACTTCCATGTTGCTTCTGCTGCTGTGAAACACCTGAAGGGTTAATAAACTTCTTGAATGTGGTTTTGAGCACCTTGAGGGGTGCAGTTTTTAGAATGGTGTCACTTTTGGGTATTTTCAGCCATATAGAACCCTCAAAATGACTTCAAATGTGAGGTGGTCCCTAAAAAAAATGGTTTTGTAAATTTTGTTGTAAAAATAAGAAATCACTGGTCAAATTTTAACCCTTAACTTCCTAGCAAAAAAAAAAAATGTTTCCAAAATTGTGCTGATGTAAAGTAGACATGTGGGAAACGTTATTTATTAACTATTTTGTGTCACATAACTCTCTGGTTTAACAGAATAAAAATTCAAAATGTGAAAATTGCGAAATTTTCAAATTTTTTGCCAAATTTCCGTTTTTTTCACAAATAAACTCAGAAATTATCGACCTAAATTTACCACTAACATGAAGCCCAATATGTCACGAAAAAACAATCTCAGAATCGCTAGGATCCGTTGAAGCGTTCCTGAGTTATTACCTCATAAAGGGACACTGGTCAGAATTGCAAAAAACGGCAAGGTCATTAAGGCCAAAATAGGCTGGGTCATGAAGGGGTTAAGATGGGGTTTCCATGATCTCACTAGTTTGACAGTTATGTGAGACTTTGCTGTTGACCCAAAAAATAGCACTTTGTTGGGGAGACAAGAAAATACATGGAGATCCGCACTGTTCTCTTATCTCATAATGGATGAAATCCAAAAGAAGCAATTGCTGATATTCCTGTTATTATGGAGCAGCAAGGGAAGAAGGAGGCTAGTAATTGCAACAACAAATGTTAATTTGATTATTGCCTTCTCTTCCTAGTTTAAAAATTCAGACTAGCATTTTACAAGCATGTATAACTAACTTCCTGTAGAACATTATCCTTTTACTAGCAGCTATGTCCTCCTCTAGAAGATTAACCCTTTACCTGCAGCTATGTCCTCTGGAAGATTATCTATTTAGAAGCATCTGTGTATGTCCCTTCAATATCTTGGCTGCATTATAAACAGGGACACCTTATTACATGGCAGATAAATGTTTTACATAATTTAAGCTTAGAGATTTGGCTCCTCAAACAGAGCATTCATTACAATATGATAAGAAATAAGGGCACAGTAGGTATAGTAGTGCTGAAGGTTTATCGCGCATGCACAGAGGTGATGGGCAGAAGCGGGTAACGTACTTCTGAGATTTTCAAATACCAAGATGGCCCATATATGAATGTCACTATATAGATCCTGTATACTGTACTATGATTTTTAGCTTAATTACCAGATGGGGTGTGAAAAGGCTGGAAGAAAACATGTAATACCTCTGACCTCTAAACTACACAATGGTATATCTATAGCTTTTATGCTCCTTTCAGGTAACACAGTTCTACACATCCTTGTTCTTCAACCCAACCAAAGTCATTCATGCCAGATGTTTGACTTCTTCATGTCGCAGGATAGTGGGAAAACTCTCATTGACATTCCCAATGCTCGAGGACTTACACCACTGAGGTTGGCCATCGTAGAAGGAAATGTGACTGTAAGGGAATTTCTTGTTTCCATCATAATGCATGATTGATTGTAACTGAGAATATGTTTTCAGAGGCCTGTAAGACATCTGATTCTTCTAAATATCATCTCATGACAGATGTTCCAGCACTTGATTCAGAAGAAAAGAAAACTCCAGTGGACTTTTGGTCCTGTCTGCACCATGATGTACGACATATTGGAACTTGATTCCTGGGAAGGTCAGCAGTCAGTGCTTGAGCTAATTGCAACATCCAGCAAGAGCGAGGTACGTATCAATACTAGTAATGATCCTTCATTTTTTTTTTTTGCCATGAAACGCAGAAACCTTGCTGAATTCCATATTCTTTATATGCAGCATACAAGTGCATGTGTCTATAATACCCCATATATAAGAATACTAGCTGTTTCCAGCCAGCTAACGCTCGGCACGCTCATTGCTATCTAATTAACGCTGCTAGTGATTAAACTAAAGTAAATAATGACAACATTCAATAGCGCTTATGCAGGTGGTAAATTAACTTAAAATGAAGTTAATAAATAATTAAAAATCAGAATAATACTAATACATTTTATTCACAGTGTAAAATCAAAAGCAAACTGGATTTGTGTGGTAATGTGTGGGGACAGAGACTCGTATGGTAATGTGTGGGGATGGAGCCTCGTATGGTAATGTGGGGGGCGGGATTATGTGTGGTAATATGGTGTGGGGGGCGGGATTATATGTGGTGATGTGTGGGGGCAGAGATACTGTGCAGGGGGCGGGATTAGCGAGTGATCACGATGCCTCTTATATAGATAACTACTATAATGCTGCCCCCTATGTATAAGAATATAACTAGTATAATACTGCTCCTATGTACAAGAATATACTATAATACTGCCCCCTATGTACAAGAATATAACTACTATAATACTGCCCCTATGTACAAGAATATAACTACTATAATACTGCCCCTATGTACAAGAATATAACTACTATAATACTGCCCCTATGTACAAGAATATAACTACTATAATACTGCTCCTATGTACAAGAATATAACTACTATAATACTGCCTCTATGTACAAGAATATAACTACTATAATACTGCCCCTATGTACAAGAATATAACTACTATAATACTGCCCCTATGTACAAGAATATAACTACTATAATACTGCCCCTATGTACAAGAATATAACTACTATAATACTGCTCCTATGTACAAGAATATAACTATTATAATACTGCTCCTATGTACAAGAATATAACTACTATAATACTGCTCCTATGTACAAGAGTATAACTACTATAATACTGCCCCTATGTACAGGAATATAATTCTGACTATCTTTCTGTATTTTATCATCTAGGCTCATAAAATACTGAACATTTCTCCAGTTAAGGAGCTACTGCAAAAGAAATGGAAATCTACAGGACGCCCATACATTTGGTTCCTTGCAGCAGGCTATATTTCTTATATGATCTGTGTCTCACTGTGTTGTGCCTTCCGTCCACTTAAGTTGGCAGAACGTGGAAATGACACAGACCCCAGAGACATCACTCTATATGTTCAGAAACCCCTGAAGGTGGGACACGTTTCTAATTCTTTTAGCTTTCACTTAAAAATAATGATTCGGGAAATTTGTAGTAACCTAGTTTTAGAAAAATGGTGATGTTATCCCACATAGTTACACCAAGTCCTCACCATCTTCCAACCTTGTGATGCATTAGAGCAGAGCATGGACACCTGACACTCATCATGACAGCCATTTACATATATCTACTCCAACTGCTAAGTGCCTTACAATGGACGTCACGTGACAAGATCCTAACTCTTGTTCTACTCTGTTTCTCATGTACAGATCGGCAAGTCAAGCAAGAGATGGTTGTTAATGTTGACCAATGTTTGGTAAAAAGTTGTAAAAGGAAATGTAAAAAAAACCTTCCAAATGTTGAGATGATAAAAAATCAAAGTACTAACATGACTTAATCAAAACCTTTGTCAGTCTGTAAAGCACATTACACTCATTGGATGACAACACCTAGACCCATAAAGCATAAAGAACTCCTAGAAGGGCAATGGAACGTCGCGTTGAGGAAAAAATATGGAGGACTAGTGTAATATTTGTGTCAGAGATGAGAAGTAAGCAGCAGTCTACTAAAACTGTGTGTTATAATGAGTGTTCTTCTTGCGGAAGAACTTTCACTGCATGAGAGACTTACTATAACCAATTGGCTGGTTGAAAAGAGTGATGGGCATGCATGTAAACTCCCCATGAATGTCTAGGAGGCCCTCTTAAAGAGAGGAGACCATTCACGCTTCTGGAAGAGTTCACAAGTGACCAGGATGGTGCACAAACCTTGCACAATGCTGTGCTTCCCCCTTATGGACACATCACCATGATAACAAGTCCAGCATCTGAGTGTTGATGAAGTCAAGGCCAAAAAACTCTGCTGCACAAACTATTGTCCCTCAAAACCATTTAGAAAAGTTGGAATGTTTGGTGTCGGTTGACTGTATTTACAGCAAATGGTAGGGAACAAAGATGTAATAAGAAGTTACAAGAACCAAGGAATACCAATGACATGGTATGTTGACCTACTCGGTCCCAAATTAAGAACTGCATCTAATCAATCATCTTTCATTTGTTTTTTTTCTATTAGCTACTTTGGGAATCACCTTGTCATAACTTGTGGATTTATAACAACCTATAAATTTGCTTTCTTAACCTTCAGCTATTTCTTTCCTCACTAGGAAGCTTACTTGACTCGTGCCGATCATTTAAGACTCGTTGGTGAAGTCATTTCGGTCGCTGGGGCTTTTATACTTTTGCTGAGTGAGGTAAAGAAACCTTTACCATGTAACATTTGCTAAATCATTAAGGGTTGACCATATTTGCCAATTCTCCAAGGACATCCAGGATGCTCTTGGGGAAAAAAGGGAGACCTCCCAATCCCGTTGTCATTTCTCTCAGACGCCGCTGAAAGCTGGCTTTACTTTCTGAATGTTTCTAAATGAGTCCCAGTGTCCTGATGCACATTCAGAGGGAGGGAGCCAAGGGTGTGAAATGGGACATGGCCTGCAAAAGAGGGCATGGGTGTGTACAACATATTTTCTCCAAACACTTTTGACCAGTTTCACCCTTTGGAAATGACCTGATCATTCCTGTTATGACTAAGTTCATATCTTAGCTCTGGCCAACAGGAGGGTCTTCTCGCCTGCTGGTGGGCATGTAAGCCCACTCCTTTAATTATTTGGTCCAGAATTCTTATAAAAATCTTTTTTTTTTTTTCCAGATTTCACAGACCTACAGAATAGGTGTAAAGCACTTCATCAGCCCTATGTTCTGGAGGGATCCATTCAACGTGATCAGGTAAGAATTTTGCGTCCTAAAACCCTGAGCGCATGCTCTATCAGAGACATATTTCAAATATTTAATTCTAGGTCCATAAATCTTTAGAGGTTTAGAGTTCTCTTTTGCAAAGCTGCATATCCTGTTTTTTGCCCCTTGGCCATATAGTGATTATGCAACTCCCCTACCCGATCTATCACTATAAATTACATCATGCCTTGCTCTGTGCTGAACGTCCCATGCCTCAGAGTAACCCTCGACTCTGCCTTGTCCTTCACACTGCACAACCAAGCTCTTGTGGTCTCCAACTCAAAAATATTTCCAGAATTCGTCCTTTCATCAACCGTCAATCTACAAAAATGTTAGTGCATGCCTTCATCATCTCCCGCCTCCGCTACCTCCAGATCCAGTTCAAACTACTGACGCTGACCTACAAAGCGGTCCATAATCTGTCTCCTCCATAATCTTTGGTCCTCCCAAGACCCCCTTTTCTCCTACATTTATACGTTCCTCACCCGATTTGCCTCCAAAACTTCTCCTGAGTGTCCCCCGTCCTCTAGAATTCTGTGCCTCCAAAACGTCCAATTATCCGCAACATTCGGAACTTTCAGATGGAACCTGAAAACCAATCTTTTCAAGAAAGCTACAGCCTGCAATGGCTCAGTTGCCTCCTCACCACCACCGGAGCTGCTGCAACCCTCTCAACCTACTGTCTCCTTCCCCATTATCCTGTAGAATGTAAGCCCACAACGGCAGGGACCTCTGTCCTGCCCTTTTTAGTTTCTTGACTGTAATTTGTTTATGTAACCCCATGCACAGCACCATGGAATCAAATGGTGCTCTAAAAATAAATAGTAAAAAAAAAAAGAAAATTCTGGCTGGTTGTTGCCACCACTAGGGGGAGCTAAGAAGTGAACTGTATGCTTACTATTAAATTCATAATCGGGACCCAGAAATTAGCATTTTAATATTTTAAAAGCATCATCCAACAAAAAAGAATGTTGCTAAATGAGCACAACTTATTAAACTTGGCAATTTACTAATATGGTTCGTGTCTGAGATGTGCCCCAATCCTCATCTGTAATCTCCGGCCTCAGATCAACAGAAGGCTTCTTCCAGTTTCATTACCTGACATAGGACAGTTTGTGACCAGAGCTGTGTAAAATGGGGCTGGCTGACTGCTCATTTCAATAGCTAAACCAGCCCCCTTCTCGGTATCGAAGGCTGGCTTGGCTTCACAGCTCCGCTTATCTGGTGACACATGTAGCTTTATCCTGTCCTGTGATTGAAATGGTTGAATAATGTCAATCTTCCTATATTTACAGAATTTGCTTTTCTTGTCTGATCTTGGCCATCTTCGTTTTGCGCTTGACTGATACAGAAGGAGAAGTGTTTCCCATGTCGGCGGCGTTGGTCCTGGGCTGGTGTTACGTCATGTACTTCGCCCGTAGTTTCCAGATGCTGGGACCTTTCACCATCATTATACGAAAAGTAAGAATATAAGGGCATTGTGATATAAAAAAGAAAAAAAAATGGCAATATGGAATTTACCTGACTTGTATGGCACGGGGATCACGGCACCGTTCTCAGTGGGTGTCAATTGTACATACACCAAAATAAAATGGGAATGGTTGGTCATACCAACTTCCTGTTTGTGGCACATTAGTATATGGGAGGGGGAAAACTTTTCCAAATGGGTGGTGACTAGTGGTGAGCGAGTACTCGTTGCTCGGGTGACCTCCGAGTATTTGTTAGTGTTTGGAGATTTAGTTTTCATCACCACAGCTGAATGATTTACAGCTACTATCCAGCCTGAGTACATGTGGGGGTTGCCTGGTTGCTAGGGAATCCCCACATGTAATCAAGCTGGCTAGCAGCTGTAAATCATTCAGCTGCCGCGATGAAAACTAAATTTCTGAGCAGCCATAAATACTTGGAGACCACCCGAGCATGCTCAGGAAAAGCCGAGCAATGAGTACACTCTCTCATCACTAGTGGTGACCATGGCAGCCATTTTGAAGTCGGCCATTTTGGATCCAACTTTATTTTTTCCAATGGGAAGAGGGTCATGTGACACATCAAACTTATTGAGAATTTCACAAGAAAAACAATGGTGTGCTTGTTTTTAACATAACTTTATTCTTTCATGAGTTATTTACAAGTTTCTTTGTTTACAGCCATTGACATGTCGCAGAGGTTAACAAGTGAGGAGCGGATTTCAATGCAAGACACCCTACACAAGAAAACGGTCACCATTCCCATGTTATTTAGGTGTATCCATATAAATGGCCCACCCAAAAAAGTTTCAATTTTTGTTTTGCCCATTCTGCACATTCAGCGCTCTGATCTGGCATCAGTCGAACATCCCTTCAGCGCATATTAGCTACTCACAAATGGCACCTTACAAAATCCAGCTGCTGCAGCATCTCAACGACCATGACCCAGATCACCATGCTGAATTTGCAGAATGGGCAAAGCAAAAATTGGAACAGGACCCTCAGTTTACACAGAACATTATGCTCAGTGATGAGGCAAACTTTTTTGGGTGGGCCATTTATATGGATACTCCTAAATAACAAGGAAGTGGTGACCGTTTTCTTGCGTAGGGTGTCTTGCACTGAAATCTGCTGCAATGACCCGGGTACTGCGTTCACCAGACATCAACACAATTTCTATCCGCTCCTCGCGTGTTAACCTCTGCGACATGTCAATGGCTATAAACAGATAAACTTGTAATTAACTCATGAAAGAATAAAGTTACATTAAAACCAAGCACACCATTGTTTTTGTTGTGAAATTCTCAATAAGTTTGTGTCACATGACCCTCTTCCCATTGGAAAACATGAAGTTGGATCCAAAATGGCCAACTTCAAAATGGCCGCCATGGTCACCACCCATCTTGAAAAGTTTTCCCCCTCCCATATACTAATGTGCCACAAACAGGAAGCTGATTTCGCCAACCATTCCCATTTTATTTAGGTGTATCCATATAAATGGCCCACCCTGTATATTGGTATTGTGGGGTGCCAATGAGCTGAACAGGTGCCCCCCCGATTAGCCAATGCATGGTCAACTCCTACCCTGAGGATAAATACTGCATACTCCAAAAGGGAACCATTATAAAAATATGACCCATCCCAGATTAAAAAAAAGTTTCTACACCCCCCCCATATAGGTGTTTTAAGGATAGATTAAAAAGTTATGGCTCTGGAATTGCAGTGCTAGAAAAAAAATGATAAATGCAAAATAATCAATGCTTGCAGGGGTTTCCCCCTTTCCCCCCTGCAGTTTATTAACAATAAAACATGGGACTTACTCAACCTTGCTAGGTCCAGCCAATCAGTGACTTCTGCCTGAGCTGATAGCATGAGCCACTGATCTGTGATTGGCTGTAGCTCTGTCTAAGGGATGTCAACACTGCAGACAATAACAGCCACCAAGAGCAGCAGTGGAGACTCAGCACTGGACCTGGGGAGGGTGAGTAATACCCAGACTGGGAGACAGGACATTTCAAAAACTAGGAAACCTCTCTTTAAAAAAAAAAAAAAGTGAAAAATTTACCAGTTTTCAAAACAAATAATTTTTTTTACATTGGCATTACTTTTTTTTAACAATTCTCTTTAATTTATTTTTTAATAGTCTTGCCCTTAGATTGGGCTTTTATAAAGTTCTAGGAATTAGTTTCCATCTGCCATTTATAAATTTGGCACTTTTTTTTCTTTTTTTTAATGTAACGCTTTGCTCTAGGTTTTTCAGATTTGCTGCTAACTTCATGAGCAGTGAGTCTGAAATCCAAGTCCTGTCTCTGTTGCCTTGCACTGAAGCTCTGTCTGCTCAGGCGAGCTGATATGTACAAGCTGAAGCTCTCCACAAAATCGTTAGGAAAGAATGGCCACCGGTACAAAGATTGCAATCAATGAAACCATTAATCAGAGAAAAAAATCTGGCTGTGGACCAACGAGACCCCCAATAAAGAGGATCCCAAATATTGCACATGATTACTATATATTAAGTCTTCTTTCTTCTGTAATACAGTTGGCCGCCAGTGATCTCTTGAAGTTCTGCTGGCTCATGGCTGTGGTGGTTTGCGGTTACAGTTCGGGTAAGCCATGTTGATCATCTGCTTTTTGTACAGGTTTATATCACTTCTAATCCTTAATACGACCCTGTAAAAAACAAAAGTTGAAGGCATTATCTCTTAATGACATCCCCAGCCCATATACATTACAACATATGGACGTCGTCAATGTAGGTCCCACCTTGGCACAACGATCTATGCATCAGACCGGTCTGTAGCAGTGGCCCCCATTCTAGTAAAAATCAGCACTTTCTTGTAATGTTGTCTTTCCCCTACTGTGGCCAGACATGACTTTCCTGAGAATAGGCAATGATCACACAAGCCAAGCAGAAAGGTGGTGTCCAGTGGGGAAGAGTTTTCAGCACTATCCTTCGAATAGGACATCAAAATTAGATTCCAGCTCTCCACACCACTGTCGATAAAGCAGACTAAATAGGCTGTGGCTCACGACCAAGCGCCACGTCCACTCCACTTTTTTTTTTTTTTTTTTTTTTTACTATTGGTGAGTTGGATAGAGTTGCAGTATCGGAATGGCCACTATGAAAAAAAGCAAAAAAGGGATGCAGTGCTCAATGAAGAGCCGCACCTTCTTTAATCCGGGATTTCCTGTGTTAGACCCTCCCTGCTTGTAATTTAATAATGTGATGGTCTCTAAAATCCCTTTTAAGGTCTATTCTCATCACAAGCATTTATGGAATATAATTTTTTTTTTTTTTTTATTGTTTGTTTATTTTTTACAAGAAATCCCAGTCGCCATCACTTACTGCTTTTTCATGGCTTCCATGGGAATTCAAAAATGTCAAGCACAAATGTCAAGCACAATTTTTCAAAACACACAAAAGTAAAGAGCGATGCGCAGCCACCTCTTCATTCCCAGTGGTATGAGATGGATGCAGTCGTGAATTTGCCATAAAGGCTCGAGAATGGGAATACCCTTACCTATGGTGGGCACATTTGCTTGGCAATTGTCTGAACTCCTACAAAAGTGACGAGAGCTACGCATGCCTGGCCACCTTTCCATTCTTATGAAAATGGTAAAAGTTTCTTAATTACTGAACTTTTCCTTTTTCTTTTTCCTTTCCAGCTCTTTATATCACCTTCCAGACAGTAGATCCACAAGCTTTTGGTTCTTTCTTCCCCTATGTGATGTCCCTAATCAGCACCTACTGTCTATTCCTCAATGTCCTCAATGGACCGGCCAACTATACCATCGATTCCCCGCAGATGTACAGCCCCCTTTATGGCTCCTTTTGTGTCATCGCCTTCCTTCTCATGTTCAATCTGCTCATCGCAATGATGGGGGACACGCAAGCGGCAATGGCTAAGAGGAAGGAAGAGTTATGGAAAGCAGAGGTGAGCTGTAGATAGAAGGAAGCAGTGGCAACCAACTATATAGCATAAAGTGAGTGGTAGAAACTGCTTTTGCAAATGTATAAAATGGGAAAATATAATTTTGGCTGAGTGACAAACGAGGGTAATTTAGCGATGACAGAAATGTCCCAATTTTTTTACAAAATTTCCTAAAATTTTCATATTTGTCAGTGTGGTTACAAGACCATTATATTACAGAATCTAAAATCCAATCCTGCTGGATTTTTGGTAATAAATCGAACAAAATGTTGCCAATGTAAGCTGTGCATCACTGAAACTTTCACATTTTTGGGAAATGGGTCAGACCTGAATGTTATCGATAGAACATGGAGAAGAGGGGCTCGTTATACAGGTAACGGCATAGACCATTGCAAACAGTCATATACACAATCAACTCTTCTCAAGTGGATGGGATGATCAAGTGGCCATCGAGAGAAATCGATGGTGTAGACTCCAGGTCACAGACTTGCTGTACCCGTCCCCCACCTATTATCAGATCCTGTGTACAAGATTATCTTAGTCTAAGCAACACCAACAGTAGAAATAAGTCACAGATTACTTATGTCTGATGCTTGGATTTCTCGTTGACATCAATTAACTTTAGATCTATTATATTGGATGATGTATCCTGTTGTAAAATTTAGGAATATTGTTGTTTTTTTTTTCCCTGTAGATCAGTGGTGTCACAGTAAAGATGGAGCAGACATTTCCAAACTGTCTGTGGTTTGACTCACAATCCAGTGAGAATGACTTGGAAGAAAGACGATATATTGGGTATGGGACAAAAACTCCTGATGACCAATGAATCAACACTGTCCATTGTTTTTAGGTCAAATACCAAAACCTCCACCATCAAAACCTAGAAAGTGAGAGTGGAGCTTCATACAAAATCTTACCGGATGTAAAATTCTTCTTCAGTTTCACTTTTAGCTTTATCATATTTACAAGAGAACTCTGCTTATTCTGCCCCAGTCTATACAGTAGAGCTGGAAAGTGAAATATGGAAAACAGGAGATGCCAAAAATTGTGGGTAGTAACAAAAACAAACATTTCCATTTCTAGATCTATGTTTTCAAAAACTGATAAAATGAAACAGATTTTTTTTTTTTTTTTTTTTTTGTATGACAATAGTGAAGTGTCGGAGCACAGATTTACTTTTAAAATGTTTTATTTAGACCTGTAAAATATTTTCTGAACTATTTGTCCTCTCTAGGGTGGAGGAGCGGAGGTGGAACCAATCCCACCTACATGAAGTCAGCGGGTCAACTAGTGATTATGAATCGGATGAGGACAGCCAAACTCAGAAATCATGAAAGAGGGATCTGGAGCAGGAAATCACAAGATATCAATAATGGAACTGAAGTCGATGGAAGGTTGACCAAAATGGTCATATTTTAGGAGAAGAGATCATCGAGCTGTGATCTTTTTGGATTAATCTATAATAATAATTTATAATAATCTGAGCTAGTGTACATTGTTTTCTTGGCCTGATGAAGGCTTTTGCGAGAATAATTTATATAAGTGCTCCGCAATAATAATTTTTTTTCAATATAGTTAATTCATGTCATGTTTAAAAGTAAACTGGAAATTAAGGATGAGCCATTCCTCTAGATAGCCTTGAATGAGGACCCTAGAATTAAACTAATATACTCATTCAAAACCCCCATTCAAGTCTATTAAAAGGGAAATTCCATTTTCAAGACAAGAATAGAGACTGAGGGTCCTAATTGTCACCAAGATTGGGAACCCCACTGTTCTTTAACGGGTTGTTTAGTACTTGGATATACTCTTCTTAAATGTAGTAGGGCCCACAAAATTAAAAACTTTAGACTCACCTCAGGCACCTTTCTAGCTACATTGGCGCTTGGTCTGCCAGAACTTGTGGGACATTGTTATACTGATGGGCTGCAGCGCTTCCTTCAGATGAAACTGCTACAGCTTCAAAGAAAATGAGCACTGCAGCCCATCAACATAACAAAGTCAAGTGAGTGCTGGAAGAAGCAGAGCTGGCATTGCTAGAAGGACAACAGTGTGAATTGAGTATAACTTTTTTTTATTGTCTATGGGGCATTATTAGATTTTAAAAGGGGTTGTAAAAGTAGTGGACAACCCTTTTAATTTAATAACTTATCTATTTTAGAAGACTTTTTCAAGAAATAATTCCTTTAATTAAAATGTATGACCTGGCCAAAGGGCTGCTGAGGCCTCCATCGATCCTGAGAACAGGTCTCGGAAATTTCCCAGTGGACTAGAGTGGTGGCCACACGTACACCACTGCTCCATTCAATCTCTACAGGACTGTCGAAGTTAGCTCAGACGTCTGCTCTGATGAGGCATTTCAGACCTGCATTTTCAGGATCGGATCAAACCCCAACTGATACACAAGTTATCACCAATTCTTAGGATGATGGCAACGTTTCACATTGGTAATAATCCTTTAAGACATTTGACTTTTTTTTTTTTTGTCCAAGAAACATTTCTTGGTAGTTTTTTTTTCAGATACTTCATCAGGAGTTAAAAAGAGAATTGATTCACTTTTCTTGTATGCATCAGCAGAGAAATTTTGGGCAAACAGATACTGCAGGTCACCTCACCAATCCATGTGGAGGCGCCGAGTCCACAAACAGAGATGAGGCTAAACTGAAAACTAAAACGCAGAAGAATCCAAAACCAAAGTTGACTCCAAAATAAAACTCACACCTTCTTTCATACAAGTTTAGGTGACTGTACAGGGAACACAATTAACCCAACTTGCATTTCTTAGGCATAAGCTATGATTATGAGAAAAAGTACTTTCCTGCTGAGACCAGGATCCAGAGTGTTAAATATCAATATATCTGATCACATAATCCCCCATTTATGCGATCAGAGAGAGTCAAGAGGTCCCCATATAGAGTAGATGTTTGCTAAATTGTGACAAACGGGAAAACTGCTTTCATGAAGGACTGTCACGGGTTTACCGCCACAGAGAGCCAGAAGACCCCAGGGTCTGATTTCTCCGACTCCCGCACTTCACCTTCATATTACAAGTAGTGTGTCAATTTCTCCTGGAAGCTTTACTATTGTAACTCTCTACTAATTGGCCTACCTTTTACCAGACTCTCCCCGCTCCAATCTGTCCTGAATGCTGCTGCCAGGATCATATTCCTCGCCAACCGTTACACCGATGCCTCTACCTTGTGCCAGTCATTACACTGGCTACCCATCCAATCCAGAATCCAGTACAAAACTACTACCCTCATCCACAAAGCACTCCATGGCTCAGCACCACCCTACATCTCCTCTCTGGTCTCAGTCTACCAACCTACCCGTGCCCTCCGCTCTGCTAATGACCTCAGGTTAGCATCCTCAATAATCAGAACCTCCCACTCCCGTCTCCAAGACTTTACACGTGCGGCGCCGATTCTTTGGAATGCACTACCTAGGTTAATACAATTAATCCCCAATCCCCACAGTTTTAAGCGTGCCTTAAAAACTCATTTGTTCAGATTGGCCTACCGCCTCAACGCATTAACCTAATTATCCCTGTGTGGCCTATTAATAAAAAAACAACAACATAATCACGTTCCTCCATCATGTTCTCATACACTTTATGCAGTTAATAGCCTCTGTGTCTGTACTGCTACACACTTAGGCAGTTAACTGGTTCATGCAGCTTTACATGAACACCCGAGCCTTACACTATGGCTGGTCCAAATAACTAAAGCAGTTGTTACCATCCACCTCTCGTGTCTCCCCTTTTCCTCATAGATTGTAAGCTTGCGAGCAGCAGGGCCCTCATTCCTACTGGTATCTGTTTTGAACTGTGATTTCTGTTATGCTGTAATGTCTATTGTCTGTATAAGTCCCCTCTATAAGTTGTAAAGCGCTGCGGAATATGTTGGCGCTATATAAATAAAATTATTATTATTATTATTATTATTTACTGCATTAAGGCTCAGCGGTGCACTGTCAGCCTCTCCCATTTCTTATATAAATAGGTCCTGGCTAGCACTCATTGTCAGAGTAGCTTATGCTGCATGGCTGGAGGTTGTTGATTGGTGGTGGTGGTTATTTGAGATGGCATTTGGTGGATTTATCTGAGACTGTTGCTAAGTTTTGAGTGTGCGATAATGCCCTTCTCCTACGTTGGTTTAACACCATCCTCAACTCCCAGTTGTTTACCTCTGTGGTTTGTGTGTATATTTGTATGATTGGTATTTTCTTTTATCCTTGTTCGTATTACATTATTAGTCTGGTTGGTGTATTATGGTACACTACTACTCCCCTCTAGCCTGAGTGGGGGAAGGGTACAGACTGAGGACAGATTCAAGAGCTAAGGCGAGTAGTGTTGAGCATTCCGATACTGCAAGTATCGGAATTCCGATAGAGTTCCGATATTTTTGTGATATCGGAATCGGAAGTTCCCAGTGTGGTTCCCAGGGTCTGGAGGAGAGGAGACTCTCCTTCAGGCTCTGGGATCCATATTCATGTAAAAAATAAAGAATAAAAAATATGGATATACTCACCCGTCCGGCGGCCCCTGGACCTTACCAATGTAACCGGCAGCCTCCGTTCCTAAGAATGCAGTGAGTTTAGGACCTGCGATGACATCGCGGCTTGTGATTGGTCGCGTGAGCGGTCACATGAGCGGTCACGCGACCAATCACAAGCCGCGACGTCATCTAAGGTCCTTCACTGCTCATTCTTAGGAACGGAGGGTGCCGGTTACATCGGTAAGGTCCAGGGGCCGCCGGAGGGGTGAGTATATCCATATTTTTTATTTTAATTCTTTATTTTTTACATGAATATGGATCCCAGGGCCTGAAGGAGAGTTTCCTCTCCTTCAGACCCTGGGAAACATCCAGGATACCTTCCGATACTTGTGTCCCATTGACTTGCATTGGTATCGGGTATTGGCGATATCCGATATTTTTTGGATATCGACCGATACCATCCGATACCGATACCTTTGAGTATCGGAAGGTATCGCTCAACACTAAAGGCGAGGTATGTGACACCTGACAACAGAGTCATGACGTTAGTTCTGACCAAAACCAATTTTTGATCCATTATGGATCCTATCACTGTTCTGACAGGGCAACTGCAGCAGCTCAGCTGGAGGTGTCAGATCTACTGACTGTCATTTTACAGCACCCTAACACATCAGGTTTGGGGACTGTGACTCCCAGGCAACCCTTAGTGGAGCCCAAGATCGCTTTGCCTGACAGGTTCTCTGGGGGAGTCACAAGTTTGTCATTTTCAGGGAGGCCTGTAAGCTATACTTCAGGTTACATCCTTGTTACTCAGGAACTGAGGAGCAACGGGTGGGGATAATAATCTCTCTCCGTCAGAGTGACCAACAAGCATGGGTATTCTCTCTCCCATCAGACTCCCAGTCGCTCCAGATGGTGGAGGAATTTTTTCTGGCACTGAGTCATATATAGGGTGACCACAACTGCATCTCCCTGGCTGAGTCCACACTAAGTCAACTTCAGCAGTGAGACTGGCCGGTGGAGAAGTATTGCTCCAATTTTTGGAGGTGGTCCACTGACACTAAGTGGAAAGACCCACGCTCCATAGCCAGTTCTGTCAAGAGCTATCAGTAAGGGTGAAGGATTCCTTAGCCATGTATGAGACTCTGGTTTCCCTTGAAGCGGCCATGTCTCTTGCTATCCAGGTGAATCGCTGTCTTAGGCCGGAGTCACACTACAGCGAGATACGGCCGAGTCCCGCAGGTTAAAACTAAGCTCTGGCACCGGCACTCCAGAGCGGAGCGTGCAGCTCCATGTATTTGGAGTGCCCCAGGTTAAGGGCAATGGGGTACTCGGCACCGGGTCCTTTTTGTTCGGGGGATGTCACGGTGGCCCGACCTGATCCGTGGCCCTTTGAGGGACGTCCAATAAAAGGAATAGCGTTTTTATGGTTTTTGGGAAAGGTCTTTAAAGGGGAGGTGTTCGTGACGCCACCTGTGGTATTCGGTCAGGCTGACCGACGCTGCTTAGGGGTCCTCTGGGGTGATGTTATGGCAGCAAGATGGTATACCTTCCCACAGGCAAAGTGTATCCCCAGGGCTTCCCAGAAGTGTAGATGGTGGTGATGGTGGATGATGTAAGGCGCAGTGAATAACGAGGACACAAGGTTGAAGTCTCTTTACCTTTACTGAAGGCTTCAGTGTCCACAGTCCAGAGCACCGGATCACAGGGTAGGCAGAGCCCGGCCGGTCTGAAGGCAAATCCAGAGTCCCCTTATCCAGGTGGAATTCAATAGCCTTCCTATGCGCACAGTAACACAGTAGATCCCCACTTGCATAAGCTGTAATAGAGTCCTCACTATTATTACTCCTCTCATTGTTCCCCGTGGTCAGATAGAACAAAACCCATATGACTGGTGGCCTGAGGATTTTTACAGGGACCCTAGAGATGCCACGGCCCCCACAAGTTGCCACCGTGTCTCCAGTGTATAAAGGTCAGGCAGCCAACATAGAATTAACTGTCCTGCCAGTCTCTGAAGTAAAGCATAGAGTTCCTTACTCCCTCGGTATTCAGGCCACCGGTATTCCTGCGCTTCAGAAGGAGGCAGCCTCTCACAGGACAGGACTCCTTCTGGTTTCTTCTCTTTTTGCTATGACTGCGTTTCTCACTCACTGCAATACACTTCCTTTCAACGTCTCTTTCTTTGGATGCTGCCGCACGTGGGGCAGGCGCAGCTCCGTGGACCCTCGTCCTCCTCAGACCGCAGTCTGGATCTGCTGGAGGTCACTCCAGACAGCTCGGCCTGGAGACCTTTCCATCTCGGTCTCCAGCCAAGAACTCCCTAACTTTCCCCTCCAACCCCCAGTTTTACCTAACTGTGAGGAGTGGCCTAGTAGATAGAACCCTTTGCTCCCCCTGGTGGCTGGAGTGAGAAGTGTGTTGTGTGTGGTTGTGATACCTGGACAGAAGATCTCCTTTACTGTTCCCCCTGGTGGAAGAACAACATTACTGCAATGACCAGGACTCTGGGGCGCTGCATATTGCTATGCAGCCGCACGCTCCGCTCTGGAGTGCCGGTGCCAGAGCTTAGTTTTAACCTGCGAGACTCGGCCGTATCTCGCTGTGTGTGATCCCGGGTCTAAGCCAGAGACATAGAGACACCCCCAATGTGCGAGAGGGCCGAGGCCAAGGGAAACTTGGTCTGAGTCATCTGAGGAACCTATGCAGTTGGGTGGGGCAACTCGTTCTGGAAAGCAGTCTGTTGTTCAACGCAAAGGGGAGCATGTTTTTACTGTGGTAAAAAGGGCCATTTCGTGGACACATGTCCTTCATTATCTCACTGTAAACAGCTGCAGGAAAACAAAGGAGTCTGGGTTATGGGGAGGTTAGTAACCTGGGTGTACATATCTCCTCCATAGGTAGGACACAATTTTTTTCTGCCTGAAATCCATCTGGGCGATAATAAGGTGGTTATTTATTTCTGTCTTTCTGGATAGTGGGGTGGGGTTTAACTTGATTGACTCTAAGTTCATCCAGGTCCAGGTCCTCAAACCACATGCACTGTAAAGACCTATCCCTATATTCCATCGACTCTGCACCCTTGAGACAGGGCTATTTTACTCAAGTCTGATTGGCTAGCCACAATGTGCACACATAAGGATAGAAAAAAATATTTACAAGCATGCCACTCCTCTGAGCTTTCCCCACCCTTCCCCTCATCAAACACGTGCCCCACGTTCATTATACACCACCACTATCCTAGCCAAAGTGCTGAAAATACTTTAGTAGCAACACAAATATTTTCCCGCACTTTTTACCTAATGTTACCGATTTATTTTTTTTGTTTGTTTTGTTTTTTCTGTTTTAAATAAAGATTTGCTTGTGTTTCAAAAATCTTAGGTGTTTTGCATCTGAGAATCTGGAGAATTGGGTTACCTACTTACCTTTAGCAGAATTTGCAGTAAATAATTGTTGTCATAATATGAGGAAGATGGGGTCCAAATATAAGTGTGTGGTTGATCAGAGAAGTTTGGTGGGTCCAGACCTGTGTGTTGGTGACTTGGTATGGTTGTCCTCAAAGAGCATTATTTTGGAGGTTCCTTGTTGGAAACGGGGCCCAGGTTCATTGGTCTTTAAAAGATTATGACTTTCGTCAATCCCGTAGCATCCCGCCTTGCCACCCACTTTTAGGATCCATAGTGTGTTTCATCTTCACCGTCAGAAGAAATATGGGGAACAGGGCGGGCTAGGCCTCTGTAGGATTAGGGACAAGGAAGGAGTACCTGAGACACCCAACAACAGAGTCGAGACAAGAACTTTTTCCCCTAATATGGAGTTATTAATGTCTGTCCTGTGAGGTTTTGCCTTCCACTGGATCAACATGTTAGTCTATTGTTTGAACTCAATGGACTTAAAGGGAACCTGTCACCCTCAAAATCGAGGGTGAGCTAAGGCCACCGGCATCAGGGGCTTGTCTACAGCATTCTGTAATGCATTTTGTAATGCTGTAGATAAGCCCCCGATGTATCCTGAAAGATGAGAAAAAGAGGTTAGATTACTGTATACTCACCCAGGGGTGGTCCCGGTTCTGTTCTGGTCTGATGGGGGTCGCGGTCCGGTCCGGGGCCTCCCATCTTCTTATGATGGCGTCCTCTTCTTGTCTTCACGCTACAGCTCTGGCGTACTTTGTCTGCCCTGTTGAGGGCAGACCAAAGTACTGCAGTGCGCAGGCGCCGGGCCTCTCTGACCTTTCCTGGCTCCTGCACACTGCAGTACTTTGCTCTGCCCTCAACAGGGCAGACAAAGTACACCTGTGCCGGAGCCGCAGCGTGAAGAAAGAGGAGAACGTCATCCTATGAAGACGGGAGGCCCCGGACTGGACCGTGACGCCCATTGGACCAGAACAGAACCGGGACCGCCCGTGGGTGAGTATATTCTAACCTCTTTTTTCTCATCTTTCAGGATACATCTGGGGCTTATCTATAGCATTACAGAATGCTGTAGATAATCCCCTGATGCCGGTGAGCTTAGCTCACCTTCGATTTTGGGGGTGACAGGTTCCCTTTAAGTCTACCTTCAACCTTAAAAAAAAAAAAAAACTATGAAATATTGTGTGGGCTCCTTAAGGTTGGCAAAGGGTAGACAAATGAACAAATGATGTGGTCTTACTTAAGAAAGTGACAGAATACTTCTACGATAGGACATCTCTTTCTGATTGGTGGTGATTTAGCTGCTGTGTTGTGGCTCCCTACACATCTGGTTGTTGGTATATTATCTGCGCAGGAAATAGATGTGGAGTCTGCAGTGGAAGACTAGTGGTGTTGCCTCTTTATTCTCAGCCTCAGTGGTGGTCTTGATTATCGGACCCCCACCAATCATAACACAGTTTGGCAGAGCTGAAAATTATTTTAAGTTTATAAAATAATTTATTTTCAGAGCACCATTTTTTCTATGGTGCTGTACATGAGAAGGTATTATGCAAAATTATAAATATAAAAATAACCATGACAGACTGATATAGAAATGAGAGGGTCCTGCCTTTGCGGGCTTACAGTCTACAGGATAAGGCCAGGATCACACATACGTGAGATACGGCCGAGTCTCGCAGGTGAAAACCCAGCTCTGGCGCCGGCACTCCGGAGCGGAGCGTGCAGCCACACAGCAATACATGAAGCTGCACGCTCCGTTCTGGAGTGCCGGCGCCAGAGCTTGGTTTTCACCTGCGAGACTCGGCCGTATCTCACGTATGTGTGATCCCGGCCTAATAGGGAAGGAGACAATAGGTTGAGGGATTGAGGAAGCTCTGGTGGTGATGAGGTGGCTGCTCTGGTGGTAATGAGGTGGCAGGGGGTTATTGCAGGTTGTAAGCTTTCTTGAAGATCTGAAGATTCTGATTGTGGCGGATAATCGGACATTTTGATGCACAGAATTCCAGAGCACAGAGGAGACGTTTTGGATGTGATTGGGTGAGGAACGTATGAGTGTGGAGGGGAGAAGGGGGTCTTTGAAGGACCGTACGTTGCGTGTTGGAAGATACAGGAAAATTTGCTCAGAGATATATCTAGGGGAGACAGATTATGGAAAGCCTTTTAGGTCCGCATTTTTTAACTATTTTATGGCATATATTCCATTCAAGTAAATGTTTGCTCTCCTCAAACCTCTTTAAAATATGGTGGAAATACAAAGTGGTGCAGACAGCCGGGGTTATGCAGTTTTATAAATTCTGAGTGACCCTGTGAGTAAAAACACCTCTATATATGCTAAATTGTCTGAATCATGGCATGCAACCATACGGTGCTTGTGAGGTAGTAGGTTAAATACCTGTGCAGGAATGAAGATGGAGGGATAACCCGCTGTCAGACCAGACCGGCAACAAGATTAATACACTGTCCTGACTGAACCCCTCCGATCTGCTGGAGAATGTTCTGCTGGCTGATTTTTGCTGGAGGGCTGTTACTGTGTGTTATGTAGAAACCCAACCAACCTCAATACAAATTCCTGCAAAATTATACTGTTTACCAATTGGAGGCAATAAAAGTAAATCTGCCGATGACTAGTGCTTTCTCAACATCAAATGGTTAAACCAGCATTTCTGGTCTTCACCGGGGCTGAGTTCAAGTCTATTAGTGTCTAAACATCCAAGGTGTAGAAAGAAAAAAAAGAGGGAAAAGTGTGAAATTCAATAACCTGCGGATCCTCCATCAGCAGTAATCATCTCCACCAATCCTTCCCTATAGCCACAGAAAAAAGTTGCACAATATTTTTTTTGTTTTCTTACGTGTGTTGTTTAAGTAATTTGTCCTTCAAAGATCACAAGGAGTCCAGGGAATGAGAAAGCAACAAATGATGTTCTCTCCATTTCCTCCTTCATGATGAACCCTTCGCCTATGTGCTCCTTCCTACATGATGATGATGATAATTTTTATTTTTATAGCCCTGACAAGTTCGACAGCACTTTATAATTTAGAGAAGACATAAACAGACAATTACAGAGAATCATGTAGCTCATTAAATACCAAGTGGACGGATGTCAGTGTTGACTGGATCCTTTGGGGAATTGGATGCCAAAGAAGGAATCTGCAGAGGGGAGAAGCGGAGAAGTAGCGAGTTGTCGACGGACTGGAGAGTTGCGAAAGTATTAACCGGGATATCATCATATACCCAACGTCAACTCTGAAAACTTTTTATACTCAGTCCTATGTGAAAAGATTTTTTTTGATTAGGATTAACGATCCGACAGATATTGAAATAATTAATTTTAATATGGTACTAAAAAGGTTAGTTCTGACTAATAGTGATCTTCCCTATGAGTCAAACCACTTGTAGAAATTGCTTCAAAATTATTTATCAATTTTACGCTTGATTAATTTTCTGTGGGGAAAAAAATATATATCATTGAACAAATAGTTTTCCAAATTAAAATAAGTAAATGGTGTTTTTCTTTGCGTTGTGCATTGATGAACTTTTGACGAGCGATACACAGTTATTGTAAGGAAGCCTCCACTGACCAGCTCAGTGAGAAATTTTATGAAAAGGTCATTTTTTTATATATAACCATGAACATACAGTTGGAATGTGTTTTCTTGGAAGGCAAAAGCACTTTACCGGAGCGATAAAAGAAGGTTTACAGTAAACACCAGGTTAAACTAAGTGCTTGACTGACACTGAGTTTGTGTCAACAGGAGCCTGTCCTACAAAGAGACTAGAACTTCTTCCCTGTGGTTGAGTCACATGCGGAATAGATATTTCTAGATCTGAAATTTCTGAGATTGTCCCATTTATCTAAATAGAGCTTCTAGAAATCCATGAGTCTGACGAAGGTCCGGAATTGTGATAGAAACGTCACATACATAAATTATTTGTTGAGATTCCATAAGAATTAAAGTCTGTATCTGCTTCATTGGAGTGCTGAGTCAGTCATGTGTGAACAGGAGCAAACTCGAGATCTGGATCTGCTACAGAAGAAGATTCTGTGGGAATTTTATTTAACGCAAATAGAAAGGAAGAGCCGGCTCACCACAAAAGCCTATAGTCTGCCAGGGATGGCACGGAAGACAGGATGGACCGCCACGGAGCTAAAATCTTGAACATTTATTGAAGCATCATAAAATTGTGGTAAACATCAATAAAGTGTCCAGGTACTAAGCACCAATGCGTTTCTGATGTACATAGCACCTTACGTCATGCACCAGAAACGCGTTGGTGTTTATTACATCATTTTACCATAATTTTATGATGATTCAATAAAAGTTAAAGATTTTATCTCAATTTTTTATTTTTTATTTTACTCACTTATATAGCTCCATTAATTTCACAGCACTTTACAGACATTACCACTGTCCCCAATGGAGCTCACAATCGACATTCCCTATCAGGATGTCTTTGACATGTGAGAAGAAACTGGAGAAGCCAAAGGAAACCCACACAAAGCTGGGGAGAACATACAAACGCCTTGTAGATGTTGTCCTTGCTGGGATTTGAAACCAGGACTTCAGCGCTGCAAAGCAACAGTGCTAACCACTGAGCCGCCATGAAGTCAAATCCAACCTTTCTTCTGTTGTTGTTATTTAATCTCCAACTTATCACCTTCTTTACTTAAAGTGTTTTCTGAAATTACAGCTAAGAGCATTTTAATCGTATTTGTTCCATCCTGCTGCCATTGGAACGCCCGCCAGGGCCTTGGGGTACTCGGTACCGGGTCCGGTACTTAAAGGAATGTGTCACGGCAGCGGCGACCCAGTCCGTGGCCCTGGGCGCCCATGTTAAAGGGAAGGTATTTAAAGGTATTTGTGAAATAATAAAAGCTTGTGACGCCACCTGTGGTATTCGGTCAGGGATGACCGATGCTGCTTAAAGGGGTCCACTGGGGTGATGTTATGGCAGCTGGGATGGTATGTCTTCCCACAGGTGAAGCTGGGTCCCGAGGGCTCCCGGTGTAGTAGATGAAGATGGTGTAGTAAGAAACAGAGGACAAAGGGTTGCAGCCTCTTTACTTCTTTACTTGGTTTAAGGCAGCCACAGTCCAGGGCACCAGATCACAGGTGCTGGTGGTGGTCCGGCCGGCTTGGTAGCATCTCAGAAATCCCCCTAACCAGGTGAAGTTGGAAGCCTTCCTTCTAGGTCTGTGTTGTTGTAGTCCCTTGCTGACTTAGGCCTCACACAAGGTCCTCACGTTCTCTCTGTCCCCCTTTAGGTGGGACACTAACCTGTAAGACGGGTGGCTCGAGCATTTTTACTGGATCTCTATCATGACCCGAGCTCTATGCGTTACTGTGTCTTCAGGTGTCTATAGTAGACAGGTGACTTGCATTCCAGCTGTCTGCCGGTTTCTGCCGTGGGGCATAGAGTTACCCCCACAACCTCGGTCTTCCAGCTACCAGTATACTGTGCTCAGCGTGGAGGAAGCTCACTAGCAGCTTCTCTCTCCAGCTTTTTACTTCGCCTTTTGCTTCTCTTCCCTTTCAGTCTCTTTCAAGTTGTTCTGCTCTCTTTGCTCTTCCCAGGAGCTGCAGCACCTCATGTGGCTGCACGGCCCCTCCTTCCTCACTCCTCGCTCTCCTCTCACCAACTGTCTCTCCCCAACTGCCTAGCAACTGACCCCTCCTCCTGACCAGAGAGAACAGCTCCCTGAAGTTGGGTGTAGAGCTGCACCTTCTGGCCTGGAGTCAGAGCGGTGTTGTATGTTCTGAATACCTGTTAAAGGGATCCTTCCTCGCTTCCAAGCATGATATCACTCTCCCTGTGAGGAAAGCAATGCCACTGTAATAACCAGGACCCTGGGGTGTTACACCAGTTTAACAATTTAAAGTTATCATTCGGTCACAGAGTCACCCAGGATTCATAAAAATGCATATCCCTTGCTGCCTATTTTTCTCTGTGGCTCCACAGTATTTTAAAGGAATTCCCTGGGATTGCAAAAATTGACGTATAAGGCTCCTCATTTACCACAGCGCAGCCCATACAACATGATTTTGTCCTCCTCTACTAAAATGAATGGTACTTTAAAAATACTCCATCGCAACAGTTTCATGGCTCCAATGGCATCTATCCACATGACTGCTCCAGCCAATCCCTGGCTCAGCATCACTGGTGAGGCTGGGGATTGGCTGCAGTGGTCACTTGGTTAGACGCCACATGATCCCTACAGGGAAGTAAACATCAGCTAGGACCTCCAGAGAAATCACTAGATCTGTGGGGGGAGGGATGTGAATATCCACCAGGACCTCCAAAATCATCATTGGAGCCAGAGGTGATTTGTCAGATAAGCATCGGCTGCTAACTATAGATGGCATATAGTCCAATCAGGTAAATGTTTGCCCTCATCAAACCTCTTTAAAATATGATGGAACCACAAAGTGGTGCAGACAGCCGGGGTTATGCAGTTTAATAAGTCCCAAGTGACCCTGTGAGTAAAAATAACTCTACATATACTAAATTGGTTGAATCATGGCATGCAACCAAGCCGTGCTTGTGAGGTTAAATACCTGTGCAGGAATCTGAAGCTTCTTCTCAGCACATAGATGAAGATGGAGGGATAACCAGCTGTCAGACCAGACCGACAACAAGATTAATACACTGTCCTGACTGAACCCCTCCGATCTGCTGGAGAATGTTCTGCTGGCTGATTCTTGCTGAAGGGCTGTTACTGTGTGTTATGTAGAAACCCAACCAAACTCAATACAAAATCCTACAAAATTATACTGTTTACCAATTGGAGGCAATAAAAGTAAATCTGCCGATGATTAGTGATTTCTCAACATCAAATGGTTAAACCAGCATTTCTGGTCTTCACCGGGGCTGAGTTCAAGTCTATTAGTGTCTAAACATCCAAGGTGTAGAAAGGAAGAAAGAGGGAAAAGTGTGAAATTCAATAACCTGTAAATCCCCAATCAGCAGAGATCATCTCCCATCAGCAGAGATCATTTCCCATCAGCAGAGATAATCTCCCATCAGCAGTAATCATCTCCCATTAGCAGAAATCATCTCCCATCAGCGGAGATCATCTCCCATCAGCGGAGATCATCTCCCATCAGCAGTAATCATCTCCCATCAGCAGTAATCATCTCCCATTAGCAGAGATCATCTGAGATGATCATCATCATGTAGGAAGGGGCAGCTAGATGGCAGATAGATGTAGGGCTCATCATGAAGGAGGTATGGAGAGAACATTATGTGTTCCTTTATCAGGCCATGGACTCCTTGTGATCTTTGAGGGACACATTATTTAAAGAGCACAAGTAAGAAAACAAAAAAAGTGTTGTGCAACTATTTTCTGCGGCTACAGGGAAGGGTTGGTGGAGATGATTACTGCTGATGAGAGAAGATCTCTGCTGATGGGAGATGATTACTGCTGATGGGAGATGATCTCTGCTGATGGGAGATGATCTCTGCTGATGGGAGATGATCTCAGCGTAGTGTCCAGAGGCTGGAAGCGCTACCAGGAGACAGGCCAGTATACCAGGAGATGTGGAGGGGGACGTAGGAGGGCAACAACCCAGCAGCAGGACCTCTACCTCCGCCTTTGTGGAAAGAGGAACAGGAGGAGCACTGCCAGAGCCCTGCAAAATGACCACCAGCAGGCCACAAATGTGTATGTGTCTGCACAAATGGTGAGAAACCGACTCCATGAGGATGGTCTGAATGCCCAAAGTCCACAGATGGGGGTTGTGCTCACAGCCCAACACCATGCAGGATGCCTGGCATTTGCCACAGAACAACAGGATTTGCAAATTTGCCACTGGCGCCCTGTGCTCTTCACAGATGAAAGCAGGTTCAAACTGAGCACATGTGAGAGATGTGACAGAGTCTGGAGATGCCATGGAGAGCGATCTGCTGCCTGCAACATCCTTCAGCATGACTGATTTGGCAGTGGGTCAGTAATTGTATGGGGTGGCATTTCTTTGGAGGGCTGCACAGCCCTCCATGTGCTCGCCAGAGGTAGCCTGACTGCCATTAGGTACCGAGATGAGATCCTCAGACCTCTTGTGAGACCATATGATGGTGCGGTTGGCCCTGGGTTCCTCCTAAGGCAGGACAATGCCAGACCTCATGTGGCTGGAGTGTGTCAGCAGTTCCTGCAAGATGAAGGCATTGAAGCTATTGCAGAGCCCCCACCGCCGCAGGGCCGAGGGGTACCCGGTACCGGGCCTCTGAGTCTCTGCTCTGGGGTTGTCACGGTGGCTAGTGTTGTGAATTTACCTTTTGGCTCCCTCTGGTGGCTACTAGTGTTTTTACTCTGGGTATGTCTATCATCCCTTGTATGCTCACCTGGGTCGTTAGGTCAGGGGTGTTGCTATATTAGCTCCCTGGACCTTCAGTTCAATGCCTGGCAACGTTGATATCAGAGCTAATCTGTAGTGCTCTTGTCTACTGATCCTGGTTCCTGCTTGATTAAGCTAAGTCTGCTTTCTTGCTTTTTGCTATTGTTTTGGTTTTGCATTTTTGTCCAGCTTGTACATAATCTGTATCCTATCCTTGCTGGAAGCTCTAGGGAGGCTGGAGTTCTCCCCCCGGGCCGTTAGACGGTTCGGGGGTTCTTGAATCTCCAGTGTGGATTTTTGTTAGGGTTTTTATTGACCATATAAGTTATCTTACTACATTCTGCTATTAGTGAGTGGGCCTCTCTTTGCTAAACCTAGTTCATCTCTGTGTTTGTCATTTCCTCTTACCTCACCGTTATTATTTGTGGGGGGCTTGTATCCAACTTTTGGGGTCTATTCTCTGGAGGCAAGAGAGGTCTTTGTTTTCCTCTTCTAGGGGTAGTTAGTCCTCCGGCTGGCGCGAGACATCTAGCGACCAACGTAGGCATGTTCCCCGGCTACTTCTAGTGTTGGCGTTAGGAGTAGATATATGGTCAACCCAGTTACCACTGCCCTATGAGCTGGATTTTTGTACTTCGCAGACTTGCTGATATCTCTGAGACCCTCGCCATTGGGGTCATAACAGTTTGCCAGGCCAGTATTAAATGTTAAATGCATTGCAGAAGCGGGATTATAAGAAAGAAAGTTCTGAGTTTTTTTTTTTCTCTCTCTCATTTTTTTTTTTTCTTTTCCCCTTTACCTCTGAGTGGCTTGTGATTGCTGCAGACATGAATGTCCAGACCTTGATTACAGGTGTGGACCAGCTTGCTGCTCGTGTGCAGGGCATACAAGATTATGTTACCAGAAATCCTATGTCAGAACCTAAGATACCGATTCCTGAACTGTTTTCCGGAGACCGATTTAAGTTTAGAAATTTCAGGAATAATTGTAAATTGTTTTTGTCCCTGAGACCCTGTTCCTCTGGAGACTCCGCTCAGCAAGTGAAAATTGTTATTTCTTTTTTACGGGGCGACCCTCAGGATTGGGCTTTCTCGCTGGCGCCAGGAGATCCGGCATTGGCTGATATTGATGCGTTTTTTCTGGCGCTCGGTTTGCTTTATGAGGAACCCAATCTTGAGATTCAGGCAGAAAAAGCCTTGCTGGCTATGTCTCAGGGCCAGGACGAGGCTGAAGTGTATTGCCAAAAATTTCGGAAATGGTCCGTGCTGACCCAGTGGAACGAGTGTGCATTGGCTGCAAATTTTAGAAATGGTCTTTCTGAAGCCATTAAGAATGTGATGGTGGGTTTTCCCATTCCCACAGGTCTGAATGATTCTATGGCCCTGGCTATTCAAATCGACCGGCGGTTGCGGGAGCGCAAAACCGCAAATTCCCTCATGGTGTTGTCTGAACAGGCACCTGAATTAATGCAATGTGATAGAATCCTGACTAGAAATGAGCGGAAAATTCATAGACGCCAGAATGGCTTGTGTTACTACTGTGGTGATTCTACACATGTTATCTCAGCATGCTCTAAACGTCTTACTAAGGTCGTTAGTCCGGTCGTCATTGGTAATTTGCAACCTAAATTTATTCTATCTGTAACTTTGATTTGCTCACTGTCATCGTATCCTGTCATGGCGTTTGTGGACTCAGGTGCGGCCCTGAGCCTTATGGATCTGTCATTTGCCAAGCGCTGCGGATTTGTTCTTGAGCCATTGGAAAATCCTATTCCTCTTAGGGGTATTGATTCTACGCCATTGGCAAAAAATAAACCGCAGTTTTGGACACAGGTTACCATGTGCATGACTCCCGAACATCGGGAGGTAATACGTTTTCTTGTTCTGCATAAAATGCATGATTTGGTTGTTTTGGGTTTGCCATGGTTACAGACCCATAATCCAGTCTTGGACTGGAAGACTATATCAGTGTCAAGTTGGGGCTGCCATGGAATTCATGGAGATTTCCTGCCCTTGTCTATTGCTTCTTCTACGCCTTCGGAAGTTCCGGCGTATTTGTCTGATTATCAGGATGTCTTCAGCGAGTCTAAGTCCAGTGCACTGCCTCCTCATAGGGAATGTGACTGTGCAATAGATTTGATCCCTGGCAGTAAGTTTCCTAAGGGGAGACTGTTTAATCTGTCGGTACCTGAACATACCGCGATGCGATCATATATCAAGGAGTCTCTTGAGAAGGGGCATATCCGTCCTTCTTCTTCCCCTCTTGGTGCGGGATTCTTTTTTGTGGCCAAAAAGGACGGATCTTTGAGGCCTTGTATTGACTATCGGCTTTTAAATAAGATCACTGTCAAATTTCAGTATCCTTTGCCGTTGTTGTCAGATTTGTTTGCCCGGATTAAAGGTGCCAAGTGGTTCACCAAGATAGACCTTCGTGGTGCGTACAACCTTATGCGCATTAGGCAGGGCGATGAATGGAAAACCGCATTCAATACGCCCGAAGGTCATTTTGAGTACTTGGTGATGCCATTTGGGCTCTCTAATGCACCTTCAGTTTTTCAGTCCTTCATGCATGACATTTTCCGGAAGTATCTGGATAAATTTTTGATTGTTTATCTGGATGATATTCTGTTTTTTTCTGATGATTGGGACTCGCATGTGGAGCAGGTCAGGATGGTTTTTGAGATTTTGCGTGAAAATTCTTTGTTTGTAAAAGGCTCAAAGTGTCTCTTTGGTGTACAGAAGGTTCCCTTTTTGGGGTTCATTTTTTCCCCTTCTGCTGTGGAGATGGATCCAGTCAAGGTCCGAGCTATTCATGATTGGACTCAACCCTCGTCAGTTAAGAGTCTTCAGAAGTTCTTGGGTTTTGCTAACTTCTACCGTCGTTTTATCGCAAATTTCTCTAGCATTGTTAAACCGCTGACGGATATGACCAAGAAAGGCTCTGATGTAGCTAACTGGGCTCCTGCTGCCGTGGAGGCTTTCCAGGAGTTGAAACGCCGGTTTATTTCGGCGCCTGTTTTGTGCCAGCCTGACGTCTCACTTCCCTTTCAGGTTGAGGTGGATGCTTCGGAGATTGGGGCAGGGGCCGTGTTGTCGCAGAGAGGCCCTGGTTGCTCTACTATGAGACCTTGTGCCTTTTTCTCTAGGAAGTTTTCGCCGGCTGAGCGAAATTATGATGTGGGCAATCGGGAGTTATTGGCCATGAAGTGGGCATTTGAGGAGTGGCGTCATTGGCTCGAGGGTGCTAAGCATCGGGTGGTGGTCTTGACTGATCACAAAAATTTGATGTATCTCGAGTCTGCTAAACGCCTGAATCCCAGACAGGCCCGCTGGTCATTGTTTTTCTCCCGTTTTGACTTTGTGGTCTCGTATTTACCAGGTTCTAAGAATGTGAAGGCCGATGCTCTGTCTAGGAGCTTTGTGCCTGATGCTCCTGGAGTCGCTGAACCTGAGGGTATTCTTAAGGAAGGAGTTATCTTGTCAGCGATTTCTCCAGATCTGCGACGTGTGTTGCAGAGATTTCAGGCTGGTAGGCCTGACTCTTGTCCACCTGACAGATTGTTTGTGCCTGCTAAATGGACCAGCAGAGTCATTTCCGAGGTTCATTCCTCAGTGTTGGCAGGGCACCCGGGAATTTTTGGCACCAGGGATCTGGTGGCCAGGTCCTTTTGGTGGCCTTCCTTGTCAAGGGATGTGCGGTCATTTGTGCAGTCCTGCGGTACTTGTGCTCGAGCTAAGCCTTGCTGTTCTCGTGCCAGCGGGTTGCTCTTGCCCTTGCCTGTCCCGAAGAGACCTTGGACACACATCTCTATGGATTTCATTTCGGATCTCCCGGTGTCTAAAGGCATGTCTGTCATCTGGGTGATATGTGATCGTTTCTCCAAGATGGTCCATCTGGTTCCTTTGCCTAAGCTGCCTTCCTCTGCTGATCTGGTTCCTGTGTTCTTCCAGAACGTGGTTCGTTTGCACGGCATTCCTGAGAATATTGTGTCGGACAGAGGATCCCAGTTTGTTTCCAGGTTCTGGCGATCCTTTTGTGGTAGGATGGGCATTGATTTGTCGTTTTCGTCCGCTTTTCATCCACAGACTAACGGACAAACGGAACGAACTAATCAGACTCTGGAGGCGTATTTGAGGTGTTTTGTCTCTTCTGATCAGGATGATTGGGTGACCTTCTTGCCGTTGGCTGAATTTGCCCTTAATAATCGGGCTAGTTCTGCCACCTTGGTTTCGCCATTTTTCTGCAACTCCGGTTTCCATCCTCGTTTTTCCTCGGGACATGTGGAGCCTTCTGACTGTCCTGGAGTGGATTCTGTGGTGGATAGGTTGCAGCGGATCTGGAATCATGTGGTAGACAACTTGAAGTTGTCACAGGAGAAGGCTCAGCATTTTGCCAATCGCCGCCGCGGTGTGGGTCCCCGACTTCGTGTTGGGGATTTGGTATGGCTGTCTTCTCGATTTGTTCCTATGAAGGTCTCCTCTCCCAAATTTAAGCCTCGATTTATTGGTCCTTACAAGATATTGGAGATCCTTAATCCTGTATCCTTTCGCCTGGATCTTCCGGTGTCGTTTGCCATTCACAACGTATTTCATAGGTCCTTGTTGCGGCGGTACGTTGTGCCTGTGGTTCCTTCTGCTGAGCCTCCTGCTCCGCTGTTGGTTGAGGGCGAGTTGGAGTACGTGGTGGAGAAGATCTTAGATTCTCGTCTCTCCAGGCGGAGGCTTCAGTACCTGGTCAAGTGGAAGGGCTATGGTCAGGAGGATAATTCCTGGGTGGTCGCCTCTGATGTGCATGCGGCCGATTTAGTTCGCGCCTTTCACCCCGCTCATCCTGATCGCCCTGGTGGTCTTGGTGAGGGTTCGGTGACCCCTCACTAAGGGGGGGTACTGTTGTGAATTTACCTTTTGGCTCCCTCTGGTGGCTACTAGTGTTTTTACTCTGGGTATGTCTATCATCCCTTGTATGCTCACCTGGGTCGTTAGGTCAGGGGTGTTGCTATATTAGCTCCCTGGACCTTCAGTTCAATGCCTGGCAACGTTGATATCAGAGCTAATCTGTAGTGCTCTTGTCTACTGATCCTGGTTCCTGCTTGATTAAGCTAAGTCTGCTTTCTTGCTTTTTGCTATTGTTTTGGTTTTGCATTTTTGTCCAGCTTGTACATAATCTGTATCCTATCCTTGCTGGAAGCTCTAGGGAGGCTGGAGTTCTCCCCCCGGGCCGTTAGACGGTTCGGGGGTTCTTGAATCTCCAGTGTGGATTTTTGTTAGGGTTTTTATTGACCATATAAGTTATCTTACTACATTCTGCTATTAGTGAGTGGGCCTCTCTTTGCTAAACCTAGTTCATCTCTGTGTTTGTCATTTCCTCTTACCTCACCGTTATTATTTGTGGGGGGCTTGTATCCAACTTTTGGGGTCTATTCTCTGGAGGCAAGAGAGGTCTTTGTTTTCCTCTTCTAGGGGTAGTTAGTCCTCCGGCTGGCGCGAGACATCTAGCGACCAACGTAGGCATGTTCCCCGGCTACTTCTAGTGTTGGCGTTAGGAGTAGATATATGGTCAACCCAGTTACCACTGCCCTATGAGCTGGATTTTTGTACTTCGCAGACTTGCTGATATCTCTGAGACCCTCGCCATTGGGGTCATAACAGGCTAGGCCCCGGTCCGTGACCCTGCCGAGGGACGCGCAGTATCAGATAATGATGATAGGTGGATGTGGTGGTGCGGTGCAGTAAATAACGAGGACACCAGGTTGCAGTCTCTTTACCTCTTTACTGAAGATCTCTGGGTCCTCAGTCCGGAGTCCGGATAACCAGGCTTCGCAAGTCCGGCCGGTCCAATGGCACCTCCAGAGTTCTCTTAACAGGTGGAAATCGGTGCCTTCCTTCTTGCGCTATGTGTTGCGGTCCTTCCCTGCTGTGCTTACGGAAAGTCCCCACAACTGTTGTGTCTGTTTCTTAAGTTCCCTCACAACTCGATTAGATGATGTTCTGCTAATCCTCCGTCCCTCCCTGATGTTACGGTTAGGACGGCACCCGTATGACGGGTAGGCTCGGAGCTCTTCCGGGACCCTAGAGTCGCCCCTCTCCACAAGTTGCCCCCCAAGACTGCATAGGTGATTTAGGTGAGACAGCCCACCTTAGACTGACTGTCCTGCCGTTGGTTTAGAGTATTGCTTGAAGCTGAATATTGTAATACTCCCTCGGCGTTCCGGCCGCCGGTTGTGCGCCTCAGTAGGATGTTGCCTCGGTCTTACAGCACGACTCCTACTGGTATTCTCCTTCTCGCTTTGATCTCGTTTCTCACTCAGCACAATCTATCTCGCTTCCAATCCCTCCTTGGGCACCGCCGCTATACTGAGCAGGCACGGTCCCGTTACGTTCGCTCAAGTTGCCAAGCCTCTGTCAGGATCCCACCCCTGACAGGGACCCTACCGAATCTTCCCCTGCAACACCCTCTGCCACAAGGTGTTGCCTGGTTCCCATCCAGTCGGCTTTCTCTCTAACTTCCTGCCTGACCCCCAGTTTTACCAGTATGTGAGGAGTGGCCTAGTGAATAGAACCCTTAGCTCCCCCTGGTGGCCCGACGGTGAAATATATTGGTGTCTGTGATACCTGGTCAGATGAACTCCTTCAGTGCCATCAGACATACCATAGCTCCCCTTAGCGGCGGAGCCACAGTACTGCAACGACCAGGACTCTGGGGCGCTGCACTCCCCCCCGGTTAAATCCAGTACGCCTGGACTGGGAAGAAAACAACAATACAGGTTAGCAAAAAGACATACAATTTTGTTGAGTGCAATAACAATAAGTATACTTGAACAGAGCTTCCCTTTATGGGAGGTGAGGACACTTGAACGTTACAAACATGGTTAAATATTATAAATTACAGGCTATAAACAACTCCTGTTACCCAACCGGGTATTCTACTTAGTGCAAATTCTTGAACAATAATTTAACATCGCCTTTAAGGACGTACACTCTGAATCCACTAAAGACCTTCTTATAACACATTATAAGGCTTGAGCAACTGTGCTACATTCTCCTTCGTTATATCTGCAGGACCGCCTGTCCTAACGGCACCAGACCTACTGCCTCTCCTTTCTTACAGGACCGCTCCTTTCAGCCCGAGCCTTCTGTCTTTTCAACTACTATACATAGTATAGAACATAACATACTTTCAGTTTAAGAGCACTGAGCCATCTCTATATGGCTCCTAGGAGGACTCACCACTAACCCCTACGGGTTCACTTCCTGTCCTCTATTTGTAACACATTATTAAACACTTTCTTTACAATAGACCAGTTTTCTACATTTAACTTCTTCATGCCTACATTATTACTCTCTTTCAAGTAAGCATCATCATCACTTTCTCTTTTAAGACATTATTGCTATCTCTCAGTCTTAAAGCAATACCATTCTTTAAATGCAACAAGTGGATGTCCCCTTTAAGAAGGGACCAAGTCTTTATGAGGTAGCACATCTTCTCAAGCTACCAGTCCATACTCAGCAAAGGCTCCAGTGCGGTATCTTCACAAAGAGTCTTTCTTTGAGTAAAACCAGTAGGGAGCACCTTTAAGAAGGTGCAAACTATTTACAAGCAGTTTGTATCATGCACTGTTCATGATTGCGGCAGTTCTGGAAACTTGTGCAAAACTTAGAAGAAGTAAACAAAACAATAGGGATCCCGGGTCAACAAAGGGATCCCTTTAAGAGTTAACCCTGGACGGGTTTAGCAGCAAAACAGTAGAACAATTAACTATTTACATTTCCATGGTATCGAGGTTTATTCTCATAGTAGATCACAAGACATCAGCCGAAAGTGGACCCCTTCTGACTGCGCAGGCTTCAATCCTTGCTCCACGGCTGATGTCGCACCAGTGTCACTGGTGGATTTCCTTGGTGCGGTCAGACCACCTGATGTCTGAACCTGAAGGCGGACCCTAGCCGCCAGTTCAGTCGCTGCAATGAGACGTACGGCGGCAATGTTGGTAAGATCTGTCACGTCCGGTTCCATCATGGTTGAAGCAACAGATGACACTCTCCGAAGTTCACAGCGGCGAACGTTCCGGGCGTACCATCCGTATGCATTCCGATGACGGGTGTAGGTCACCTGATCCCCCTTTTGCAATGGGTCACCATCTCGGCTGCAGCAGGGAGTCTTCACGTTGCAGCTGGTAACGAAGACGTCAGTTGGTAGTCCCGGTTCCTGTATGGAGCCCCATCCCCTCTTCGGGTGGAAGGCCAACACAGTTCCCCACTTTACCACGTCTTCCCTACCATGCGCGAGAGGCGGTTGTTGTACTCTCGGTGGGTCAGTTAATTCTGCCTCTTTTTGTCTTTTCCAATGTAGAATCAAACATTGTTTGTATTGTTCCCAGGTAAGCACAGGAAGGGTGGAACCTTCCTCCCGAGCTCCATCTGGCCCAATCCGGGGGGTGTCCCACTGGAGAATCACCCCATCTGGGCCCACGTCTATGGGTTCTCCCATCCTGGTCGGCAGCGGTGGTACCAGCTTCCCCATTGCGTCGGGGGGTAACACCACTAACTCTGCCGAGAGGAGGCGGCTTTTACTGGGGTGAGGGTCGGTCGCGAGAGCGGGATCGAGCGGGGGAGCAGGGGCGTCTTCCATACCTGCGCCTGATGTGATTCCACCGATGTCGATCTGGTCCTTCAACGAGGACACTGGAGTCGGCTGCAGCCCGGACCGCGGCTCCTCCATTGCGGTACCCGGATGCGGCTCCGCCCTCCATGGTTCCTCCTCCGCTGGCTCCGAGGTCGAGATGGGTAGGCTCAGCTCCGTTGCCGGTTCCAAGGAATCCAGGCCCTTCCGCTGCGGTGGATGTGGGTCCGACTCTGGTGGATGAGGGCAAGCCGGGATTGCTCCTTCCTCGTTCAGGCACTTGCTGTTCATCATCGCTGTCTGATAGTCGGTGGCAGTGCATGCACCTGACCCCGCCATTTCTCCGGGGCCGAGCTTCTCCGTCACCCGCTTCCCGCCGTTGCAAATCAGGGGGCGGTTCTCCTCGGTTGCTGGGTGGGTCGTCCTCTCGCAGCAGGAGTCGGAGGGGGTGGTCGCTACTTCTGGCGCCGCTCTGGTAGTCTCCTCCCATGGCACGCCCTTCTTCTCCCTCTGCGCTCCCTGTGGCGCTGCAATGGCGACGGTTTTGGCGGGAACTTTTGGCGGCAATTGGCGTAGCACAGTCCTTGCAATAAAGTACAGTCCAAGCACAATAAATCACAGTTCCAAGGCACACATGACCTGATTCTTCAGGCTTAAGTAGATCCTGTTCGTGACGCCAATTTTTGCAGCGCCCCCACCACCGCAGGGCCGAGGGGTACCCGGTACCGGGCCTCTGAGTCTCTGCTCTGGGGTTGTCTCGGTGGCTAGGCCCCGGTCCGTGACCCTGCCGAGGGACGCACAGTATCAGATAATGATGATAGGTGGATGTGGTGGTGCGGTGCAGTAAATAACGAGGACACCAGGTTGCAGTCTCTTTACCTCTTTACTGAAGATCTCTGGGTCCTCAGTCCGGAGTCCGGATAACCAGGCTTCGCAAGTCCGGCCGGTCCAATGGCACCTCCAGAGTTCTCTTAACTAGTGTTGAGCGATACCGTCCGATACTTGAAAGTATCGGTATCGGAAAGTATCGGCCGATACCGGCAAAGTATCGGATCCAATCCGATACCGATACCCGATACTAATACAAGTCAATGGGACTCAAGTATCGGACGGTATCCCTGATGGTTCCCAGGGTCTGAAGGAGAGGAAACTCTCCTTCAGGCCCTGGGATCCATATTAATGTGTAAAAGAAAGAATTAAAATAAAAAATATTGCTATACTCACCTCTCCGACGCAGCCTGCACCTTACCGAGGGAACCGGGAGCGTTCTTTGCTTAAAATTCACGCGTTTACTTCCTTACGTGAAGTCCCGGCTTGTGATTGGTCGCGTGCCGCCCATGTGGCCGCGGCGCGACCAATCACAGCAAGCCGTGACGTAATTTCAGGTCCTTCAGGATTTTAAAATTACGTTCTGGCTTATGATTGGTCGCGTCGCGGTCACATGGGCGACGCGACCAATCACAAGCCGTGACGTCACGGGAGGCTGGACACGCGCGCATTTTAAAATGCGCGCGTGTCCTGCCTCCCGTGACGTCCCGGCTTGTGATTGGTCGCGTCGCCCATGTGGCCGCGACGCGACCAATCACAGCAAGCCGTGACGTAATTTCAGGTCCTTCAGGATTTTAAAATTACGTTCTGGCTTATGATTGGTCGCGTCGCGGTCACATGGGCGACGCGACCAATCACAAGCCGTGACGTCACGGGAGGCTGGACACGCGCACATTTTAAAATGCGCGCGTGTCCTGCCTCCCGTGATGTCCCGGCTTGTGATTGGTCGCGTCGCCCACGTGGCCGCGACGCGACCAATGACAGCAAGCCGTGACGTAATTTCAGGTCCTTCAGGATTTTAAAATTACGTTCTGGCTTATGATTGGTCGCGTCGCGGTCACATGGGCGACGCGACCAATCACAAGCCGTGACGTCACGGGAGGCTGGACACGCGCTCATTTTAAAATGCATGCGTGTCCTGCCTCCCGTGACGTCCCGGCTTGTGATTGGTCGCGTCGCCCATGTGGCCGCGACGCGACCAATCACAGCAAGCCGTGACGTAATTTCAGGTCCTTCAGGATTTTAAAATTACGTTCTGGCTTATGATTGGTCGCGTCGCGGTCACATGGGCGACGCGACCAATCACAAGCCGTGACGTCACGGGAGGCTGGACACGCGCGCATTATAAAATGCGCGCGTGTCCTGCCTCCCGTGACGTCCCGGCTTGTGATTGGTCGCATCGCAGATGTGGCCGCGACGCGACCAATCACAGCAAGCCGTGACGTAATTTCAGGTCCTTCAGGATTTTTAAATTACGTTCTGGCTTATGATTGGTCGCGTCGCGGTCACATGGGCGAACCGACCAATCACAAGCCGTGACGTCACGGAAGGCTGGACACGCGCGCATTTTAAAATGCGCGCGTGTCCAGCCTCCCATGACGTCACGGCTTGTGATTGGTCGCGTCGCCCATGTGACCGCGACGCGACCAATCACAAGCCAGAACGTAATTTTAAAATCCTGAAGGACCTGAAATTACGTCACGGCTTGCTGTGATTGGTCGCGTCGCGGCCACATGGGCGGCACGCGACCAATCACAAGCCGGGACTTCACGTAAGGAAGTAAACGCACGAATTTTAAACAAAGAACGCTCCCGGTTCCCTCGGTAAGGTGCAGGCTGCGTCGGAGAGGTGAGTATAGCAATATTTTTTATTTTAATTCTCTCTTTTACACATTATTACATTAATGTTGTTTCGATACCGATACCCGATACCACAAAAGTATCGGATCTCGGTATCGGAATTCCGATACCCGCAAGTATCGGCCGATACCCGATACTTGCGGTATCGGAATGCTCAACACTACTCTTAACAGGTGGAAATCTGTGCCTTCCTTCTTGCGCTATGTGTTGCGGTCCTTCCCTGCTGTGCTTACGGAAAGTCCCCACAACTGTTGTGTCTGTTTCTTAAGTTCCCTCACAACTCGATTAGATGATGTTCTGCTAATCCTCCGTCCCTCCCTGATGTTACGGTTAGGATGGCACCCGTATGACGGGTAGGCTCGGAGCTCTTCCGGGACCCTAGAGTCGCCCCTCTCCACAAGTTGCCCCCAAGACTGCATAGGTGATTTAGGTGAGACAGCCCGCCTTAGACTGACTGTCCTGCCGTTGGTTTAGAGTATTGCTTGAAGCTGAATATTGTAATACTCCCTCGGCGTTCCGGCCGCCGGTTGTGCGCCTCAGTAGGATGTTGCCTCGGTCTTACAGCACGACTCCTACTGGTATTCTCCTTCTCGCTTTGATCTCGTTTCTCACTCAGCACAATCTATCTCGCTTCCAATCCCTCCTTGGGCACCGCCGCTATACTGAGCAGGCACGGTCCCGTTACGTTCGCTCAAGTTGCCAAGCCTCTGTCAGGATCCCACCCCTGACAGGGACCCTACCGAATCTTCCCCTGCAACACCCTCTGCCACAAGGTGTTGCCTGGTTCCCATCCAGTCGGCTTTCTCTCTAACTTCCTGCCTGACCCCCAGTTTTACCAGTATGTGAGGAGTGGCCTAGTGAATAGAACCCTTAGCTCCCCCTGGTGGCCCGACGGTGAAATATATTGGTGTCTGTGATACCTGGTCAGATGAACTCCTTCAGTGCCATCAGACGTACCATAGCTCCCCTTAGCGGCGGAGCCACAGTACTGCAACGACCAGGACTCTGGGGCGCTGCACTATGGACTGGCCCGCCCGTTCCCCAGACCAGAATCCGATTGAACACATCTGGGACATCATGTCTCGCTCCATCCACCAACGTCACCTTGCACCACAGACTGTCCAGGAGATGGCTGATGCTTTTGTCCAGGTCTGGGAGGAGATCCCTCAGGAGACCATCCGCTGCTTCATCAGGAGCATGCCCAGGCATTGTTGGGAGGTCATACAGGCACATGGAGGCCACACACAATACTGAGCATCTTGTTCTTGTCATGACGCGTTTCCACTGAAGTTGGATCAGCCTGCAATTTGATTTTCAACTTTGATTTTGAGCATCATTCCAAATCCAGACCTCCATGGGACATTTATTTTGATTTACATTGATAATTTTTATGTTTTATTGTTCTGAACACATTCCATTATGCAATGAATAAAAATTTGCAAATGGAATATTTCATTCAGTGATATCTAGGATGTGGGATTTTAGTGTTCCCTTTATTTTTTGAGCAGTGTATATATTATCTGTCTATTATCTATCATCTATCTGTCTATTATCTATTATCCATCTATCTATCTAGTTTTTGCTTCTATCTTGAATGCAATGATTATTCTATAAGGTGCATTACATATGATGTCTTTATCCTGCTGACACCTGACTCTCTCACACGTGTTTTGGTATCGGCTCTCGTTATGTGAACCCTCTGACATTGGCTCCTGTCTCACATGATCTTAGCTGACTGATCCGGTTTTAGTTTGTCCGTTTGATCCCACATCTAAATCACATTGAGCCTGGGGCGTTATATTTGCTGCCAGTTTTTTGCTGACATTCATTTAATTTTTAGTGTGTCGTAAATCCTCTGTATTTGTGTTCAAGTTCCTTACTATCCTTTGCCCCAGGACAGAGATTAAAACTGAAATCTGTTATTTTTTTTTTTCATACTGAAGGAGACTTATATACTAGTGAGGAGCGAGTATACTCGTTGCTCCGAGTATTTGTTATTGCTCGGAGATATAGTTTTCATCGCCTCAGTTGCATGATTTACGGCTTCCAGATACACTGAATACATGTGAGTTATGCCTGTTTGTTAGGGAATCCCCACATGTATTCAGCGTATCTGGGAGATGTAAATCATGCAACTGAGGCGATGAAAACTATATCTCCGAGCAATAACAAATACTCACAGTGCTCGGGTAAAACCGAGCAACGAGTATACTCGCTCATCACTATTATATACTGTATGAATAACACATAAAAGGTATTAGTGCTGTAGACCAGAAGTGGACAATTCATTTTCCTGGGGGGCCACATGAGAGACCGTGACTGTTGTGGAGGCCGAATCAGTAGTGTGACATTAATTCTGCTCAATATTAATATTAACATATTAAACATAATTGTAATTATTTTATGTTAACTGTATCACTTAATATTGAGCAGAATTAAGTATGCTTTTGGAGAGCCCCCACGCGTAAGGGCAATGGTGTACTCGGTACCGTGTCCTTCTCAGTTCTGGGGATGTCACGGTGGCCCGACCCGGCCCGTGGCCCTTTGAGGGGCGTCCAAATAAAAGGGGAATAGTTTGTTTGTACGGTGTTCATGACGCCACCTATGGTATTTGGTCAGGATGACCGACGCTGCTTGGGGGTCCGCTGGGGTGATGGAATGTGTTGTGAATTTGCTTTTTGCTCCCTCTAGTGGTTACTAGTTTTTTGACTCTGGTTTTTCTGTCATTCCTTTTATCCGCACCTGGGTCGTTAGTTAGGGGTGTTGCTATATAAGCTCCCTGGACCTTCAGTTCAATGCCTGGCAACGTAGTTATCAGAGCTAGTCTGCTGTGCTCTTGTCTACTGATCCTGGTTCCAGTTATATCAGCTAAGTCTGCCTTTTGCTTTTTGCTATTTGTTTTGGTTTTGTATTTTTGTCCAGCTTGTTCCATATCTACATCCTGACCTTTGCTGGAAGCTCTAGGGGGCTGGTGTTCTCCCCCCGGACCGTTAGACGGTTCGGGGGTTCTTGAATTTCCAGTGTGGATTTTGATAGGGTTTTTGTTGACCATATAAGTTACCTTTCTTTATTCTGCTATCAGTAAGCGGGCCTCTCTGTGCTAAACCTGGTTCATTTCTGTGTTTGTCATTTCCTCTTACCTCACCGTCATTATTTGTGGGGGGCTTCTATCCAGCTTTGGGGTCCCCTTCTCTGGAGGCAAGAAAGGTCTTTGTTTTCCTCTACTAGGGGTAGCTAGATTCTCCGGCTGGCGCGTGTCATCTAGAATCAACGTAGGAATGATCCCCGGCTACTTCTAGTGTTGGCGTTAGGAGTAGATATATGGTCAACCCAGTTACCACTGCCCTATGAGCTGGATTTTTGTATTCTGCAGACTTCCACGTTCCTCTGAGACCCTCGCCATTGGGGTCATAACAGTTTGCCAGGCCTGTATTAAATGTTTAATGCATTGCAGAAGAGGGATTATAAGAAAGAAGATTCTGAGTTTTTTTTTTTTTTTTTTTTTTCTTCTTCCCCTTTACCTCAGAGTGGCTATGCTTGCTGCAGACATGAATGTCCAGACCTTGATTACAAGTGTGGACCAGCTGGCTACTCGTGTGCAGGGCATACAAGACTATGTTATCAGTAATCCTAGGTCAGAACCTAAAATACCGATTCCTGAACTGTTTTCCGGAGACAGGTTTAAGTTTAGGAATTTCGTGAATAATTGTAAATTGTTTTTGTCCCTGAGACCCTGTTCATCTGGAGATTCTGCTCAGCAAGTAAAAATTGTTATTTCGTTCTTACGGGGCGACCCTCAGGATTGGGCTTTTTCGCTGGCACCAGGAGATCCGGCATTGGCTGATCTTGATGCGTTTTTTCTGGCGCTCGGTTTACTTTATGAGGAACCCAATCTTGAGATTCAGGCAGAAAAGGCCTTGCTGGCTATGTCTCAGGGGCAGGACGAGGCTGAAGTGTATTGCCAAAAATTTCGGAAATGGTCCGTGCTGACACATTGGAACGAGTGTGCACTGGCCGCTAATTTTAGAAATGGTCTTTCTGAAGCCATTAAGAATGTTATGGTGGGTTTTCCCATTCCCACAGGTCTGAATGATACTATGGCACTGGCTATTCAAATTGACCGGCGGTTGCGGGAGCGCAAAACCGCAAATTCCCTCATGGTGTTGTCTGAACAGACACCTAATTCGGTGCAATGTGATAGAAAAACCGCAAATTCCCTCATGGTGTTGTCTGAACAGACACCTGATTTAATGCAATGTGATAGAATCCTGACTAGAAATGAGCGGAAAATTCATAGACGCCGGAATGGCTTGTGCTACTACTGTGGTGATTCTACACATGTTATCTCAGCATGCTCTAAACGTATAGCTAAGGTTGTTAGTCCTGTCACCGTTGGTAATTTGCAACCTAAATTTATTCTGTCTGTAACTTTGATTTGCTCACTGTCGTCTTATCCTGTCATGGCGTTTGTAGATTCAGGTGCTGCCCTGAGTCTCATGGATCTCTCATTTGCTAAGCGCTGTGGTTTTACTCTTGAACCATTAGAAAATCCTATTCCTCTTAGGGGTATTGATGCTACACCATTGGCAGCAAATAAACCGCAGTATTGGACACAGGTTACCATGTGCATGACTCCTGAACACCGCGAGGTGATACGTTTCCTGGTTTTACATAAAATGCATGATTTGGTTGTTTTAGGGCTGCCATGGTTACAGACCCATAATCCAGTCCTGGACTGGAAGGCTATGTCAGTGTCTAGTTGGGGCTGTCGTGGTATTCATGAGGATTCCCTGCCTGTGTCTATTGCTTCTTCTACGCCTTCGGAAGTTCCGGAGTATTTGTCTGATTATCAGGATGTCTTCAGTGAGTCTGAGTCCAGTGCACTGCCTCCTCATAGGGACTGTGACTGTGCTATAGATTTGATCCCAGGCAGTAAATTTCCTAAGGGAAGACTGTTTAATCTGTCGGTACCTGAACATACCGCTATGCGTTCATATATCAAGGAGTCTCTGGAGAAAGGACATATTCGTCCGTCTTCTTCCCCTCTTGGTGCGGGATTCTTTTTTGTGGCAAAAAAGGACGGATCTTTGAGACCTTGTATTGATTATCGGCTTTTAAATAAGATCACTGTCAAATTTCAGTATCCTTTACCGCTGTTGTCTGACTTGTTTGCCCGGATTAAGGGTGCCAAGTGGTTCACCAAGATAGACCTTCATGGTGCGTACAACCTTGTGCGCATTAAGCAAGGTGATGAATGGAAAACCGCATTCAATACGCCCGAAGGTCATTTTGAGTACTTGGTGATGCCTTTTGGGCTCTCCAATGCGCCTTCAGTTTTTCAGTCCTTTATGCATGACATTTTCCGGAAGTATCTGGATAAATTTTTGATTGTTTATCTGGATGATATTTTGGTTTTTTCTGATAATTGGGATTCGCATGTGGAGCAGGTCAGGTTGGTCTTTAAAATTTTGCGTGAAAATTCTTTGTTTGTCAAGGGCTCAAAGTGTCTCTTTGGTGTACAGAAGGTTCCCTTTTTGGGGTTCATTTTTTCCCCTTCTGCTGTGGAGATGGACCCAGTCAAGGTCCGAGCTATTCTTGATTGGACTCAGCCCTCGTCAGTTAAGAGTCTTCAGAAGTTCTTGGGCTTCGCTAACTTCTACCGTCGTTTTATCGCTAATTTTTCTAGCATTGTGAAACCTTTGACGGATATGACCAAGAAGGGCTCCGATGTAGCTAACTGGGCTCCTGCTGCCGTGGAGGCTTTCCAGGAGTTGAAACGCCGGTTTACTTCGGCGCCTGTTTTGTGCCAGCCTGACGTCTCACTTCCCTTTCAGGTTGAGGTGGATGCTTCGGAGATTGGGGCAGGGGCCGTTTTGTCGCAGAGAGGCCCTGGTTGCTCTGTTATGAAACCTTGTGCCTTTTTCTCTAGGAAGTTTTCGCCTGCCGAGCGAAATTATGATGTGGGCAATCGGGAGTTGTTGGCCATGAAATGGGCATTTGAGGAGTGGCGTCATTGGCTTGAGGGTGCTAAGCATCGTGTGGTGGTCTTGACTGATCACAAAAATCTGATGTATCTCGAGTCTGCTAAACGCCTTAATCCGAGACAGGCCCGCTGGTCATTGTTTTTCTCCCGCTTTGATTTTGTTGTCTCGTATTTACCAGGTTCAAAGAATGTGAAGGCCGATGCTCTTTCTAGGAGCTTTGTGCCTGATGCTCCTGGAGTCGCTGATCCTGTTGGTATTCTTAAAGATGGAGTTATCTTGTCAGCTATTTCTCCGGATCTGCGACGTGTGTTGCAGAGATTTCAGGCTGATAGGCCTGAGTCTTGTCCACCTGACAGACTGTTTGTCCCGGATAAGTGGACCAGCAGAGTCATTTCCGAGGTTCATTCCTCGGTGTTGGCAGGTCACCCGGGAATTTTTGGCACCAGAGATCTGGTGGCCAGGTCCTTTTGGTGGCCTTCCTTGTCAAGGGATGTGCGGTCATTTGTGCAGTCCTGTGGGACTTGTGCTCGAGCTAAGCCTTGCTGTTCTCGTGCCAGCGGTTTGCTCTTGCCCTTGCCTGTCCCGAAGAGACCTTGGACTCATATCTCCATGGATTTCATTTCTGATCTTCCGCTATCTCAGGGCATGTCCGTTATCTGGGTGATATGTGATCGCTTCTCCAAGATGGTCCATTTGGTTCCTTTGCCTAAGCTGCCTTCCTCTTCCGATCTGGTTCCTGTGTTTTTCCAGAACGTGGTTCGTTTGCACGGCATCCCTGAGAATATTGTGTCAGACAGAGGATCCCAGTTCGTTTCCAGGTTCTGGCGATCCTTTTGTAGTACGATGGGCATTGATTTGTCGTTTTCGTCTGCTTTCCATCCTCAGACTAATGGACAGACGGAGCGAACCAATCAGACTTTGGAGGCTTATTTGAGGTGTTTTGTCTCTGCTGATCAGGACGATTGGGTGACATTCTTGCCGTTGGCTGAGTTTGCCCTTAATAATCGGGCTAGTTCCGCCACCTTGGTTTCGCCTTTTTTCTGCAACTCTGGTTTCCATCCTCGCTTTTCTTCGGGTCATGTGGAGCCTTCTGACTGTCCTGGGGTGGATTCTGTGGTGGATAGGTTGCAGCAGATCTGGAATCATGTGGTGGACAACTTGAAGTTGTCACAGGAGAAGGCTCAGCGCTTTGCCAACCGCCGCCGCGGTGTGGGTCCCCGACTACGCGTTGGGGATTTGGTATGGCTTTCTTCCCGCTTTGTTCCTATGAAGGTCTCCTCTCCCAAATTTAAACCTCGTTTTATTGGGCCTTACAAGATATTGGAAATCCTTAATCCTGTATCTTTTCGTCTGGATCTTCCTGTGTCGTTTGCTATTCACAATGTATTTCATAGGTCCTTGTTGCGGCGGTACATTGTGCCTGTAGTTCCTTCTGCTGAGCCTCCTGCTCCGGTGTTGGTTGAGGGCGAGTTGGAGTACGTGGTGGAGAAGATCTTGGATTCTCGCCTCTCCAGGCGGAGGCTTCAGTACCTGGTCAAGTGGAAGGGCTATGGTCAGGAGGATAATTCCTGGGTGGTCGCCTCTGATGTTCATGCGGCCGATTTAGTTCGTGCCTTTCATGCCGCTCATCCTGATCGCCCTGGTGGTCGTGGTGAGGGTTCGGTGACCCCTCACTAAGGGGGGGGTACTGTTGTGAATTTGCTTTTTGCTCCCTCTAGTGGTTACTAGTTTTTTGACTCTGGTTTTTCTGTCATTCCTTTTATCCGCACCTGGGTCGTTAGTTAGGGGTGTTGCTATATAAGCTCCCTGGACCTTCAGTTCAATGCCTGGCAACGTAGTTATCAGAGCTAGTCTGCTGTGCTCTTGTCTACTGATCCTGGTTCCAGTTATATCAGCTAAGTCTGCCTTTTGCTTTTTGCTATTTGTTTTGGTTTTGTATTTTTGTCCAGCTTGTTCCATATCTACATCCTGACCTTTGCTGGAAGCTCTAGGGGGCTGGTGTTCTCCCCCCGGACCGTTAGACGGTTCGGGGGTTCTTGAATTTCCAGTGTGGATTTTGATAGGGTTTTTGTTGACCATATAAGTTACCTTTCTTTATTCTGCTATCAGTAAGCGGGCCTCTCTGTGCTAAACCTGGTTCATTTCTGTGTTTGTCATTTCCTCTTACCTCACCGTCATTATTTGTGGGGGGCTTCTATCCAGCTTTGGGGTCCCCTTCTCTGGAGGCAAGAAAGGTCTTTGTTTTCCTCTACTAGGGGTAGCTAGATTCTCCGGCTGGCGCGTGTCATCTAGAATCAACGTAGGAATGATCCCCGGCTACTTCTAGTGTTGGCGTTAGGAGTAGATATATGGTCAACCCAGTTACCACTGCCCTATGAGCTGGATTTTTGTATTCTGCAGACTTCCACGTTCCTCTGAGACCCTCGCCATTGGGGTCATAACAGGAATGGCAGCTAGATGGTATACCTTCCCACAGGTGAAGTATATCCCCAGGGCTTCCCAGATAGGTGAGTGGTGATGGTGGGTGGTGTAAGGCGCAATGAATAACGAGGACACAAGGTTGCAGTCTCTTTACCTTTTACTGAAGGCTTCAGCATCCACAGTCCAGAGCACTAGTCACAGGGCTGGCTGAGTCCGGCCGGTCCAAAGGCACATCCGGAGTTCCCTTATCCAGGTGGAAATCAGTAGCCTTCCTACTAGCACCTGTGTGTTGTAGTACTTCCCTGCTGAGCACCACGGGATAGTCCTCACAACTTTCGTAGATGTTTCTGATGTTATCTCTCTCTCTGTCCCCCAGATGGTATGGATAGGACAACCCGTATGACGGGGTAGGCCTGGAGCTATTTTATAGGGACCCTAGTAGTGACGCCCCTCTCCCACAATTTTGCCTCCGTGTCTTCTTAGGTATTAAGGTTGGGCAGCCAACTTGGAATTGACTGTCCTGCCGATTTCTGAAGTAATACGTAGAGTCAATTACTCCCTCGGTGTTCCGGCCACTGGCTACGCGCCTCAGAAGGAGGCTGCCGATCTTGGGGCAGGACTCCTCCCGGTATTATCTCCTTGTGCCGTCACTTCGTTTCTCACTCTCCACAATATACTTCGCTTCGTGTCCTTTCTTAGGATGCTGCTGCAATAGGTGCAGGCGCAGCTCCGTAATGTTCTATCTCATGCTTGGCCTCTGTTAGGATCCCACCCCTGACAGGGACCCTCTGTCTGCAGCTCAGATGTTCCTCCTTCTCCCCCCTGTCAGCTTGACAGTTTTACCCGTGTGTGAGGAGTGCCCTAATAGATAGAAGCAAGGCTCCCCCTGGTGGACTGGAGTGTGAAGTGTAGTGTGTGACTTGTGATACCTAGTAAGGTGAACTCCTTTAGTACCATCAGACGTAATACCACTCCCCCTGGTGGAAGAGTGACACTACTGCAACGACCAGGACTCTGGGGCACTGCACTCCCCCCCCCCCCCCCCCCCCGTTAAATCCAGTACTCCGGGACTGGGAAAAGAAGAACAACAATACATGATAGCAAAAGACATACAAAATTTTTGAAATGCTTTAAAACAAATTAATTTAACAGTGCTTCCCTTTATGGGAGGTGAGAACACTTGAACATTGCAAACAAAACATATTTACATTGTGCAAAGGCAATTTGAAAACAGGTGTTACCTATCTATAGAACTAATTACCCATACAGGTATCCTATCTACTAAGTGCTATAACAATAATTTAACATTTTTCTTTCTTTAAGTGCAAAGTCTATTAACCGTCTATCTATGGCTCTCTAGAGGACTCACTAACCCTTACAGGTTCACTTTATTGAAATTCAGCTTACAACTTCTCTTGTCCTCAATTTTATTTAAAGTACATCAGTGAACATTCTACCTTCAACATTATTAAACATCTCTTATCACTAGCTTACTAACTACATACTATCACTATGTAAAACATTATGGCTATCTAACTTCTTAAAACAACATTATCTAAGTGCAACAAGTAATCATTCCCTTTCAGAGGAAATCTCAAGTCTTTTTGAGGTAGTGCAAATTATCACATCATTAATTTCCAAGTTCACTTAAAGGCAACATGACGTGATGCAATCTGAGGGACCAGTTAAGAACCCCCGAACGTTGGGCTTGGGTGGGCTACAAGACGTGTAATCCAGACCCAGAATTCTGCCGCACCAACGGGTTTTTCTTCAGGTCTGTAAGGCAAAACAGTTATTTTCACAGCATAATCAACAGCAGTTGCTGCAAAGAGGCAGTCTCTGTAAGAGCCTCTTATGCAAAACCAGTAGAGAGCACCTTTAAGAAGGTGCAAACTATTTACAGGAGCAGTTTGTGATCATGCACAGTCCATGATTCCGCAGTTCTTTAAAACAATGATAAGGTGTGCAAACTTGAAACAATAGGGATCCCGGGTAAACAACGGGATCCCTTTAAGAGTTAACCCTAGACAGGTATTAGCAGCAGAAAACAGGAAACTAACAGTTAACTATTTACAGTCTTCGGTTCTCCGAGGTTTATTCTCATAGTAGGTTGCAAGACATCAGTCTGTAATGAACACTTCCTAACCGGGAAAGCTTCGGTTTCGTGCTCTCGTCTGATGCGGTGTCCATGTCGTTGGTTCGTCTCTCAGGTGCGGTCAAGTCACCAGGGGTCTGGATTCGGATATCAGCTTTGGTAGGAAGTTCAGTAGCGGCAATAATGCACACCGTGGTGATAGTGTTAGGACTTGTCAGTTCAGAGCTAGTCTTAGTCGGGACGACAGGTGGCGCTACAGCAGGCTCGCATCGCTTAACGTTCCGAGCACACCAACCTTGTTCACTCCGATGGCAGGTGTAGGTCACCTGGTCTCCTCTGCGTAAGATTCGGTTTCGATAACCGTCGCGGAATTGGGCCTCCACATCATAGCTGGCAACAAAGACTTCAGTCGGTAGTCCCGGCTCTTGTATAAAGCCCCAACTCCTTTTCGGGTGAAAGGCCAGTACGGTTCCTTGCTTCACCGAGTTCCTATTACCGCGTTCGGTCCTTGGCTTTTGTATAGTGTTGAGCATTCCGATACTGCAAATATCGGGTATCGGCCGATATTCGCTGTATCAGAATTCCGATACCGAGTTCCGATATTTTTGTGATATTGGAAATCAGAATCGGAAGTTCCCAGTGTTTGGTTCCCAGGGTCTAGAGGAGAGGAGACTCTCCTTCAGGCCCTGGGATCCATATTCATGTAAAAAATAAAGAATAAAAATAAAAAATATGGATATACTCACCCCTCCGGCGGACCCTGGACCTTAGCGGTGTAACTGGCAGCCTCCGTTCCTAAGAATGCAGTGAGTGTAGGAACTGCGATGATGTCGCGGCTTGTGATTGGTCACATGAGCGGTCACGCGACCAATCACAAGCCGAGACGTCATCGAAGGTCCTTCACTCTGCATTCTTAGGAACGGAGGCAGACGCTTGCAGCAGTGACAGCCAAGGGCCGTCCGAGGGTGAGTATATCCATATTTTTTATTTTTATTCTTTATTTTTTACATGAATATGGATCCCAGGGCCTGAAGGAGAGTTTCCTCTCCTTCAGACTCTGGGAACCATCCAGGATACCTTCCGATATTTGTGTCCCATTGACTTGTATTGGTATCGGGTATCGGTATCGGCGATATCCGATATTTTTTGGATATCGGCCGATCCAATCCGATACCGATACTTTTGAATATCGGAAGGTATCGCTCAACACTACTTTTGTACTTTCGGTGGGTCATTTTGCTCCGTCTCCTTTCGGTTTTTCCAGTGTGAAATTAAGCATTGTTTGTCTTGCTCCCAGGTGATCGCAGCGATATAAGTACCTTCTTGTTTGGACCCGTCCGGTCTAGTCTTTGAGGCATCCCATTGGAAGATCACCCCATCGGAGCTCACATCTAACGGTTCGCCCATAGATGTCGGTAACGGGGGCAGTATCTTCTCTATGATGTCGGGGGCTACCATGACGAGCTTAGCGGCGGAGGATCGGTCACTGTCGGGATGGGGAATGGTCACTGGAGCAGGATTGGTCAGTGGGGCAGGGGCACTTCCCATACCTGTGTCTGATGTGGTTCTACTGGTGTCGATCTGCTCCGCTGAAGAGGACACTGGAGTCGGCAGCGGCTCGGACCGCGGTTCTTCCAAGGCGATTTTCTTGCACAGTTCCGACTTCCATTTCTTCCTTGCAGTCGGCTCCGCAGTCAGGAGTTGGGGGTTCAGCGCCTCCACCAGCGTATCCCAGGGGTCCAACTCCTCCAGCAGCAACAAGTCCGGGTTCGTCCCCGGTCGGCTGGGATAGCCCTGGGTCACTTCGTCGTCGTTCAGGTACCCGCTGGTCGCCATCCCTGCTCCTAGGTCTACGATTGCACACGCACGCTGCTCCTCCATTTTTTTTGGTGGAGCTCCTTCTCCCCCTGATTCCCGCTGTTGTAAATCAGGGGGCTGTCCTCCCTCACTCCTTGGCACGTCGTCATCTCGCAGCAGTAGTCGGAGGGGGCGGTCGTCACTTTTGGCGCCGCTGTAGTGGTCTCCTCCCATGGCACACCCTTCTTCTTCTCCTGCGCTCCTCGTGGCACTGTAATGGCGGCGGTTTTGGCAGGAATCTTGGCGGCAAATGGCACTATACAGTCTTTAAGCAAATCACAGTCCCAATCACAGTCTGACACAGTGTTTAGACACACATGACCCGATCTTTCAGGCTTAAGTAGATCCTGCTCGTGACGCCAAAGTTTGGAGCGCCCCCGCGCGTAAGGGCAATGGGGTACTCGGCACCGGGTCCTTCTCAGTTCTGGGGATGTCACGGTGGCCTGACCCGGCCCATGGCCCTTTGAGGGGCATCCAAATAAAAGGGGAATAGTTTGTTTGTACGGTGTTCGTGACGCCACCTGTGGTATTCGGTCAGGATGACCGACGCTGCTTGGGGGTCCACTGGGGTGATGGAATGGCAGCTAGATGGTATACCTTCCCACAGGTGAAGTATATCCCCAGGGCTTCCCAGATAGGTGAGTGGTGATGGTGGGTGGTGTAAGGCGCAATGAATAACGAGGACACAAGGTTGCAGTCTCTTTACCTTTTACTGAAGGCTTCAGCATCCACAGTCCAGAGCACTAGTCACAGGGCAGGTGGAATCCGGCCGGTCCGAAGGCACATCCGGAGTTCCCCTATCCAGGTGGAAATCAGTAGCCTTCCTACTAGCGCCTGTGTGTTGTAGTACCTCCCTGCTGAGCACCACGGGATAGTCCTCATAACTTTCGTAGATGTTTCTGATGTTATCTCTCTCTCTGTCCCCCAGATGGTATGGATAGGACAACCCGTATGACGGGGTAGGCCTGGAGTTATTTTATAGGGACCCTAGTAGTGACGCCCCTCTCCCACAATTTTGCCTCCGTGTCTTCTTAGGTATTAAGGTTGGGCAGCCAACTTGGAATTGACTGTCCTGCCGATTTCTGAAGTAATACGTAGAGTCAATTACTCCCTCGGTGTTCCGGCCACCAGCTACGCGCCTCAGAAGGAGGCTGCCGATCTTGGGGCAGGACTCCTCCCGGTATTATCTCCTTGTGCCGTGACTTCGTTTCTCACTCTCCACAATATACTTTGCTTCGTGTCCTTTTTTAGGATGCTGCCGCAATAGGTGCAGGCGCAGCTCCGTAACGTTCTATCTCGTGCTTGGCCTCTGTCAGGATCCCACCCCTGACAGGGACCCTCTGTCTGCAGCTCAGATGTGACTCCTTCTCCCCCTGTCTGCCTGACAGGTCCTCTCTGGGTCAAACCCAGGTAGCATCTGACTAACTTCCTATCCAACCCGCCAGTTTTACCCGTGTGTGAGGAGTGCCCTAATAGATAGAAGCAAGGCTCCCCCTGGTGGACTGGAGTGTGAAGTGTAGTGTGTGACTTGTGATACCTGGTAAGGTGAACTCCTTTAGTACCATCAGACGTAATATCACTCCCCCTGGTGGAAGAGCAACATTACTGCAACGACCAGGACTCTGGGGCGCTGCACTTGCATCCCCCTACACACAGTAAGAGCCCCTACATAGCCCCTGTATATACAGTATGAGCCTTTACATAGTCCACTGTATATGGTCTGAGCCCCCAGATAGCCCCTGAATATACAGTATGAGCCCCCACATAGCCCCATGTATACAGTGTAAGTACCCACATAGCCCCAATATACTGTATGAGCCCCCACAGAGCCTCCTATATACATTATGAGGACCCTCATAACCCCCTGTATACAGGGCGAGCCCCCACATAGCCCCATGTATACAGTGTAAGTGTGGCACCCCAGGAGTTCAGGTACCACAGTGGTGCTGCCTTCCTCTCGGGGAGGGTAATGCCATGCCTGGAGACAGGAGGAATCCCTGTGGCACGTAACCTTACATGCAACATTTTCTGACTCCAGGCCAGAAGGGGGAGCTCTACACCTGACTTGAGGGGAGCTGCTCTCTCTGGTCGGGAGGAGGAGTCAGTTGCTAGGCAGTTGCTAGAGAGTAGACATTTGTTAGCAGACAGTGGAGGAGTACAGAGAGTACTTAGGAGCTAGAGGAGGACTGCTACTGGGCCTCTCTAAGCTGAGCACAGAAACTGGGTAACGGGAGCCTGAGGTCGTGAGGAACTACAGGTCCCACGGCAGAGCCAGAGGGCAGGAAACTACAAGGGACTTGCCCACATAATACCTGAGGTATAGCAGCAATCAGAGTCCGGAGTCACCGTGGACAGAGACCCAAAAGAGATGGCTCAAGTTGCCTACCGTGCAGGTACTGTCCCTGAACAGGGAAGAAAGAGGTCCTTGTTAGAGAGCTACAGGCAGCAAGGACCACAGACCAGCACATAGTGGAAGGCTCCCAAACTGACCTGTCAAGGGGATTTCCTCTTGTCTTCAGGCTGCCTGGACTCCAGCTACACCTGTTACCGTTACCCTGGACTGAGGCTAAATACCATCTCAGTAAACCAGGTAAAGACTGCAACCCTGTGTCCTCCAATTATTTGCGGCATTCACCATCCCTGCCAAACACATTGGGAGCCCTGGGGACACCGCTTCACCTGTGGGAAGCGACACCATCTTTGCTGCAGCACCATCGCCCCCAGAGGACCCCTTTAAGCAGCGTCAGTCAGCTCTGACAGAGAACCACTGGTGGCGTCACAAACTTTCCTTATTTCCACAACCCCTTTAAAGACCGTCCCTTTTATTTGGGCACCCAGGGCCACAGATCGGGTCACTGCCACTGTGACCACCCCTTTAACTGCGACCGGACCCGGTATCGAGTATCCCCTACTGCCCTGATGGCCGACTCATACGTTCCCACATGGCCCCAATATACTGTATGAGCCCCCACAGAGCCTCCTATATACATTATGAGCCCCCTCAGAGCCCCCTGTATACAGGGCGAGCCCCCACATAGCCCCATGTATACAGTGTAAGTAGTTGTGAAGAAAAAGGAAATCCAGCTTCATCCAATAAAATCAAATAAAAACTTTATTTGTGTTCCATATTTAAAACAAAATGCTGCTCGGACATATTGGACTAGATCAGGGAAGGGTGGTGGACTCGTAGTAACTACTGAACGCGTTTCGAACACAGAGTGTGTTCTTAAACTCAGTTTAGCATGAGCAAACAGATTAATTTTTTGCATTTTTATTTTATTTTATTTCATTTTTTTCAACCTCCTTTTTTTTTATTGTTTTTCATATGTGTGATTTCATGTTTTGTTCTTCATATTATTTGTCTATGATATTGATTTTAGTTATTTTATCGGTTCTGTTATTGTCACTATTCTGACTTTGAAACGTTCACATATGTGTGGTTTGTAGATAATTACTTCATTAATTTTCACCTTAGTCTGTCTTTATATTTCCGCTGCTGTTTGCTCATACTAAACGCATTCAGTAGTTACCACCACCCTTCCATGAACTAGTCCAATATGTCCGAGCTGGATTTCCTTTTACTTACTCAGGCAGAGATGTGTTTCCGTGCTTCTCCTCAAGTTCATCGAGAGCTAATCAAGGGTGAGCTGAAAAAACTTTTTGCTTTCTATGTGATACAGTGTAAGTACCCATATAGCCCCAATATACTGTATGAGCCTCCACAGAGCCTCCTATATACATTATGAGCCCCCACATAGCCCCCTGTATACAGTGTGAGCCCCCCCTAACCCCTGGATACAGTGTGAGCTCCCACATAGCCTCCTATATACAGTATAAGCCCCCACATAGCCCTCTATATACAGTATGATTCCCCACATAGCCTTCTATATACAGTATGAGCCCCCACATAGTCTCCTATATACAGTATGAGCCCCCAAATAGCCTTCTATATACAGTATAAGCCCGCACATAGCCTCCTATATACAGTATAAGCCCTCACATAGCCCTCTATATACAGTATGAGCCCGCACATAGCCCTCTATATACAGTATAAGCACACACATAGGCTCCTATATACAGTATGAGCCCCCACATAGCCCTCTATATACAGTATAAGCCCGCACATAGCCTCCTATATACAGTATGAGCCCCCACATAGCCCTCTATATACAGTATAAGCCCGCACATAGCCTCCTATATACAGTATGAGCCCCCACATAGCCCTCTATATACAGTATAAGCCCACAAATAGGCTCCTATATACAGTATGAGCCCCCACATAGCCCTCTATATACAGTATAAGCCCGCACATAGCCTCCTATATACAGTATGAGCCCCCACATAGCCCTCTATATATAGTATAAGCCCGCACATAGGCTCCTATATACAGTTTGAGCATCCACATAACCCCCATTATACAGTATGAGCTCACACATAGCCTCTCTATATGTAGGAAGTGCCTCCACTGCGACAGTGAGTCATGCTTAGTAGTCAATCCTATTAAGGTTAGTCCATTCTAGTTTTTATTATGTCCTTCCATATGCAATGACATTTACTGTATATTTCTTTTTTCAAAATAATTTTTAACCATATCTGTGGCAGCCACCTCTCTCCTGTGATCATGGAGATCACAGTTATCCAAGATCGAGTATAGTATCCATTCTTACCAGAGGCCATTGTGCTGAAAAGATCTATACTTAGGGTAGGACGGAACTTCAGGTGTTTGCCAGAGACTGAAAACTTGCTTCTAATTAGTGATCAGGGGGGCAATGAATTGAAGATAGAAGCCAGAAAGTTTGTAAGCCGAGTCTCAGAAGTGCCCCAAGAGTGGAGACACTAAGCTCACTGGGGATAGGATCCCACTGGTTTCATGAGCACCTTTACAACTTTGCTCATCACAAGGGCTTTCTGTGAAGCAGTGCCCATAGAGGTTTCTCTCCTAGATGGGATATGTGTGGTCATCATGTTCTTCACCCCTCGTCTACCCAGGCCCCTCTTCTGGAGGAACCAAACCCAGACACTCACCTTAGGCCTGTCCCACACGTCCAGATAATTCCGGTACCGGAAAAATCGGTACCGGAGTTATCCGTGTCCGTGTGTCCGTGAGCTCAAGTGGCACATCAGTGTGGCACACGTGCGGAAGCCGCCCGTGTGCCTACTGGGTACCACACGGACCGTGCAGGAGACAGCGCTACAGTAAGCGCTGTCCCCTACTTTGGGTGCTGAAGCCGCCATTCATTTGTTCTCTCCAGCAGCATTCGCTGGAGAGAAGAAATGAATGGCGGCTTCAGCACCACGTTGGGGGGACAGCGTTTACTGTAGCGCTGTCTCCTGCACGGCACACGGACTGCACACGGACAGCATCCGTGTGCGGTACGTGTTTTACACGGACCCATTGACTTTAATGGGTCCGTGTGATCCGTGCTCTCCCACGAACACTGACATGTCTCCGTGTTTTGCACGCGGACACACGGTCCGTGAAAACACGCTGACATGTGCAGAGACACATTGATTTTAATGTGTCTACGTGTGTTAGTGTCTCCAGTACGTGAGAAAACTGACACTACACGTACCGGAGCCACTGACATGTGAAACCGGCCTTAGGGTGTGAGAAGCAGCACAGACTGGTTTTCCCAATGAATCAGTAAAGGTTGGACATTGGTCTATGATCCCTGCAGGGCCTTCTGATGCACAGGGTTGTGCAATAGGTCAAGGGTCCTTCTTATTTTTGAGAAGGCTTAAGAGTAAGACAGACTTCATTTTTGTGAGCATTTCGATAGAAAACATGCATTCTGGTTTCCAAAAAAGAAATAGATCGCGTGTGTCCTGCTTAGATTCTATTGGCCGTGTCCATCTGAATATTTTTGTTTTTTAAAGTTTCATCCTCCATTGCAGATGCCTCTTATCAAGTGACGTCCTCATTGTAGGATAATAAGATGGATTTACAAAAATTCCAAGTGTTCGGCAACCTTGTTGCGTTTGTCCCTTAAAATTAACGGGCGTAATTAATGTTACAAGAAATTAAAAAAATCTGAGAGCTTCAAATTGTTGGATCTCCAAAGTGTTAATTGTTGAAGGGTTGGAGAAAGTATGAGATGGCTGGCAATCACTTCCAGTGTAGCAGTTACTGTGCAGTATTTTCCCCCCACTCTGTAAAGTCCGTACCCCTTTATTTGGCCTTATTCCCACCTATTCTCTCATCTTATTTGGGCTGTTGGATTTCAGCAGTTCCACAAAATTTGTGGTCATTGTATGGAGCCATACAAAGCCTCTACTGCTATTCTCAGGAGCTGTAGGCAATCCTTATACAACCGTATTGTGTTACAGTGTGATACTGTATTAAGGATTATTTACTACTAGAAGTAATGATTCTAAAGGAGTAATTGTTACAAATTACTCAAAAATTTCTAGTGAATCTGAAAATTTTTGGAAACAAGTAGTATAAATTTAGTAAAAAATGGGTTAAAATAATAAATTAAATTGCACTCACCTATCATTATGTTGCATAATGATAGGTGAGTGCCGCAAATACATTTTGGGAGATTCGCTCAGTTCTATACAAAATACCGCACCTGCTGGAGAGGGAGAACGTTTGTGAAAAAAATAAAATTCTGTGTTCATTTGTAAGAAATCAGCGGTAGAGTGTGAGCCGCACAGTCGATGGGTGGCGCAATACAGTCGTGTGAGCAGCAGAACAATACACCAAATAATTAACATTTCTAAATCTTCCAATCCTGGAACTCGTCAACAACATGAAATCCGTAACTTTAAAAAAAAATCTCGATTATTCAATTTTTTACCTATTGTCCCGGGAGCTATCTGCTGATCTTTGTGAAGCAGCCGCACAGACCTGTCTTCTGCTTCCTATTTACTAGGTATTTCTAGAACATATCGTTCATGTTTCCATCATGTCAATTATTCAGCGCTGCAGGTAAGGTCCATTTCCTCCAAACTTGTTACTACACTTAATATTTTCTCTAGAAATTAAAAATGTCTAAAGATATAAATATTGTATTTCTATCATTGTTGTCGACTCTCAAAATATTAGAATTTTACCAGTGGTGTAACTGGAGTCCAATGCATGTTTGTCTGATGTATGGGCCCTTGTATCATTCTAGAATCCATGAAGACATATCTCCCATGTAACAGGGATCACCTTACTGTAATAATGTCCCTCATCCTGGGCCCTGTTCCTGTAGTAATGTCCCCCATCCTGGCCCCTTTCTGTAATAATGTCCCTCATCCTCGGCCCATTTCCTGTAGTAATGTCCCCCATCCTGGAAAAAACGCACATTGATGGAATTGGCCAAAAACACATGAAACGGAGGTGTGAAACCATGAATACGGCGCCCAGATCCGGTTTTCAATGCCTTTCCCATACAAATCATGCAGATTTGCCGTTCTGGGGTCTCTCTCTCTCCTACCCCGGAACCAGGAAGTCAAAAAATCCATGCGCATTGAAGAGGACCGGATCCAGCTAAAAAACGGATCCGACTCATCAGTTTTTCACAATTTAGGTCGGATCCGTTTTTTTAAACATTAGCCGGATTTAGCCTGAAAACAAAAACCTGATGTGTGAAAGGAGAGAGAGAGAGACCAGAAAGGCAAATCTGCATGATTTGTATGGAAAATGCACTGAAAAGCAGATCCGGGCGCCGTATTCATGGTTTCACACCTCCGTTTCATGTGTTTTTGGCCGATTCCGTCAATGTGCCTTAGGCTACTTTCACACTTCTGTCTTTTGTTCACCGTCACAATCTGTCGTTATGGGCAAAAAACAGATCCTGCAAATGTGCTTGCAGGATGCGTTTTTTGCCCATAGACTTGTATATGCGCCGGATCGCGACGGATGGGCACACGTCGCATCCATCGTGCGACGGATGCGTCGTGTTTTGGCGGATGCTACGCACAAAAAAAGTCCAATGCAACGTTTTTTTGTGCGACGTGTCCGCCATTTCCGACCGCGCATGCGTGGCCGGAACTCCGCCCCCTCCTCCCCTCTCATCACAATGGGCAGCGGATGCGTTGTAAAACTGCATCTGCTGCCCACATTGTGCTAAATTTAGCACAACGTCCGTCGGTACGTCAGGACGACGGTTTGCGACGGCCCCGTACCGACGGAAGTGTGAAAGTAGCCTTAGTGATGGGAAGAAAGTGCATGTTTCTTCCTTAGGCCAGGAACACACATGTGAGAAAGACGGCCGAGTCTCGCATGTTAATACCCGACCCTGTTGCCGGCACTCCGGAGCAGAGCGTGCGGCTCTATGTATTGCTATGCGGCCGCACGCTCCGCTCTGGAGTGCAGGCGGCAGGGTCGGGTATTAACATGCGAGACTCGGACGTCTTTCTCGCATGTGTGATCCCAGCCTAAGGCCGGTTTCACACTTCAGTGGCTCCGGTACGTGAGGTGACAGTCTCCTCACGTACCGAAGCCACTGACACATAGAAATCAATGCATCTGTGCAGATGTCATTGATTTTTTGCGGACCGTGTCTCCGTGTGCCAAACACGGAGATATGTCAGTGTTCGTGGGAGCGCACGTATTACACGGACCCATTAAAGTCAATGGGTCCGTGTAAAACACGTAACGCACACGGATGTTTTCCGTGTGCAGTCCGTGTGCCATGCTGGAGACAGCACTTACAGTAAGGGTATGTGCGCACGTCAGGATTTCTTGCAGAAATTTCCTGAAGAAAACCGGAAATTTTCTGCAAGAAATCTGCATTTTTTTTCCCGTTTTTTTCGCGTTTTTTTAGCATTTTGCAAGCGAAATTAGCTTGCAGAATGCTAAAGTTTTCCAAGCGATCTGTAGCATCGCTTGGAAAACTGACAGGTTGGTCACACTTGTCAAACATAGTGTTTGACAAGTGTGACCAACTTGTTACTACAGATGCTGCCTATGCAGCATCAATAGTAAAAGATAGAATGTTTAAAAATAATTTAAAAAAATAAAAAAAATGGTTATACTCACCTGCAGACAGCGGATCTCCTCAGTGGCGTCCGTTCCTATAGATGGTGCGCGTGTGCAGGACCTTGCATGACGTCGCGGTCATGTGAGCGGTCACATGACCGGTCTCGCGACCAATCACAAGACCGCGACGTCATCGCAGGTCCTTCACCGCACACCAGCTATAGGAACCGAAGCGGCAGCATGCACCGGAGAGGCGGGAAGACTGCGGGGGTCATTGAAGGTGAGTATATCACTATTTTTTATTTTAATTCTTTTTTTTTGACCAATTATATGGTGCCCAGTCCGTGGAGGAGAGTCTCCTCTCCTCCACCCTGGGTACCAACCACACATGATCTGCTTACTTCCCGTATGGTGTGCACAGCCCCGTGCGGGAAGTAAGCAGATCAATGCACTCCTATGTGTGCAGAATCCCCGCAATTCCGCATTTGTAATGAACATGTTGCTTTTTTTTCCGCGATGCGATTTTTTCACGGAAAAAAATGCAACATTTGCACAAAAAATGCGGAATACACTGTAAATAATAGGAGGCATATGTTAGCGTTTTTTTCGCGTTTTTATAGCGAAAAAACGCGAAAAAAACGCGAAAAATACTGAACGTGTGCACATGGCCTAAGCGCTGTCCCCCCAGCATGATGCTGAAGCCGCCATTCATCCATTCTCTCCAGCGCTCGCTGGGGAAAAGGGATGAAAAATCCTTTTTTTTTTTTGTTTTTATGTGTTTAAAATAAACTTTAGGGCATCCTCCCCCCCTCCCACCCCCTGTGCGCCTGGCCGCCGGCATTAAAATACTCACCCGCCTCCCTCGACGCTTGCTCTCCGCCCCACAGCTTCTCCTGCACTGAGCGGTCACGTGGTGCCGCCCATTACAGTTGATGAATATGCGGCTCCACCTCCCATAGGGCCGGGCGCACAGGGGGTGGGAGGGGGGGAGGATGCCCTAAAGTTTATTTTAAACACATAAAAAAAAAAAAAAAGGATTTTTCATCCCTTCTCCCCAGCGAGCGCTGGAGAGAACGGATGAATGGCGGCTTCAGCACCATGCTGGGGGGACAGCGCTTACTGTAGCACTGTCTCTCCTGCACGGTCCGTGTGGTACCCAGGCGGATGGCCTACGTGAGCTCACGGACACGGATAACTCCGGTACCGATTTTTTCCGGTACCGGAATTATCTGGACGTGTGGGACAGGCCTAAGGAAGAGTCTCCTGGTGGAATCTGCTCCATATTAGGCAGCCCTGTTTGTCTAATCAAAAGGAGACAAAAAAAGCTTCAGGAGAAAAAATCTAAGGCTATGTTCACACGGTGCGGTTTTTGCTGCGGATCCGCAGCAGTTTTCCATGTAGGTTACAGTACAATGTAACCCAATGGAAAAAAGGACCCGCTGTGCCGACGATCCTTTTTTCCACAGGCAAATCCGCAGCGGTTTTGCCTGCAGAAAAAAGAAGTACCATGTCAATTCTTTCTACAGATTCCGCTGCGGGTTTCCAGCAGCACCAATAGGAAACTGCATTTGGAAACCCGCAGTGGAATCCGCAGAAGAAAAAGGATCAAAAACCGCAGCTAAAATCAGCGCTGAATTTAGCTGCGGTTTTTCAAAACAGGACCTGAAAAAAAAAGGATGAAAAAAAAAGGATGAAAAAAAAAGGATGAAAAAAAGTAACGTGTGAACGTAGCCTAAAACTCTTCAAAAATTCTTCAAAATAATACAAAGGAAAGAAAATCTCTTCCCCAAAAAAGCATTTCCTAAAGTTGTCTCTTCTTCAAAAACCCAATGTTTTCAACATCTGAAAAAATTCCATGTGCACATCGCCTACTGGTGTGTTCACAGGTTGCGTTTTCGCTTATCTGCACTAAAAACTCATGGATTGCCAAGAAAATAGCAGCGGTTTTTACTTGTGTTTTTTTTATTGCATTCATTTAAATAAGTAAAAAACACCAAAGCAATTGACATGGTGCAGATTCGAAAGAAAAAAAAGACAAAAAAACCCTCAATGATGGGTAAAAAAAACGCAAGGGCGAAAAAAGCAGCGTGTGCATGAGGTCTCAGACTTCTCATTCATTTTGCTGGTGCTGTGAAATGCAGCTATTTTTTGTGCAATAAAAAAAGCAACGTGTGAACGTAGCCTAAATACTACAGGGGGTTCATCCAAGGAATGGTCCATAGAGCTGGAGCATGCTCTACCTGTTTGTGAAGGGTTAATGAGGCCTTTAATTGCTGATGACATCTCAGGTGATAATGAGTGAGGGGAAAGCCCTTTGTTTGAGTTTAACCCCCTGTGGACTGGTTGTGTGTAAAGTACCTGTGCTCCCAGTAACCAGCCCAGCAAGTTTACTAAGTTCAGCTGAGTAAAGGCATTTGGAGGAAAAAACTGTGTCTGACCAGAAGCGAGAACAAGGTCCCCGAACCCATCAGTGTGGCACACGTGCGGCAGCCATGTGCCAACTGGGTACCCCTCGGACCGTGCAGGAGACAGCGCTACAGTAAGCGCTGTCCCCTGCTTTGGGTGCTGAAGCCGCCATTCATTTGTTCTCTCCAGCAGCGTTCGCTGGAGAGAAGAAATGAATGGGGGCTTCAGCACCATGCTGGGGGGACAGCGCTTACTGTAGCGCTGTCTCCTGCATGGCACATGGACTGCACACGGACAGCATCCGTGTGCGGTACGTGTTTTACACGGACCCATTGACTTTAATGGGTCTGTGTGATCCGTGCGCTCCCACGAACACTGACATGTCTCCGTGTTTTGCACGCGGACACACGGTCCGTGAAAACACGCTGACATGTGCAGAGACACATTGATTTTAATGTGTCTACGTGTGTCAGTGTCTCCGGTACGTGAGAAAACTGACACCTCACGTACCGGAGCCACTGACGTGAGAAAGCGGCCTTAGGGTGTGAGAAGCAGCACAGACTGGTTTTCCCAATGAATCAGTAAAGGTTGGACATTGGTCTATGATCCCTGCAGGGCCTTCTGATGCACAGGGTTGGCGATAGGTCAAGGGTCCTTCTTATTTTTGAGAAAGCTTGAGACAGACTTCATTTTTGTGAGCATTTCGATAGAAAACATGCATTCTGGTTTCCAAAAAAGAAATAGATCGCGTGTGTCCTGCTTAGATTCTATTGGCCGTGTCCATCTGAATATTTTTGTTTTTTAAAGTTTCATCCTCCATTGCAGATGCCTCTTATCAAGTGACGTCCTCATTGTAGGAATAATAAGATGGATTTACAAAAATTCCAAGCGTTCGGCAACCTTGTTGCGTTTGTCCCTTAAAATTAATGGGCGAAATTAATGTTACAAGAAGTTAAAAAAATCTGAGAGCTTCAAATTGTTGGATCTCCAAAGTGTTAATTGTTGAAGGGTTGGAGAAAGTATGAGATGGCTGGCAATCACTTCCAGTGTAGCAGTTACTGTGCAGTATTTTCCCCCCACTCTGTAAAGTCCGTACCCCTTTATTTGGCCTTATTCCCACCTATTCTCTCATCTTATTTGGGCTGTTGGATTTCAGCAGTTCCACAAAATTTGTGGTCATTGTATGGAGCCATACAAAGCCTCTACTGCTATTCTCAGGAGCTGTAGGCAATCCTTATACAACCGTATTGTGTTACAGTGTGATGCTGTATTAAGGATTATTTACTACTAGAAATGATCATTCTAGAGGAGTAATTGTTACAAATTACTCAAAAATTTCTAGTGAATCTGAAAATTTTTGGAAACAAGTAGTATAAATTTAGTAAAAAAATGGGTTAAAATAATAAATTAAATTGCACTCACCTATCATTATGTTGCATAATGATAGGTGAGTGCCGCAAATACATTTTAGTAGATTCGCTCATTTCTCTACAAAATACTGTACCTGCTGGAGAAGGAGAACGTTTGTGAAAAAAATAAAATTCCGTGTTCCTCTGTAAGAAATCAGCGGTAGAGTGTGAGCCGCACAGTCGATGGGTGGCGCAATACAGTCGTGTGAGCAACAGAACAATACACCAAATAATTAACATTTCTAAATCTTCCAATCCTGGAACTTGTCAACAACATGAAATCCGTAACTTTAAAAAAAAATCTCGATTATTCAATTTTTTACCTATTGTCCCGGGAGCTATCTGCTGATCTTTGTGAAGCAGCCGCACAGACCTGTCTTCTGCTTCCTATTTACTAGGTATTTCTAGAACATATCGTTCATGTTTCCATCATGTCAATTATTCAGCGCTGCAGGTAAGGTCCATTTCCTCCAAACTTGTTACTACACTTAATATTTTCTCTAGAAATTAAAAATGTCTAAAGATATAAATATTGTATTTCTATCATTGTTGTCGACTCTCAAAATATTAGAATTTTACCAGTGGTGTAACTGGAGTCCAATGCATGTTTGTCTGATGTATGGGCCCTTGTAGCATTCCAGAATCCATGAAGAGCTATCTCCCATGTAACAGGGATCACCTTACTGTAATAATGTCCCTCATCCTGGGCCCTGTTCCTGTAGTAATGTCCCCCATCCTGGCCCCTTTCTGTAATAATGTCCCTCATCCTCGGCCCATTTCCTGTAGTAATGTCCCCCATCCTGGAAAAAACGCACATTGATGGAATTGGCCAAAAACACATGAAACGGAGGTGTGAAACCATGAATACGGCGCCCAGATCCGGTTTTCAATGCCTTTCCCATACAAATCATGCAGATTTGCCGTTCTGGGGTCTCTCTCTCTCTCTCCTACCCCGGAACCAGGAAGTCAAAAAATCCATGAGCATTAAAGAGGACCGGATCCAGCTAAAAAACGGATCCGACTCATCAGTTTTTCGCAATTTAGGTCGGATCCGTTTTTTTAAACATCAGCCGGATTTAGCCTGAAAACAAAAACCTGATGTGTGAAAGGAGAGAGAGAGAGACCAGAAAGGCAAATGTGCATGATTTGTATGGAAAATGCACTGAAAAGCGGATCCAGGCGCCGTATTCATGGTTTCACACCTCCGTTTCATGTGTTTTTGGCCGATTCCGTCAATGTGCCTTAGGCTACTTTCACACTTCTGTCTTTTGTTCACCGTCACAATCCGTCGTTATGGGCAAAAAACAGATCCTGCAAATGTGCTTGCAGGATGCGTTTTTTGCCCATAGACTTGCATATGCGCCGGATCGCGACGGATGGGCACACGTCGCATCCATCGTGCGATGGATGCGTCTTGTTTTGGCGGATGCTACGCACAAAAAAAGTCCAATGTAACTTTTTTTGTGCGACGTGTCCGCCATTTCGGACCGCGCATGCCTGGCCGGAACTCCGCCCCCTCCTCCCCTCTCATCACAATGGGCAGCGGATGCGTTGTAAAACTGCATCTGCTGCCTACGTCGGTACGTCGGGATGACGGTTTGCGACGGCCCCGTACCGACGGAAGTGTGAAAGTAGCCTTAGTGATGGGAAGAAAGTGAACGTTTCTTCCTTAAGCCAGGATCACACATGCGAGAAAGACATCCGAGTCTCGCATGTTAATGCCCGACCCTGTTGCCAGCACTCCAGAGCAGAGCGTGCGGCTCCATGTATTGCTATGCGGCGGCACGCTCCGCTCCGGAGTGCAGGCGGCAGGGTCGGGTATTAACATGTGAGACTCGGACGTATTTCTCACATGTGTGATCCCGGCCTTATTGGAAGAGTCTCCTGGTGGAATCTGCTCCATATTAGGCAGCCCTGTTTGTCTAATCAAAAGGAGACAAAAAAAAGCTTCAGGAGAAAAAATCCAAAACTCTTCAAAAATTCTTCCAAATAATACAAAGAAAAGAAAAGCTCTTCCCCAAAAAAGCATTTCCTAAAGTTGTCTCTTCTTGAAAAACCCAATGTTTTCAACATCTCAAAAAATTCCGTGTGCACGTCGCCTACTGGTGTGTCCACAGGTTGAGTTTTTGCTTTTCTGCACTAAAAACTCATGGATTGCCAAGAAAATAGCAGCGGTTTTTACTTGTGTTTTTTTTATTGCATTCATTTAAATAAGTAAAAAACACCAAAGCAATTGACATGGTGCAGATTCGAAAGAAAAAAAAGACAAAAAACCCCTCAATGATGGGTAAAAAAAACGCAAGGGCGAAAAAAGCAGCGTGTGCATGAGGTCTCAGACTTCTCATTCATTTTGCTGGTGCTGTGAAATGCAGCTATTTTTTGTGCAATAAAAAAAGCAACGTGTGAACGTAGCCTAAATACTACAGGGGGTTCATCCAAGGAATGGTCCATAGAGCTGGAGCATGCTCTACCTGTTTGTGAAGGGCTAATGAGGCCTTTAATTGCTGATGACATCTCAGGTGATAATGAGTGAGGGGAAAGCCCTTTGTTTGAGTTTAACCCCCTGTGGACTGGTTGTGTGTAAAGTACCTGTGCTCCCAGTAACCAGCCCAGCAAGTTTACTAAGTTCAGCTGAGTAAAGGCATTTGGTGGAAAAAACTGTGTCTGACCAGAAGCAAGAACAAGGTCCCCGGACCAGAGGAAGCAGGCGGCCGCTCCTAAAACATGAGGTCCGGGAGCAACTCCAGGCCTGGGAATATTGTCCTTATCGTAGAAGTTGTCGGCAATTTGCTTGCTTGGGTACGTCTCCTATTTCTGTCCATTAAGTGTTTTACTTTTGTGATATGAAGTATCTCAGCGGTCTTCAACTCCCAGCTTTTTACCTTTTGGAAAAACTACAACTCTCAGCATACTGTGTATTTTAAGCCTTCATGTTTTTACAAATTTCTTTTCACATTTTGAAATTTTTAGACTTTTTTTTTTGTTTCAATATAGTTTTCATTTCTTAGCTTATGCTTTTTTGTGTTGCTCATTTTACTTTTTTTTTTTTTTTTAAGGTAAAATTATTTTGCGAAAGTAATTTCAAAGAAACTCTTGCAATCGCTAATTAGAGAAATGTTTCATAGTGATGTGCTCTATTTGTGTTTTTTTTCATGTCCGTATTATTTCTATTGATTTTTTTTGTTTGTTTGTTTGTTTGTTTCAGCTTATTCAGTATTTTTATGTACACACAGATCAAACTTGTACTTCTTATAAGTGATGGAGCTATTCCCGGTATTTATGCTGGTCCCCAAAACAAGGAGACCTGTCCGACATTGATCCGATTCTCTGCTCAGTCTCTCCAATGCAAATCTATAGAGCCATGAAAAATTGGGCAGCTTTCTTTGTGGTGTCCAATTTTACAGATTGTTTGATTGGAAAAGCTTTGAAAAAAAATAAATAAATATATATATATATATATATATATATATTTTCCCACAAAAATCTGCTGAAATTCTGAAGGTAAAAATGAACACAAGGATCCGACTGTTGAAGATTGGATCAAAAACACGGATGAAACTTATCGCCCTTAGCGATCAGACCCAACAGTCAATTTCATTCGGGCCTTGGAAAAAAACAGCAGACTGATGCCATTCATGTGTCATTCGAGTGCTATCCAATTTTTATTGGGTAATTGGTAGGAGAAACTTAAACTATTTGTATATATTCTTAAAAAAACCACAAAATTATACGAGTTAAAAATAGTGCCGTAAAGATGGATCCACAGACAAAAATTGGATGAATATAATCTCAAAAACAAAACTGAGACCAAAGTGTGTCCCGAACATGTTACCATGCCCTAAGGGTACGTTCACACTGGACTTGCCGTTTCGCACTGTTGTTGGGGGCTTTCTCGATCTTCCAGTGTTCATAAGTAAAGATGAGAAAATATATTCGGAAAATGATTGCGGAATCCAAATTTGCCATATTTGTGCCAAATTTATGTTTGACCCAATTGACTCCAACGGTGTTTGGCGAATATTGGAAATACTGCGACCGTAATCTGAACAGAATATTGAAATGTATTCGCTCATCTCCATTCATAAGGAACACATTAGGGGCTTAGGACAGACATTACACTTTGTAGCTGACACTGATGATTAGGTTAATGCCTGGCACTGTTTATGGAGGCATGGTCATTGTGGGGAACTATGGACAGTTCTGGGAGGAAATTTCTGTAAAATGTTCCTAAGTTGCACACTAGAATTGCTTGTATCTGTAAACAAGACATGTGCCCTGACGCTTATATATATATATATATATGTTTGAACCTCACAGGTGTCTCCGTAAGATGATTGCCCATTGAGATGCTTTTTGGGCATGACGGCAGTGACTGTGACCCAGAAAAAAAAATCATCAAACATTGTGACCTGCATATTATTTACCCAGCCTGACGGATGAGAGCCAAGAGTTTTGCCAAACTTTAACCATTTAAGGTGGATCATGCTGCAGTTTGTGTGCCAATAGAATTAGCCTGTGAGACAAAATAAGAGGACTCGGCACAACAATGACTTTGTGGGGGAAACAGAGCCCTACGGAAAGCACTTGTGAAATTAACTTGGCCCAGCAGAAGAGGTGAGGGTTGTGTACTAGTCTGTGGATTCTGTATGTTTAAGGGCAGTCTCACACGTCCAGATAATTCCGGTACCGGAAAAAAACAGTACCGGAGTTATCCGTGTCCGTGTGCCCGTGAGCTCACGTAGGCCATACGTGCAGCACACGTGTGCCACCCGTGTGCCACCCGTGTGCCGAGTGGGTACCACACGGAGCGTGCAGGAGAGCGCTAAAGTTTAGCGCTGTCCCCTGCATCGTGCTGATGCCGCGATTCATATCTTCTGTGCAGCAGCGTTTGCTGCATAGAAGATATGAATAATAGTGTTTAAAAGAAAGATCTATCTGTCCGCCGCCCCCCCACCCCCTGTGCGCCCCCCCGCTGTTCTGAAAATACTCACCCGCTTCCCTCGTTGGCTGTCGCTGCTTCCTGTCCTGGCTGCACCTTCTCCTGTATGCGGTCACGTGGGGCCGCTCATTTACAGTCATGAATAGGCGGCTCCACCCCTATGGCTGCTGCACAGAAGATATGAATCGCGGCTTCAGCACCATGTGGGGGGGACAGCGCTTACTGTAGCGCTGTCTCCTGCATGCCACATGGAGAACGTCCATGTGAGGTACGTGTTTTACACAGACCCATTGACTTTAATGTGTCCGTGTAATACGTGCACTCCCACGAACACTGACATGTGACTGACATGACATGCCTGAGGCCGGTTTCACACGTCAGTGGCTCCGGTACGTGAGGTGACAGTTTCCTCACGTACCGGAGCCACTGACACACGTAGACACATTAAAATCAATGCATCTGTGCAGATGTCATTGATTTTTTTGCGGACCGTGTCTCCGTGTGCCAAACACGGAGACATGTCAGTGTTCATGGGAGCGCACGTATTACACGGACCCATTAAAGTCAATGGGTCCGTGTAAAACACGGACCGCACACGGACGTTCTCCGTGTGCAGTCCCTGTGGCGTGCAGGAGACAGCGCTACAGTAAGCGCTGTCCCCCCCACATAGTGCTGAAGCCGCCATTCATATCTTCCCTGCAGCAGCGTTTGCTGCATAGAAGATATGAATAATAGTGTTTAAAAGAAAGATCTATCTGTCCGCCCCCCCCCCCCCCCCCCCCCGCTGTTCTGAAAATACTCACCCGCTTCCCTCGTTGGCTGGCGCTGCTTCCTGTCCTGGCCTCAGCTTCTACTGTATGCGGTCACGTGGGGCCGCCGATTAGAGTCATAAATAGGTGGCTCCACCTCCCATAGGGGTGGAGCCGCCTATTGATGACTGTAAATGAGCGGCCCCACGTGACCGCATACAGTAGAAGGTGCGGTCAGGACAGGAAGCAGCGACAGCCAACGAGGGAAGCGGGTGAGTATTTTCAGAATAGCGGGGGGGCGCACAGGGGGTGGGAGAGCGGCGGACAGATAGATCTTTCTTTTAAACACTATTATTCATATCTTCTATGCAGAAAACGCTGCTGAAGAGAAGATATGAATCGCGGATTCAGCACCAGATGCTGGTACGTGTGGTACCCAGCACCGTGCGTGTGGTACCCAGTGGGCACACGGGCGGCACACGTGTTCCGCAAGTGTGCCACACTGATGTACACCAGAAACGTAGGGGCACACGGACACGGATAATTCCGGTACCGATTGTTTCCGGTACCGGAATTATCTGGACGTGTGGGACAGGCCTAAGAGAGATCGCTTCTCGAGATAGAGATGTTCGCCATGCAGTGCTCCTGGGACAAGGGCATGAAAATTGGTTCTCTCCCAAGAAGAGCGAAGCTAGTTCTCTATGCCACTTATCCTCTATTAAATGTCTTTCCCCTTTAATGAGCCATTCAACATGACCTGGGCTATTTATCCAAACCTGAATCTTCAAAAAAGTCTTCATCTAAAGACAGCTGTTTCAGAGTTCGTGTTCCTATCCTGTGCCTGCTAAGGTAATGGTTTGATTTGAAAGAGAGTTTACCCCTAATTTTCAGTTGTCTTTGAGCTAGTGAAGGAAAATAGCTGCTATAATGTCTCCCATATACAACACACAGACATGAGGGATTCCTACTCTCCGGTCTCTATCTAGCACTGGCTCAGGAGCAGCATCAGGGTGAGATAAATGCTTGATAGAAAGCAGAAGAGAGGACAGCATACAGAATTATAAACTAGAATTGGTTAAGATACAATACATATAAAAAAGCAGCAACAAAATTGACATTTTACAGCAGCACTGACCAGTATAGCTGTGAATCCAACACTAGAGAAGCTGCAGCATGGAGGACATTACACAGCAGTGTAGCTGTGGATCTAGCTCTTACATTACACAGCAGTGTAGCTGTGAATCTAGCTCTTATTAGAAAGCTGCAGCATAATATGTCTGTGCCTCTCTCTTTTTCTCTAGACTTTTAATAGGCAAACTAAAGACATTTGGTCTTGAGTATGAGGGACATATGTGCATTGGGATCTCCCAACACTCCCCTGACACAATCTGAACTGCTAATCCTTTTGTTCTTAGTGAGATAAGAGTCTGGTAGTGATTTTTCTTGTATGTAACAAGAGAATGTAGGTCTCCAGGAGACCTCTGGTTGTTATGGCAATGCACCGATGACCCCCGATCATGTGACGGGGGTCAGAGATGCGAGCACTTCCGGCCGGGAACACTAGTTAAATGCCACTGTCAGCGTTTGACAGCAGCATTTAACTAGTTAATGGGCGCGGGCGGATCGCGATTCCACTCATTGCGCCCACATGTCAGCTGTACAAAACAGCTGACATGTCACGGCTTTGAGGTGGGCTCACCGCCGGAGCCCACCTCAAAGCGGGGGTTCTGCCAGCTGATGTACTATTCCGTCAGCTGGCAGAAAGGGGTTAATATTGATGATTATGGCTTACAGCTAATGAAAACCCAAAAGTCATTATCTCAGTAAATTAGAATAATAAACCTCCTACAAAGGCTTCTTAAGTGTTTAAAAAGGTCCCTTAGTCTGTTTCAGTAGCTCCACAATCATGGGGAAGACTAGGGCTGCCACTAGAAATTTCGGGGCCCCATACTGGCAAAATTTTTGCGGCCCCCTTGAGACTCCGCCCTGGCTCCACCCCAGCCCCCACTTCATGCTACACCCATCGAACTGTCCACAGTCCCACCGCTCTCTTGGAAAAACGCCACTTCTCACCTATCACACATTAACAGTTCCCATCACCAGATCACACATTTGGCCAAAACAAAAGCTGCCAGCTATAAGATTTTTTTACCCTTCGCCACGACAGCACCCCACATGAGAGAGAGGGATCCGCCCCATAGGAACAGGAAACCTACAGAATAAAAGGAGGCGGTCCCCTCTCCTCCTCAGTTTAGGTTTCCTGTTCCTACAGGGACCCAGCTTACCTACAGATGAAGAGGATCCCTGGGCCATGCACCCGCCTGCGTCGGTATCTGAGGGAACGGCAGGGGCTGCGGTTCCAGAAGCAGCGGCGGGGGAGCCCCTGCTTGCAGCCTCCCCCCTCGTCTGGCCAAGCATCCACGGTCCGGGTCCGGTCACCGTGGGTCCGCCCGGCACCGTGAGGACGCGCGCGCTGCTGCGGCCGGCTTAATATCCCTAGCCGCCGCATGGTGAGTGAGAGCGGCGCGTCTAACCCGGAAGTCGCTGGAGCACTTCCGGGTTGGTCCGGGGAGGCAGGAGAATGAGCGGCAGATTCAAAAATGCAGCGCTAGCGTCGGGCCGGTGTGTGTAAGATGGCTTCACCGGCCGACGATGCGCACTTGCCCGCAGTGCAACAGCGTTCTCCTAGCAAGGAGAGAAGCGCTAGGAGCAGCACAAAGAGTGGTGGTCGACCTCCAGAGAAGGGTTCTACCACCAAACGAAATCCGCCTCCAGAACCGGTACCTGTCAGCTTCACTGGGTGAGTTTTTGAAAGAGTCTCTTCCTATATGCTGATATGTGTTCCTCCTGTATCTTTCCTCTAGACTAAGAAAAGGACACACAAGTCCAAGCACAAGGAATGTGCTTTATGTACGCAGCCCCTCCCGGATGATTATGTTAAAAAACTGTGTTCGGAGTGTATCATGCAAACCTTACGGCAGGAAAACATAATGACTCCATCAGATGTCAGAGCTATAATCCGTGAAGAAATGCAGGGGTTGGCGCAGACAAGTACCACCATTACCCGTCAGCTGAGTAGGTCCAAATCTCCAGTCAGTTCACAGAGGATGTATGTATATCCTCAGGTGAAGCGGAATCCCAGCCGAGCTCATCCGAGACTGAAGGGGGACTTTGTCTTCCCAACAGCAGTGTGGACAATTTAATAAAATCTGTCAGAAGCACGATGGGGTGCTCAGATGAGAAAGAAAGTAAATCGGCTCAGGACATCATGTTCGCGGGGTTAGGACAGAGGAAACGTAGGTCCTTCCCCGTCATAAAAACTATTAAAGAAATAGTAAAAAAAGAGTGGGATAAGCAAAATGGAGGTTTTCTACCATCATCCTCTAAAAGACGCTATCCCTTCAGCGACGAGGAGCTAAATACCTGGTCAAAGGTGCCGAAGGTTGATGCCGCTGTAGCCTCCACAACCAAACAGTCGGTCTTACCGGTGGAGGATTCAGGAGTCCTGACAGACCCGCTGGACCGTAAAGCAGAAGCTTTACTAAAAAGGTCGTGGGAAGCCAACACGGGGGCGTTCAGGCCCGCCATTTCTAGTACCTGCACTGCGAGGTCACTACTAGTGTGGATGGAGCAACTGGAGGAACAGATTAGAGGTAGAACTTCGAGAGAGTCAATCCTGCCGAAATTCCCTCTAATCAAAGAAGCAGTAGCATTCCTGGCTGATGCCTCTGTGGATTCGCTACGCCTAGCAGCCAGGTCAGCCGGCCTAGTGAACACAGCCCGGCGAGCACTCTGGCTAAAGAACTGGAAAGGGGACGCACAGGCCAAAGCAAAACTTTGTGCGATCCCCTGCCAGGGTGAGTTCCTTTTCGGAAAAGCGCTGGATGAACTCCTGAGTAAAGCAGGAGAAAGGAAAAAAGGCTTCCCTAACCAGTATCTTCCATCCTACAGGAGAGCCTTCAGAAGACGTCCCTTTACCAGGAACAAGCCGTTCGAACAAAGGGAGCGATGGGAGTCGAAGGACCCGAAGCAAAAAGGTGCCTTTTTTAGCGGGTCCCATAACCCGAAACGCAAATACCGCTAACCAGGAGGTGGGCGGCAGATTAAAATTCTTCCTCCCCAAATGGGAACAAATAACATCCAGCCAGTGGATTCTGGACATTGTACAATACGGCCTAAAATTGGAATTTGACCGAATCCCTTGGGATTCCTTTATAGTAACATCTCCAAAAGGTCAAGACCAACAAAGGGCTCTGGAATCAAAGATCCTATCTCTTCTGTCTAAAAAAGTCCTGATAGAAGTTCCCCAGGATCAAGAAGGGAAGGGGTTCTATTCCCCTTTATTCTTGATCAATAAGCCTGATGGTTCATTTAGAACCATCATAAATCTCAAGAGATTAAACGCCTTCCTGCGTAATCATACCTTCAAAATGGAATCCATTAGTTCAACCATAAAACTCTTGTTTCCTAGGTGTGTCATGGCCGGAATAGACTTAAAGGATGCCTATTATCATCTTCCCATACATGCCGAACATCAAAAGTATCTAAGGGTAGCAGTCACCCTGGAAGGACAGGTTCGTCACTTTCAGTATGTTGCAATGCCATTTGGGCTTTCTATGGCTCCCTGCATCTTCACTAAGGTGATATTAGAAGTGATGGCTCATCTACGTCAACGAGATACCTTGATAATACCCTACCTAGATGACTTTCTAGTGGTGGGAAACTCTATGCTTCAGTGTAAAACCCGTCTATCTAATACGATCTCGTCCCTACAGGAGTTAGGTTGGATCGTCAACTTCGAAAAATCCCGGCTGAATCCAGAAACCGTCCAGACATTTCTAGGAATCCAGCTAGACTCCGTAAGTCAGAGATGCTTCCTCCCCCAGGCAAAGAAGCTGACTATACAATCAAGGGTATCAGACGCAATACGCAACCCCTACATGACATTAAGGAAGGGCATGTCTTTACTGGGGTCATTATCATCATGTATCCCTGCTGTACCATGGGCACAATTTCAAACTCGTCAATTACAGTATGAGGTATTGTCGGCTCAGGGAAAAGACGGACATCTAGAAAGCAGAATAACTCTTTCCAAAGATGTCTTAGAATCACTATCCTGGTGGCTAGACATGGACCACCTCTCAGAAGGTGTGCCATGGATAATAGACCCGTCTAAAATAATTACCACCGACGCCAGCCCTATTGGGTGGGGAGCACATATGAAAGACAGTCTGGCCCAAGATACTTGGAACCAGGCAGAATTGTCATATTCCTCCAATTGGAAGGAGTTAAAAGCGGTAGAATATGCCTTAAATCACTTTCTTCCGCAGATTCAAGGAGCAAATGTAAGAATTTACTCGGACAATTCCACCACAGTGGCATATGTGAACCGTCAGGGTGGTACAAGGTCAGGAAGTCTAATGACCATAGCTGCAGACATCTTCCAGCTGGCAGAGACTCATCTAACATCCCTAACAGCCCTGCACATCAGAGGTGTAGAGAACATCAGGGCAGACTACCTCAGCCGAAACTAGTTACGTCAAGGGGAATGGACCTTAAACAGATCCATATTCAGTATGATAACAGAATCATGGGGGATACCACAAATCGACCTATTTGCCACAAGAGACAACCGGCAAGTAAGAAGGTTCGCTTCCCTGAACGCCATGGATCACCCAGATATGTTAGACTCTCTCCACCATCCTTGGAGGTTCCAGCTGGCATACGCCTTTCCTCCGATGTCTCTGATTCCACTAGTGATCAGAAAGATCAGGAGGGAACAAGCAAGAGTAATCCTCATTGCACCATTCTGGCCGAAAAGACCATGGTTCTCTTGTCTCCAGACCATGTGCCTATGCGATCCATGGATTCTCCCATCAGACAAGAAGCTGCTGTCCCAAGGCCCCTTTTTCCACCCGCAAGTGAAAGGTCTTCACTTGACGGCGTGGAATTTGAGAGGCAACTACTAAGATCAAGAGGGTTCTCAGCAGAACTAGTAAACACCCTCTTATTGAGCAGGAAAAGATCTACCACCCTGATATATAGTAGGGTATGGAATAAATTCTTAGACTTTTACACGGTACCGTTCACTAAGCAAGTTCCAGTCACACCTATTCTAGAGTTCTTGCAAAAAGGCCGAGAGTTGGGGTTATCTGTAAATACCTTAAGAGTTCAGGTCTCGGCATTAGGAGCCCTATATGGATGCAATATAGCAGCTAATAGGTGGATCTCCAGATTCATAAAATCTTGTGAACGTAGTAAACCGGTCCATATTCCCCGTCTACCTCCGTGAAATTTAAATCTAGTGCTAGAGGCCTTAACCAGCTCCCCATTTGAGCCACTAGATTCAATACCTTTAAAAATACTGACATATAAAGTAGCCCTCTTGGTAGCCCTAACCTCAGCTAGACGGGTTAGCGACATCCAGGCCCTATCAGTAGACCCACCATTCTTACTGATATTCCATGATCGGATAGTCCTAAAACCAGACCCCTCATACCTCCCTAAGGTAGCGTCCACCTACCACAGGTCCCAAGAAATATTTCTCCCTTCCTTTTTTGATTCACCTGTAACTCCAGAACAGCATAAATTCCACACCTTAGATGTCAGAAGAGCCATCCTGACTTATATAGAAAGGTGTCAAACATGGAGGGAGAGTAGGGCTCGGTTTATCTCCTTTCAGGGCCACAAGAAAGGACATGGGGTCACGAGAGCTACCATATCTCGATGGATTAGAGATGCTATCTGCTTGGCCTATACATCAAAAGGCGAGATTCCTCCAGCGGGTATTAAAGCGCACTCAACACGAGCCATGGCTTCCTCCTGGGCGGAACAAGCAGATGTACCGATCCATTTAATATGTAAGGCCGCAACTTGGTCTACACCTTTTACCTTTTACAACCATTATAGACTTGATCTATCTGCATCTTCTGATCTGACCTTTGGTAGAGCTGTTCTTAATACAGTAATCCCACCCAAATAATGAATCTCTGAAAATCTCTCATGTGGGGTGCTGTCGTGGCGAAGGGTAAAAAGCCGGATTACTCACCGGTAATGCTCTTTTAATGAGTCCACGACAGCACCCATTTACTACCCTCCCTTTTAAATTCACAAATAATGGTTGTATAGAGTTTAAGATATTTATGTTGCTGAATAAGAATTAATACTAAAGCTTTTGCGGTTCCCTTTTTGTACTCTGTAAACTAAACTGAGGAGGAGAGGGGACCGCCTCCTTTTATTCTGTAGGTTTCCTGTTCCTATGGGGCGGATCCCTCTCTCTCATGTGGGGTGCTGTCGTGGACTCATTAAAAGAGCATTACCGGTGAGTAATCCGGCTTTTTTTAAAGCTGCCACCATAACACGGTAGATACTTTTGGCCGGGCCCTACTCTACTGTAACCTATTAAATATTTGTTAAAATATGCAATACAATTTTGGTATATATTTATTTTTCAATTTTTAAAATGACATAGAATACCGCATTCAAAGAACAAATACCGCTACACCATGTCCAGACCACATATTACCACCACATAGTGACTGAATACTGCAATACTGATCAGTAATAAAAAAATAAATAAATAAATAAAATAAATAAACTATCACCATCAGTGCCAGTATTCACAGGAGATCTGTACTTAGTATGTAGTGTCTGTGTACAGGTAATAGTGATCACTGGTGGTATTATACACAGGAGCTCTGTATATAATGTATAGGTAATACAGTGATCACTGGTGACATTATACACAGGACCTCTGTATATAGTATACAGTGTATTGTGTAAGTGTTTAGGTAATAGATCAATGGCTGCACTCAATTTTACTGTACTAAAGCAAGGAAATGAGCGATACATGAAATGTGAATAGCATAATGGCTTGTGAAATCTATGAAGAAACACATCAGATGCTTAGCACAAGATTTGGCCAAATCTTGTGCTAAGCATCTCATGTGTTTTTTCATAGATTTCACAAGCCATTATACTATTCACATTTCATGTATCGCACATTTCCTTGCTTTAGTACAGTAAAATTGAATGCAGCCATTGATCTATTTGCTATTTAAGTCCTATTTTGGTTATGCACCAGTTCAGACTAGATTGCTGTTCAGTCAGTTTTCCTATATTTACAGTGTATAGGTAACACACTGACTCACCAGTGACGTCTCTAGGTGAAGTCCTTCATCTTTGTTTTTCATCCAGCACAGACCGCCATCACTTTTTCCAGCCAGAGCTCATCTCTGCAGGAAATAAGTTATCTCAAGCTCCACTTGTAGAACACATTAATTAATTTTTCCCAACTTCTACATTACACCACATGAAGAAAAATAGTGACATAGTATCACTCTACACAGTAACAGGACCGCCCCCCCCCCCCCCCCATTTAAAACAGTATACTCAAAAATTAAAATAAATACATCACTGCAGTAATAATATCCCTATGGTAATAATATTTGCCATCCTGGCCCCTGTGTGTCTCATTCATGGCGTCAGCCATATGTTCTCCCATCCTGCCCTCATGAGTATCCATTCTGCCCCATGATCCAAAAATGCCCCGTATCTCCATTCTGCCCCCAGTGTGTCTCCAGCATTCAGCCCCGGGCCCCCCGGATCGCCTCTCTCAATAATAATAATAAAAAAAAGTTCTTACCTGGCCGCGCTCCTGCGGCGAACGCGAAGCTCCCTACACTCAGCTGAAGCGTGCACTCACCGGCGACTGACAATGACGTCAGACACCAGCAACGTGCGAGCTGCGGCTGACGTCAGCTGCCAGCCTCCGATTGGCTGGCGGCTGTTTAACTATTGACGTGCGGGCACGGGCCCGCACATCAATAGCTTTGCTGCCACAGAGCCGCTAAGGGCCCGGTTTAGCCTGCCGGTAGGGGCCCGGTGAGCAGATGATACGGGGCCCGATGCAGGCCCCCTCTGCCCACCGGGCCCCATACGCCAGTCAGGGCAGTAATGCCTTGATGGCGTCCCTGGCTACACCCCTCGAACTGTCCACAGTCCCACCGCTCTCTTGGAAAAACTCCACTTCTCACCTAACAGTTCCCATCACCAGATCACACATATAGCCGTCAGCTTTTGTTTTGGCCAAAAGATTTCTTTTTTTTAAGCGGCCACCATAACACGGTAGACACTTTTTGCCGGGCCCTACTCTACTGTAACCTATTAAATATTTGTTAAAATATGCAATACATTACAGTATTTGTATATACTACAAAATGATATTAAGAATAAAGCCCAAGCCCTTATATAGCAAAGCTGTGAGAAAAGTGAATGTTATGGGTCTTGTAAGGCAGGAATGAAAAACATTTTAAGACATTGTTATCTAAAATACTGTGTAAATAATGGTTTTAGTAAAAAAAAAAAATTAAGCATTCTCGGTAGATTGTCTTAAGTGTAATGTGTATAGACAGCCTATGTCGGCCAAACCCGACAGTGTAATGTGTATGATAGGGGAAGATGTTATCAGACTTGTCAGATTTCGGACTGCCGATCACCTTTTTCTCCCTGAGAAAAGCCACAGGTCAATGTGTAGGTGGCTTTCTCATGGAGAACACGGGAGCGCTTGGCCGAACGAGTGCCGCTGTGCGTGGGAGAATTGGGTGACATGACTCAGCCGAACAATCTTTCGGCCGACAGCCATCTGTGTGTGGCCATCCTTGGTTTGAAAAAACTGGAGCCCACATATCTAGAGAAAACAAAATCCTAGAAATAAGCTAATTATTCAATCTGAGAGGCGTCCCCTCTCAATGTCCATACAATGGCCACCGGCAGATGCATAATAATGGACTGTTTGGGTTGCAGGATTCAGGAATTGCCCCTTTTGTTCTGTGCACAGAGGAATCGGGTTCGAGCTCTTAAGAAGCTTTTGTCCTGTAAAGCCGTTAATGCCCTACAGACAGGTAAGACACTGGTGGTGTGTTCATCTCCTAGATTTCCGAACATGTTTCCACCAATGGCATACAAATTTTCACAACTTTTTTCTGGTAGGTTGCAAACAGATCATTTGACCCTTTTAGATGGAACAAATTGTATTGGTCCAGCTGGACATAAATCGATCAATGTACGTGTAAAAGAACTATAAACCTTGGATGTAAAATGTAAGGGCTCGTTTTCACATTACAGTTCCACATTGCTATACTGTAAAGAGTGTCAATGGGGCACAGAAGACTTCTACGGAGTCCTAGAATTTAGGAGTCCGAGCACCAAACACTGAGCTTGTAATTAAACCAAACCATATGCTGAATCCTACAAAGAAAATGGGGCAATTACCGTGAAAAGAAAATGGTAATAATCCCATAACTTTGCTTTCTCACAAGTATCATGCAAATATAATAATGTCCCCATACTTTGTCCCCAGACAATAATGCTATACTAAAGTCAAGCAATCTCATGCCACTACAGATACAGGTGGTAGCATATTTTTATTAAGTCTTCAGTGTTGATTGAGTGTTGAATGCTCGTTAGGTGAGAACATAGGATTTGTCTGAATCCCAACCTTAAGCAGAACCGGAGAGGACCGGCTGGTTTCTACCCCTATCAAGATAACAAAGAAATGACATTATCAATATAATCAGATGTGTTATCAAAACTTCGTGAATCGGGTGATTTTTGTTTTTTACTGGCTTTTACATGAAGCGGTAGACAACTAGGGTATATAAGGGAAGATACGATATTAGAGGATGAGATCCTCTCTACTGAACATGTGTCCAGAATCTGCTCTCTGAGAAATGCTGATGCACCCAACCGGGGGCTCCTCAGGTCCATCACAGCTGAGTGATTGTTTAGATTTTATGTTATGTTCCATCGTTGTTTTTATTCTGTTTTTCTTTTCTTTACATTTGTCATTTTGACCAAGTGTATTACACTTTCATGCTTTGCTATTTTTATTTTTTCTTTGCATCTTCATTACAGTGATGTTTAAATCTACCATAAAAAGTGAAAAACGATCGAACATAAACGCATCCTTGTATAACCTTCTAAGCTGGTAGACTACCAGGAATATCAAGCAATTGGCATTCCTAAAGCCTGCTCTGTTAAACGTAGATCTCTCCATAACTTGTACCACTTTCTGTGTCTCACTGATGAATGTTTTGCTAGGAGCCGTTGGTGAAACTGCGCTTCATCTGGCCGTGCTACATGATAATTTGGAGTCTGTGAAGGTTCTGCTTCAACGTGCTCCTGACCTGATAAATATGCCCATGACCTCCGACCTTTACAAAGGTGCGTAATAACATTTTCTAATTGTCTACTATTTCCAAAGAACTAACATTCTATAATGCTGTTAATAGAAAAGGAAGTCCTCCACTTAGAACCTCATCAAAAAAAGTCAGACCCAAAAGTGGCTGCAAGGAGGACCTGATACGTTAATTCATTACGTAGACACTAGCAGGGCCGGACTGGGACTAAAATTCAGCCCTGGCATTTGAAGTTACACAGGCCCACTTGTCACATGGTGACTGTATAATATCTTTGTACACTTGTAGGCAGGGCCGGTTTTAGGCAAAGTGGGGCCCTAGGCAAAGTTTAAAATGGGTCCCCAAATGCTAACATATTGCACATCACACAGAAGCCTTTCTGTTGTATTTACGTGCGCTGAGTTCAGGCCGCTAAACGAGTTTGATCGACAATACTGAAGTTGTTCAACGCTTGTTTCCCGGCCTCTTTCCACCAGCTGAGGAATAATGATGAGACAGAACGATCACTAATAGATCACCATACAGTATCATGTTTTCAGCAGCACATCTACAGTTTACACTGGCAATGTGCTGCTGACAACAAGGCTTTTTTTTCCAGCAAAAACAATCCGAATATGCAGCATTTTACTTGTTTAGTAAAATACACCCCATAGTCCTCCATATATTATAATGTGCTCCATAGTCCTCCATATAGTATAATACACTCCCTATAGTCCTCCATATATTAAAATACACTGCTCAGTCCTCCACATAGTATAATACACTCCTCATAGTCCTCCATATAGCATAATACAATCCTCATAGTCCTCCATATAGCATAATACAATCCTCATAGTGCTCCATATAGTATAATGCACCGCCACAGTCATCCATGTAGTACAATTCACTTCCCATAGTATAATGCACCCCATAGTTCTTCATATAGTATATCGTATTCCCCATAGTCCTCGATACAGTATAATGCAGCCCACATATAGTATAATGCAGCCACCCCAGAGTATAATGCAGCCACCCCAGAGTATAATGCAGCCACCCCAGAGTATAATGCAGCCACCCCAGAGTATAATGCAGCCACCCCAGAGTATAATGCAGCCACCCCAGAGTATAATGCAGCCACCCCAGAGTATAATGCAGCCACCCCAGAGTATGTAACCCCCATAGAATATAATACAGCCCACCT